>NC_059327.1:57779102-58097852 GCF_018350155.1 Leopardus geoffroyi | reverse complement strand
CATATGAGACATTCTTTTAGAATTTGGTTCCAAGAAAAAAAAAAACTTGTCTCCCCTGAGAAACTCATTGCTAAATACCTTTCTTTCTGATATAGGAACTTACTATGATTTATCTGGTTACATTTTATTTTCATGGTTCTGAAATACAACTGCAGCTTATTAACCTTTTGAACCCATGTTTTGTATGTTTCAGATTACTTTTGAGAAGGGGTAGAAGTTAACAAACAAATACATAATACTCTGTGATTTGCCTTTTTTTCCCACTCTGAGAAAACTCTTTTAGGAATGTTTTAATTACCAAGTTATTTTAAAATTATAGCATCAGAAAAAATCCTTCTTTTAACATGGAGATAACATTAACTATTTCATGGTTCTATGGTGTGGACCATAAGAGATAACATATCTAAAGCACTTAAAACAGAACCTGACCTCCCCACCTAAACAAAATAGTTGAATATATCTCCATTAATTCTCCGATGGCACAGAACAGTGCACCTTGCCCAAAGAGCACTTTTTAAAAATGTATCCAGTTTTGTTATTATGTATAGTTGTTTATCAAAAGTCAAGCCTTCATTATACAATAAGTATACATCTTCACAGTAAAAATTATGATCGATTTATTTACTGATTTAAAAAACATATTCCCCAACTCATTCATTTAAAAAAATTTTTTTTAATGTTTATTTATTTTTAAGAGACAGAGCATGGCGGGGGGGGGGGGGCAGAGAGAGAGCATGAAAGAGAAAGAGAGAGAGACTGAGAGAGACAGAATCCGAAGCAGGCTCCAGGCTCTGAGCTGTCAGCGCAGAGCCAAATGCAGGTGTCAAACACACCAACCAGAGATCATGACCTGAAGTCAGACACTTAACTGACTGAGCCACCCAGGCGCCCCTCATTCATTTTGTAAATACTGCTTTTGTCCATTTCAAAGGAGCAATTAACAATATCTAGTCATTGTTTTTCTGATACAAAGTTCTCTTCTTTTCATGATCAGTTGCATTTTTGTCAGCATTTTGAAAGCAATGCTTGCTTTGGTTTCCAACTTCTTTTATTCCACAGTACTCCACCTTTCTCTTAAAAGAATTTCAAAGGACATAGAATACAGCTATCTGAATTGTACAGTGGAACACATTTAACCATCATCAGGTTATTGCTGCAATAGTTTCTAAGGCAACTATTTTCTGCATAAGTAATTTAAATTACAATAGGTTTTTGAAATATCAGAATGAAAACTTCCTAAACTTGTCCTTTATAAAAGTAATAATTGTTATTTTTTAAATCTGTTGATGAAATATATAATTCCTAGAAAAAATGTACCTGAAGAAAGATAAATTTTGTTTTTAAGGAAAATTTAAAACCATGTGGGTTTAATATCTGCCTTGCATAAATACCTAGACTGGTTTAGTAGTGGATTCTTAAGCTTATACTTCCGTAAGTTAAAATTGCTTCATTGTACTGCTCCTTCCTGGAGTTTTTGAGTTCTTAGAAGTTTAATGACCCTATGTATCAACCAGTAGAAACAGGTAATATTTGTTACAAAATCTAAGGTATTTAGGATCTTACCCCTAGGCTCATATAACATTTAGGCTATCACCAAATACAACCAGGAGTCAAAACAATGATGAAAAATTGAGAAAACAATGAACAGTTTTCTTTCCTGGCTGCCTTTCAATCTGTCCTTCCTCCTTTCTTGCAAAATGAAAGCCTCTGGATTAGTTTGTTGGGGAGTGCGTGAGTTGGGGAGGGGCAGAGAGAGAGAAGGGAGAGAGAGAGAATCTCAAGTAAGCTCCATTCCCAGTGCAAGCCCCATGCAGGGATCAATCTCAGGTACCGTGAGATCATGGCCTGAGCTGAAATCAAGAGTTGGAGGGTTAACCGACTGAGCCACCGAGGTGCCCCCCACACCATTTTTTGAAGGTTGTGAGAACCGAGTTGTAGGGAGGTTTACAGCATCCCAATACTTGTCAATACAAAACAAGACAGGACAGAACAACAATTACAGCTACAACAACAACAACAAATCAACCTGTGAAATTACAGTTGACCCTTGAACAACATGGGGATTGGGGCACCGACCACCCCACACAGTGGAAAATCTGCCTATAACTTTGATTCCCCCCAAAATCTAACTACTAATAGCCTATTGTTGACCAGAAGCCAGACCAATAGCATAAACAGTCAACTAACACAGATTTTGTGTTCTATATATTATATACTGTATTCTTACAATGAAGTAAACTAAGGAAAAGAAAATGTTATTAAGAAAACCATAAGGAAGAGAAAATACATTTACAGTCCTGTACTGTATTTATTGAAAAGAATCCACTTATAGGTGGACTGACACAATTTAAAACCCACGTTGCTCAAAGATCAACTGTAAATTTGTAAGTGAGGTACTCTAGAGAGAAACCGTCATATACATCTCAGTAGTTCTATTGTCTTTATTTCATGTTGCCAAGATTCATATTTCTCTTGTGCCTTCTTTATCATGATTCCTGCCCCAAATGGTAAAAGTTCAGAAAGAAGAGGGGCGCCTGGGTGGCTCAGTCAGTTAAGTGTCTGACTTCAGCTCAGGTCATGATCTCGCAGTTTGTGGGTTCGAGCTCCGCATCGGGCTCTGTGCTGACAGCTCAGAGCCTGGAGCCTGCTTTGGATTCTGTGTCTCCTTCTCTCTCTGCCTCTCCCCCACTTGTGCTCTCTCTGTCTCAAAAATAAATAAATGTAAAAAAAATTAAGAAAAAAAGTTAAGAAAGAAGATTAACATTTCATCCCTTAGGCTGCTTTTTGCCATGTTTTTTCATGATTAATTAAGACCTGAAGAAATGAAATATCCTTAATTTTTAAGTTAGAAAAAAGTAAGGAAAGTATTTGCTGGGTGCTTAATAGTGGTGACCTATTGAAGAAATGTGGCTGGCGGCATGAGCAGGAGAAGGTGAACTAGCCTGATGAAAGAGAAAAAGGGAAGAACATCATCGAAGTTTGGAAGGTGAGTCAGGGAATTTCCAGGCAATAGGAAAGCTTTTAGTTCTGGGTAGCTGAGGGAGCCCCCCCAGCCCTTGGGAAGTGGTCTGCGTTCTTCAAGAGTTGTGGAGCCTATAGGGCTGACTGGGGCCACCAGAGTGCTGGCCGTGGTGTCCACGGTGTCCGACAGAGTGCCCCCTTGTGTCATTCTCCTTGAAAGCTTTCACCCCGGCCTCCTTGGGGACTTTTTTTTCTTAAAGGGAACATACTCACATTTTAAAATGGAATTCATTTTTGATATTATAATTCAGTGTATTGAAATTTAGAGTCATCTTTGTTAGAAAATCTTAAAATGGTTGTTACTGTTACTGTCATTGAGCAAAGCCATGTAAAATGTGTTTTGTTCCATGTGTCACTATGTCTCTATAAAGTGGAATGAGCCTATACGTAAGCTTCCAAGACTTGTGTTGATAAGGGTTTTAGTGCCCTCTGTGTATTTTTGCTTTGTCTCTTTTTCCCTCCGGTCTTTTGATACTTAAAACTTCTCATTTCTGTAAAGGAATGTTGATATCATCCAGGCTACTTAAAGCATGGTTCATGAATCTAAGGAAATGTTCAATATTTTATAGTCAGAAAAAATAGATTTTGTATCTTGACCTTTAAGTTAAGCTTTTCTTTTCAGAACTATATTACCTTGCAAAGTACACAGGGAACTGGAGCCAGCTTGTGACCTTTTGTTAACACGTAGTTTTGAGAAATGGGAAAAAGGCATTGCATAGATCAGGAATTTTATTACCAAAAAGAATTAGGAGTCAGTTGCATGTTCTGCCTTTCTTAGAAAGACAGCTAGCCATATAATTTCTGGGACAGATGTTCTCTTTTGGAGAACGCTGTGAGTAATCCCTGCAATGCCACCCCAAGGCCTCTGTGTAAAGTGAGAAGCAATTAGACTGTAGAAGGTGAAGATGGGAAGGGAGGTGAGGAAATATTTGGCATGTTGCTGTCAGGAACATCCTGGAAGGTTGTTCTTACTAAAGTCAGCTTGCTTAAAACGTGGCAGACTCTAATTAATGCTAATTGAAAATCCACCTAGTGGGTTAAGAGCTCAGCTGTGATTGGGTAGAGACATTAACTAGATGAGGAGAAGGTGCAGTCACATGTCCATGAGGCAGTGATGCCCAGATAGTTTGTATCAACAGCTGATCCTGTGGGTACTACCTTCAAAACATATCCAGAATCTGACTGATCTCACCATTGCCCCTGTTGTTCCTCGGAAACAAGCCACCTGGCCACTTTGATTATTGCAAAGCCCCTTGACTGGTCTCTCTGCTCCCACAACAGTTAGGGAAATCCTGTTAGCACAAAGTCCAATTATGTCCCTTCTCTGCTCAGAACCCTGCCACAGTTCCCATTACACTCAGAAACAAAACAAAACGAAACAAAACAAAACAAAACAGTCCTGCAATGACCTACACAGCCCGTGTGGTCTGGCCCTCGGTCGCTTCTTGATTTCATCTCCTGTTGCTCCTTGCAAGGGCACTTTGCTTCAGTCCCATTGGCTTCTCTGCTCTCCTGTGACCATGATCAACTCTTGGCTTGTATCTCTTGCTGTGTGTTCGATGGCTGTGTGTTCAAATGTTCTCTTCTCAGCAAGGCCTTTCCTAATCCCCCTAAAGAGAAGAGCAAACCCTCCTCTCCCCACACCCACCTGGCCCACTTGCCTCTTTACCGTCTTCGTTCTCCTCCATAGCAGGCACCATGTGTTGACTTCTTTGTTTATATTGTCTGGCCTTTTCGCCGTAATGTATGCCCCTTATGGACAAGAACTTTGTTTTGTTCACTACTATTTCCTCAGCACTTCAGACATTGCACAGAGTGGATGCCCAACAAATATTTGAGTGAATATTAAAACTCGCAAAATAATTTCATTTTTAACAAATGCTTATTCAGGAATTATGATTTTTTTAAGGGTTATTTATTTATTTTGTGTGAGAGAGAGGGTGAGCAGGGGAGGAGTAGAGAGAGAGGAGAGAGAAGGAGAAAATCCCAAGCAGACTCTGCTCTGTGCGCAGAGCCCAATGTGAGGCTTGATCTCAAGAACTGAAAGATCGTGACCTAAGCTGGGATCAAGAGTCAGATGCTTAACCAACTGAGCCACCCAGGCGCCCCCGGAACTATAGTGTTTAAAGAACCTTGTTAAGTACTTGGAAGACAGAATGCTCCAAGAAGGTAAATTTCACAGGCTCTGAGTGGGCCAGAACTAAGACACAATCAAATTAACAGACTATTGGCTATTGGCACGCTTTCTCAGTGTGCTGGAAGAAGCAGAAGACTTTGATGAAATGATAGGATACTGTCTATACTGTGTGGCGATCTAGCCGTCTAATGAATAACAAAAAATTGTTTTCCTTATATAGAAGGAGACTACTTTTTAAAAAGTTTTGTCAAGATACAATTGACATGTATTCTGTGTAAATTGAAGGTGTAGATCATAATGGGTTGGCTTACAAATTTTTGTGAAATGATTACCACAATAAATTTAGCTAACATCTACCATCTCATATAGAAACACACACACACACACACACACACACACACACAGAAAAAAAAGTTTCTTTTACTTGTTATGAGAACTCTAAGAATCTACCCTTTTAATTTTCAAATATATAACCCAGCAGTGTGAACTATAGTGTCTTGTGTCCTTTACATTCCCAGTACTTATTTATCTTATAACTGGAAGTATGTACCTTTTGACCACTTTTATCCAATTAATTCCCCACTCCTCAGCCCTGCCTCTTGTAACCACAAATCTGATATTTTTATATGACTGTATTTTTTCTTTTAATATTCCATATATAAGTGAGATTATACAGTATCTGTCTTTCTCTGAACTATTTTGCATAACATAATGCCCCCAAGATTTCTCCTTGTTCTCACAAATAGCAGGATTTCCTTCTTTTTTTATGATTGAATAATCTCTCTCTCTCTTTCTCACTATATATATGTGTGTGTGTGTATATATATATATATATATATATCACATATGTGTGTGTGTATATATATATATATATATGTATATATATATATATATACACACACATATCACAATATCTTTATCCATTTATCCACTGATGGACCCTTGAGTTGTTTCCATGTCTCTGCTGTTGTAAATAATGCTGCTATGAACATGAGGGTGAATATATGTCTTCAACATAGTATTTTCATTTCCTTTGGACATATTTCCAGAAGTAGAATTGCAGATCATATGGTAGATCTATATTTACCTTTTTGAGGAAACTCCATACTATTTTCCATAATGGCTGTACAAATTTACAATCTCACCAACCGTGCACAAGGGTTCTTTTTGTTCCACATCCCTGTCAGCATTTGTTATCTTTTGTCTTTTTGATGATGGCCATTTTAACAGGTATGAGTTGATATTCCCTTAAAGTTTTAATTTGTATTTCCTGAATGATTAGTGATGTTGAGCATGTTTTCATGTATGTGTTGGCCATTTGTTTATTATCTTTAGAAAAACATCTATTCAGGTCCTTTGCCACTTTAAAAATTGGATTATTATTATTATTTTGCTACTGAGTTGTAGGAGTTCTAAATATATTTTGGATATAAACCCCTTTTCAGATTTGTGGTTTGCAAATATTTTTCCCATTCTGTAGGTTGTCTTTCTGTTTTGCTGTTTATTTTGCTGTGCAACACTTTTTAGTTTCATGTAATTCTACTTGTTTTTTATTTCGTTGCTTGTTCATTAGATGTCAGATTCAACAAATCATTACCAAGACCCGTGTCAAGGAGTTTTTTCCTATGTTTTTACCTAAGAGTTCTATGGTTTACAGGCTTACCTTTAGTTTTTTTTTTTTTTTTTTTAATTTTTTTTTTTCCAACGTGTATTTATTTTTGGGACAGAGAGAGACAGAGCATGAACGGGGGAGGGGCAGAGAGAGAGGGAGACACAGAATCGGAAACAGGCTCCAGGCTCTGAGCCATCAGCCCAGAGCCCGATGCGGGGCTCGAACTCACGGACCGTGAGATCGTGACCTGGCTGAAGTCGGACGCTTAACCGACTGCGCCACCCAGGCGCCCCTTACCTTTAGTTTTTAATCCACTATGAGTTAGTTTTATGAATGGTATAAGAATCTTTTACCATGTGAAAATCCAATCTTCCCAACACTATTTATTTAAGAGACTGTCTTTTCTCCATTGAGTGTTCTTGGTACCCTTGTCAAATACTAGTTGACTGTATATACATGAGTTTATTTCTGGGTTCCCAATTCTGTTCCATTGTCTATATGTCTGTTTTTTATGTCTGTTTTTATGCCAGTGCCACACTGTTTTGGTTACTATAGCTATATAGTATAGTTTGAAATCAGGAAATGTGATGACTCTTGCTTTGTTCTTCCTCAGGTTTGTTTTGGCTATCCAGGGTTTTTGTGGTTCCATATAAGTTTAGAATTGTTTTTTTCTATTCCTGTAAAAACTGCCATTGTAATCTTGACAGGGTTTGTTATGAATCAATAAATGGCTTTGGGTAGTATGAACATTTTAACCATATTGATTCTTTCAATCCATGAACACAAGGTACCTGTCCATTTATTTGTGTCTTCTTTGATTTCTTTCATCAGTGGCTTGTAGTTTTCAGTGTGGAGATATTTTACCTCCTTGGTTAAATTTATCCTAAGTATTTTATTGTTTTGCTGCTATTGTAAATGGTATCACTTTCTTTATTTCTTTTTTCAGATAATTTATAGTGTATAAGCACAGTACTGATTTTTGTATGCTAATTTTATATCCTGTAGCTTTACTAAATTTATTGATTAACAGTTTTCTGGTGAATCTTTAAGATTTTCTATCTCTAAAATCATCATTTACAAGTAGAGCCAATTTTACTTCTTTTTTTTTTTTCAATGCTTACATCTTTTATTTTTTTCTTGTTTGATTTCTCTAGCCAGAACTTCTAGTACTATGTTGAATAGGATTGGTGACAGTGGGCAACCTTGTCTTCTTTCTGGTCTTAGAGGAAAAGCTTTCAGTCTTGTATCATTGAGTATAATGTTAGCCATGGGCTTGTAATATATACCTTTATTGTGTTAAAGTATTTATTTTCCTTCTCTACCTAATTTGTTAAAGGTTTTTATCATGAATGGATGTTGAGTTTTGTGAAATGGTTTTTTTTTCTGAATCTATTGTGATCATATGATTTTTGTTGTTGTTGTTCATCCTATTGATGTGATATATCACATGTATTGGTTTGTGTATGTTGAACCATTCTTGCATCCCAGGGATAGATAACACTTGATCATTGTGAATCATCCTTTCATGTCTTTCTGAATTCATTTTGTTAGTATTTTATTGAGAATTTTTTCAATGATATTCATTTGGGATATTGGGGATCCAATACAGGGATCCAACTACAGGGATATTGGCCTGTAGTTTTATTTTTCTTGTAGTTTCCTTTTCTGGCACTATATCGGGGTAATGCTGACCTCATTAAATAAGTTTTGAACTTTTGAAGTGTTATCTCCTCTTCAATTTTTGGAAGAATTTCACTAGGTTTGATGTTAATTTTTCTTTAAAAGTTTGGTTAAATTCACCAGTGAAGCTCTCTGGTCCTGGGATTTTCTTTACTGGGAGATTTTTGATTACTGATTCAATTTCATTTCTAGTAACTGGTCAGTTAAGATTTTCTGTTTCTTTATAATTCAGTGCTGGTAAGATGTAGGTTTCTAAGAGTTTTTCCATTTTTTTCTAGGTTGTATAGCTTGCTGGCATATAGTTGTTCATGGTAGCTTCTTATGATCCCTTGTATTTCTGTGGTATAAGTTGTAATGTCTTCTTTTTCATTTATAATTTTGTTGATTAGAGTCTCTTTTTTTTCTTGATTAGTTTAGCTTAAAGTTTGTCAATTTTATCTTTTCAGAAAACAAACTCTTGGTTATGTTAATCTTTTGTGTTGTTTTCCTGTTCTCTATTTCATTTATTTTTGTTCTGATCTTTATTATTTTCTTCCTTCTGCTAACTTTGGCTTAGTTTGTTCTTCTCTTTCTAGTTCCTTGGGGTGCAGAGTTAGGTTGTTTATTTGCAATCTTTCTTATTTGTTAATGTTAGCATTTATTCTTATGGACATTTCTCTTAGAACTGTTTTGCTGTATCACATAAGTTTTGGTTATCATTTGTGTTTCCATTTCTGGTTGTCTCAAGATACTTTTTTACATTTTCCCTTTAATTTTTTCTTTAATCCCTTGGTTGTTCAGGAGAGCATTGTTTACTTTCCAGGTATCTACAAGTTTTCCAGTTTTCCTCCTGTTACTAGCTTCTAGTTTCATTCCATTGTGTTTAGAGAAGATACTTGGTATGATTTCAGTCTTCTTGAATTGGGTAAGACTTGTTATGTGACCTAACATATGTTCTATCATAGAAAATGTTCCATGTGTGCTTGAGGAGAGTGTATGTTCTGCTGTTGTTGGGTAACATATTCTGTTTATCTGTTAAGTCCACTTGGTGATAGTATTCAAATTCGTTGTTTCTTTCTTGCCTTTCTCTGGGTAATATATCTATTGTTTAGAGTGGGGTATTAAAGTCCCTACCTATGATTGTATTGCTATTTATTTTTCCACTGATTCTGTTAGGTTTTGTTTTATATATTTAGGGACTCCACAGGGGGGTACATAAATATTGATAATTGTTATTTCTTCTTGATAGATTGACCCATTTATCATTATATAATGTTCTTCTTTGTCTCTTTTTACCCTTTTTAGTTTATTTTTTTTATTTTTTTTTTTTATTAAAAAAATTTTTTTTTCAACGTTTATTTATTTTTGGGACAGAGAGAGACAGAGCATGAACGGGGGAGGGGCAGAGAGAGAGGGAGACACAGAATCGGAAACAGGCTCCAGGCTCTGAGCCATCAGCCCAGAGCCTGACGCGGGGCTCGAACTCACGGGCCGCGAGATCGTGACCTGGCTGAAGTCGGACGCTTAACCGACTGCGCCACCCAGGCGCCCCTACCCTTTTTAATTTAAAGTCTATTTTGCCTGATAAAAGAATAGGTATCCCTGCCTCCCCTCCCCCCCCCCCCTTTTTGGTTATAATTTTATTGAAATATCTTTTTCTGTTTCTTTACTCTCAGTATATGTGTGTCCTATGTACCTTTAAGGCTAATGTGAGTCTCTTGTAGGCAGTATGTTGAATCTTGTTTTTATTAATCTTTTCAAATGTAATTTAATCCATTCAAATATAAAATTTATTAATAGGTAAGAACTTACTACTGTCATTTTATTCATTGTTTTCTGCCTTGTTTTTTAGATCTATCATTCTTTGCTTCTTATCCTACTATCTTCTTTGTGTTTTGATATCTTTTAATATCAGTATCCTTTGACTTCTTAAAATCATGTTCTTTTGTGTAATTACCACCAATTTTCCCTGTGTGGTTACCACAAAGCTTATATAAAACATATTAAAATTATAACACCTGATTTTAAACTGATAAAAATTTAGCTTTGATAGCATTCCTAAACTTCACACTTTTACTTTCCCTTCACCTCACATTTTAGGTTACTGATGTTACAGTTGACTTTTACACTACATTTTTTTGTTTTATGATTGTAATTGGCATCCTTCTGCTCAAAGGACTTCCTTTAGCATTTCTTGTAAGGCAGTCTTAGTGGTAATGAAATTTTTGTTTGGGAAAGTCTTTATCTTTTCTTCATCTCTGAAGCATAGCTTTGCGAGCATAGAATTCTTGATTGACAGTTTTTTTTTTTCTTTCAGTATCTTGAATATATCATCTCATTCTCTCCTGGTCTAAGTTTCTTTTAAGAAATCGGCTGATGGTCTTATGGGGGTTCCCTGATGTGCAACTTGTTTCTTCTTGTCTTGCTACTTTCAAAATTCTTTATCTCATGTCTTTGAATTTTGACGGTTTAATTGTAGTATGCCTTATTGTAGCTCTATTTGGGATCTTTTGGGCCTCATAGATATGGATATTCATTTATCTTCTAAGGTTTGGGAAGTTTTCAGTCATTATTGCTTTAAATTTTCTGTCTTTTCTTTCTCTTATCCTCCTGGAATTCCCATGATACAGATACTCTTTCTTTTGGTTGTGTCCTCTAATTCTTGTAGGCTTTTTCTTTTTTTTTTCATTCTTATTTTATTTTTTCTCCTTTGTCTGAATAATTTCAAATGTTTCCTGTTCTGGATCTTTGATTCTTTCTTCTGTATGGTCAAGTCTGCTTTTGAAGCTCTCTATTGAATTATTCAATTCAGTCACTGTATTTTTTAGCTCTAGGATTAGTGTTTGTTTGATGGTTTCTATTGGTTTGCTGAACTTCTCATTTTGTTCATGCACTATTTTCCTAATTATGTTTAGTTATCTGTGTGTTCTTGTAGTTCATGAAACTCCTTTTTCTGGGATTTATTTTATTTTATTATGTTTATTTTTTTATTTAAATTCAAGTTAGTTAACATACAGTGTAGTATTGTTTTCAAGAGTAGAACCCAGTGATTCATCACTTATATATAACACCCAGTACTCATTAAAATGAGTGCCCTTCTTAATGCCCATCACCCATTTAGTCCATCTCCCCATGAACCTCCCCTCCAGCAACCCTCACTTTGTTTTCTGTATTAAAGTGTCTCTTATGGTTTGCCTCCCTCTCTGTTTTATCTTATATTTCCTTCCCATAGGGGAACTATGTTCATCTGTTGTGTTTCTTAAATTCCAAATATGAGTGAAAGCATATGATATTTGTATTTCTCTAACTTATTTTGCTTAGCATAATCTACTCTGGTTTCATCCATGTTGTTGCAAATGGCAAGATTTCATTCTTTTTGATCACTGAGTAATATACCATGATATATATATATATATATGTGTGTGTGTGTGTGTATGTATATATACACACATATATGTATATATGTGTATATATATATATACACACACACACATACACACACACACACACACCATCTCTTCTTTATCCATTTATCAGTCAATGGACATTTTGGCTCTTTGCATAATTTGGCTATTATTGATAGCACTGCTATAACCATTGGGGTGCATTTCCGTTCAAATTGGCAGTTTTGTATTCCTTGGATAAATACCTAGTAATGGAATTGCTAAGTCATGTGGTAGTTCCATTTTTAACTCTTTGAGGAAACTTCATACTGTTTTCCAGAGTGGCTGCACCAGTTTGCATTCTCATCAACAGTGCACAAATGTTCCCTTTTCTCCACATCCTCACCAAATTCTGTTGTTTCCTGAGTTGCTCATTTTAGACATTTTGATTGGTGTGAGATGGTGTCTCATGGTGGTTTTGATTTGTATTTCTCTGATGATGAGTGATGTTGAGCATCATTTTATGTGTCTGTTAGCCATCTGGATGTCTTTTTTGGAAAAGTGTCTCTTCATGTCTTTTGCTCATTTCTTCCCTGGATTATTTGTTTTTTGGGTGTGGAGTTTGGTAAATTCTTTATAGATTTTGGATACTAAGCCTTTAAATGATATGTCACTTGCAAATATCTTTTCCCATTCTGTCAGTTGCCTTTTAGATTTGTTGATTGTTTCCTTCACTGTGCAGAAGCTTTATAGCTTATTGAGGTTCCAATAGTTTTTGCTTTTCTTTCCCTTGCCTCGGGAGACATGTTTAGAAAGAAGTTGCTGCAGCCAAGGTCTTGGAGGTTGCTGCCTGTTTTCTCCTGGTTTCCTATCTCACATTTAGGTCTTTCATCCATTCTGAATTTATTTTTGTGTATGGTGTAAGAAAGTGGTCTAGTTTCATTCTTCTGTGTGTTGCGGTCCAATATTCCCATCACCATTTGCTATAGAGACTGTCTTTTTCCCATTGGATATTCTTTCCTGTTTGTTGAAGATTAGTTGGCCATACATTTGTGCGTCCATTTCTGGGTTCTCTATTTTGTTCCATTGATCTATGTGTCTATTTTTGTGCCAGTACCACACTGTCTTGATGATTACAGCTTTGTAATACAGCATAAAGTCTGGAATTGTGATGCTTCCAGCTTTGGTTTTCTTTTTCAACATTATTTTGACTATTTGAGATCTTCTGTGGTTCCATAACAATTTTAGAATTGTTTGTTCTTGCTCTTTGAAGAATGCTCATGTTATTTGGTAGGGAATGCATTGAATGTGTAAATTGCTTTGGGTTGTATAGACATTTTAACAATAATTGTTCTTCCAATCTATGTGCATGGAATGTTTCTCCATTTCTTTGTGTCTTCTTTAATTTCTTTCATAAGCTTTCTATCATTTTAAGTGTATGGATATTTTACTAATTTAGTTAGGTTTATTCCTAGGCATCTTATGTTTTTTGGTACAATTATAAATTGGATCGATTCCTTGATTTCTCTATCTGCTGCTTCATTATTGGTGTATAGAAATGCAACTGATTTCTGTACATTGATTTTATATCCTGAGACTTTGATGAATTCATGTATCAGTTCTAGAAGTTTTTTGGTGGAGTCTATCAGGTTTTCCACATAGAGTATCATGTCGTCCATGAAGAATGAAAGTTTGGCTTCTTCCTTGCTGATTTGAATACATTTTATTTCTTTTTGTTGTTCGATTGCAGAAGCTAGGACTTCCCCACTGTGTTGAACAAAATTGATGAGAGTGGACATCCTTGTCATGTTCCTGACCTTATGGGGAAATTGAGGATGATAATAGTTGTGGGTCTTTCATATATGGACTTTATGATGTTGAGGTATGTTCCTTCTATTCCCACTTTCTTAAGTGTTTTTATCAAGAAAGGATGCTGTTTTATCGAATGCATTTTCTGCATCTATTGAGATCATATGTTTCTTATCCTTTCTTTTTTAATGTGGTGTATCACATTATTGCTTTGCAAATATTGAACCAGCCCTGCAGCCCGGGAATAAATCCCACTTGATCATGGTGAATAATTCTTTTAATATACTGTTGAATTTGATTTGCTAGTATCTTGTTGAGAATTTTTACATCCAGTTTCATCAAGGATATTGGTCTGTAATTCTCCTTTTTAAGGGGGTGTTTGTCTCATTTTGGAATCAAGGTAATGCTGGATTCATAGAATGAGTTTTGAAGCTTTCCTTCCATTTCCATTTTTGGGAACAGTTTTAGAAGAATGAGTATTAACTCTTCTTTAAATTTCTGGTAGAATTCCCCTGGGAAGCCATCTGGCCCAGGACTCTTATTTGTTGGGAGATTTTTGATTGCTGATTCAATTTACTTGCTGGTAATGGGTCTGTTCAAATTTCCTATTTCTTCTTGTTTCAGTTTTGGTAGTGTGTGAATTTCTAGGAATTTGTCCATTTCTTCTGGAGAGCTTAGTTTGTTGGCATATAATTTTTATAGTATTCTCTCTTATAATGGTTTGCATTTTTGTTGTGTTGGTTGTGATCTCTCCTCTTTCATTCATGATTTTATCTATTTGGGTTCTCTCTCTTTTCTTTTTGAGAATTCTGGCTAGGGGTTTATCAATTTTGTTTATTCTTTCAAAGAACCAGCATTTAGTTTCATTGATCTGTTCTATTGTTTATTTTTCTTTGTTGCTGCTTGTTTGTTTCTGTATTATTTATTTCTGCTCTAATCTTTATCATTTCCCATCTATTGCTGGCTTTAAGTTTTATTTGCTGCTACTTTTTAGCTCCTTATATGTAAGTTTAGGTTGTGTATTTGGAACCTTTCTTGCTTCTTCAGATAGTCCTCTTAGCACTGCCTTTGCTGCATCCCAAAGGGTTTGACTGTCATGTTTTCATTTTAATTGGCTTTTATGTATTTTTTTTTATTTCTTATTTAATTTCTTGGTTAACCCATTCATTCCTTAATAGGATGTTCTTTAACCTCCATGTATTTGAGGGATTTCCAAATTTTTTCTTGTGGTTTATTTCACATTTCATAACGTTGTGATCTGAAAATATGCATGGTATGATCTCAATCTTTTTGTATATGTTGAGGGCTGTTTTGTGACCCAGTATGTGATCTATTCTGGAGAATATTCCATGTGCACTCAGGAAGAATGTGTATTCTGGTGCTTTAGGATGAAATGTTCTGAATATATGTGTTAAATCCTTCTGGTCCAGTGTTTCATTCAAAGCCATAGTTTCCTTGCTGATTTTCTCCTTAGATGATCTGTATTTTGATGTAAGTGGGGTATCAAAGTCTCCTACTATTATGGTGTTATTATCAGTGAGTTTCTTTAAGTTTGTGATTAATTGATTTATATATTTGGGTGCCTCCAATTTGGGGACATATTTAAAATTTTTTGATCTTCCTAATGGATAGACCCTTTAATTGTGATATAATGCCTTTCTTAATCTCTTATTACAGTCTTTGTTTTAAAATCTAGTTTTTCCAATATGAGTATGGTTACTCCGGCTTTCTTTTGACATCCATTGCCATGATAGATGGTTCTGTATCCCCTTACTTTCAATATGCAGGTGTCTTTAGGCATATTAGGCAATATGAGTCTCTTGTAGGCAGTATATAGATGGATCTTGCTTTTTTTAATCCATTATGATACTCTCTTTTGACTGGAACTTTTAGTCCATTTATATTCAGATTATTGAAAGATTTGAATTAAGTGCCATTGTGTTACCTGTAAAGTTGGTATTTCTGATGATGTTCTCTGGTCCTTTGTAATCTTTGTTCCTTTAGTCTTCTTCTTTTTTTTTTTTTTTTCTCCATTCAGAGTCTCCCTTAAAATTTCTTACAGGGCTGGTTTAGTGGTCACAAACTCCTTTAGTTTTTGTTTGTCTGGGAAAGTCTTTATCTCTCCTTCTATTCTGAATGATAGACTTACTGGATAATGATTTCTTGGCTCCATATTTTTCCCATTCAGCACATTGAAAATTTCCTGCCACTCCCTCTTGTCTGCCAAATTTCAGTGGACAGATCTGCTGCTAACCTTATGTGTCTACCTTTGTAGGTTAAGGGCCTTTGTCCTTGGCTGCTTTCAGAATTTTCTCTTTATCTTTGTATTTTTCCAGTTTCACTATGATATGTCATGGTGTTGACCTGTTTTTGTTGATTTTAAAGGGAGTTCTCTGTGCTTCTTGAACTTGAATGCCTGTTTCCTTCCCCAGATTAGGGAAGTTCTCAGCTATAATTTGTCCAAATAAACCTTCTGCCCCCCTTTTCCTGCTCTTTTTGTTCTGGGACTCCTGTGATATGGATATTGTTTCATTTTATGAAATCACTAAGTTCTCTAATTCTCCTCTTATGATCTAATAATTTCCTTTCCCTCACTTTCTCAGCTTCATTATTTTCCATAACGTTATCTTCTATGTCACCTATTCTCTGCTGTTTCTTCAATCCTCAGTGTGATTGTATCCAGTTGTTTTCCATGTCAGTTATATCATTTTTTACTTCAGCCTGATTAGTTTCTAGGTTTTTGATCTCTGTAGCAAGAGTTTCTCTAGTGTCTTCTATGCTTTTTATAAAACTCAGCTAGTAGTCTGATGACTGTTGTTCTAAATTCTTGTTCAGGTATATTGCTTACATCTGTTTTGAGCAAGTCCGTGGCTGTGATTTCTCCTTGACATTTCTTTTGGGGAGAATTCCTCTGTCTTGTCATTTTGGCTACATTTCTGTCTTTTGTGTCTTAATAGATTGTTATGTTTCCTGCATCTGGGAGTAGTGCTATATTAAAAAGTGGTCATACATTGTCCAGGGACTGGCACTTCAGGAAGTGTTTCTGATGTATGCTGTGTACCCTCTGCTGTTGCAATTTTTGGGTCAGTCCGTTGTACAGCTCCTCCTTTCTTGCAGTGGAGAGTGTTTGGACCTTTAACTAGGTGTGCTTTGATTTGTTTGTTGAAGTTAGCCTGGAAAAAGGGGGGGGGGGAAGCCTGATCCCAAAAAAAGAGAAAAAGAAAGGGAACAAAAAAATTCAGAGAATCAAAAAACTATAAGGCTGCTTCCATAGGAAAAGAAAGGAAAAAAAATGAAGAAAAGAAAAAAGAAAGAAAAAGAGAAGCGTAAAAAAACTGGATCCAGAAAAAAAGAGAAGGAAATGAAAAAAAAAACAAACAAGAAACTATGAGCCGAATTCCAAAAGAAAAAGAAGAAAAAAAAAAAGGAAAAAGAACTGCAGTTGTCATTTTGAAGCACTCAAATTTCAGTGTACTTGGTGCATGAGGGGTGCTGTCTGTGCAGGTCTTCTGAAGGAAAGGTTCACTGCAGTGGCTCAGCGTCAGTCTTATCCCAGTAAATAAGCTGTTCCCAGGCACAGGGGAGGGGGTGGGGGTCATGGTTTTGCGTGAGCAGGTCCCACCTCTAATGGAGGCTGCTGTGTTGCTCTCTGAAGTCCCACTGTGTTGGTTTTGGGGGAAAATGGTGCCAACCTAATCTCCCATTCCCCTGGGGAATCTCACACCCCCTGCTGTTTGGATCTCACAAAATAGCCAGGGCATTCAGCTTGTCCTGTGCCACAGCTCAACTGCGTGTTTTCTTTGACACTTGGCTGGAATTCAAAATCTGAATTTCAATCTGAAGTCTTAAACTTAGCACCACACAGTTCCCTCCTTTCCTCTGGAGTAGAGCCTCTACACACTGTCTCTGAAGTCCTTTGTCCCTGAAAAACAGTCCCATACCTGCACAGTGCCAGGAATATATAGCCGTAGCACCGCTAGAAGTGGCAAAGTTTATATTCCCTCTGGGTGTGCCTCTATCTCCTTCCGTTGAAAGGCCTTTGGCTAGTGCCTGCAGGATCTTTTGTCCTTGGGGAGGCAATATATCCTCTTCCCAAAGTACTCAAGGAACAGGAATGTTCTCTCCCTGTGCTCATCAGACACCATGCTATGCACTCCAGGGCCAGTTCCCTTCACCCCAGGAGCACGTGCTACAGCCCCACTTCTAGGTAAGTTTCGCACTTCCAAAACAGAGTTTGAGCTCCAGACACTGTTTGAAAACAACTCCATGGACCTGAGACACTTAGTACTCATTGCTCCTCAGTTCATGGTCCAGAGAGGTTTTCCTTTTGTGTGAACCGGGTGCCGCCATTTCTCAACCACTCTTTCATCCTCTCCCTTTTGTCTCTCCACGGAAAGGGTTCCCTCCCCTCCACCACACCGCCATTTTTCTCTCCCCCAATTCACTTCCACACACTTCCTACTTGCCACACTCCCTCCCTCCAGCTGTGGAGATTCTTCTGCCACTCGGCAGATCAATTTCCTGAGGGTCCCAAGTGATCTGACCTCAACACAGCTGGGTTTGGGGGATGAGGAAAGCCCAGGGTAACTTACTTCTCCGCCATCTTAATTCCTCTTTCCCCACTAAACTTCTTTAAGAGAACTATTCTAAATTCTTTATATAACAATTCATAGATCTTTAGGTCTTTAGGGTTATTGGAACTTTATTAGTTTCCTTTGGCAGTGTCAAGTTTACCTGATTCTTCATGAGCCTGGATTCCTTACATTGTTATCTGTATATTTGAGTATGTTGTCTCCTCTTGTAGACTTTAATTTGCTTTGGCAGAGACGGTTATTTACGAGTCAGCTTAGTGTTCTGGATGTGTCTGCTGGCAGATGGAGTTTACTATGAGGTTCTATTTTTGGGCAAGGCTGTTGCCTGAGCTCTGAGGTGGGGGTGTGCCACTGTCTAAGAACTGTTGGATAGGACTGCTGGCTGGTTCCCTGCCCAAGAGATGCTATAGAATGGGATTCATGGTTGCCTGGGTTCCTTGATCAGCCTTCCTAGATGATGAGGATGGGTACTGTACTCACACGTGGGTGGTGCTATGAATTAGCGTCTCTGCCCTAGTGGGGCAGCAGAACAGGCCCCGAGACTCGCATGGCTCAGTTTTGAGTACCTGAATCAGGCAAGACTGTGCACTGATTTCCTAACCAGATGGGGTCACTGGTTTTGCTCCGCAGACTGAGCAAGTCCAGGTTGTGCTCTTTTTAAGTGCCACTGTAAGCAGGGTTGTTAGAAGGGCTGTGCAGCTTCCCATGTGCTCTCATTAGGTTCCCTGGTTGGGTGGGCTGAAGGCTGTATCCAGCAATGGGTGGAGCTATGAATTGTTATCTCTGAGCAGAGCAGGAGAACTGACTCTGAGTATGGCAAGGCTCTTTGTGGTCTTTACTGACTTGTGCTCCATGTTGCCTGACCAAATGGTGCCACTGACTTTGCTCTGTGTATGATCAGTTCTGACCACTAGACTCTATGCTTAACTGTTGCTGGACTATGTAGCTTTCCAGGTGTTCTGGCCAGGTTTTCTCATCAGGTGTGGCTGGGGGCTATGCTCAGTAGATGCAGGGCTATTGATTAGCTCCCTTGCCTGGGCCAAGCAGGAAAGCTAACTCCAGTCAGCCTCAGGTGTTGCTGGTCGGGCTTTCTGATCAGGTGGAGCTGTGAGCTACACTTAATAGATGCAGGGCTGTTAATTAGCTCCCCTGACCAGGTAAAGCAGGAAAGCCAGCTCCAAGCAGCTTCCAAAGTATTCCCAGTTATGCCTTCTGGTTAGATGGGGCCAGGAGCTATACTCAGCAGTGGATGGGGCTGTGAATTAGCTCCTCTGCCTGGGGGGAGGGGAGTGGAAAAATAGCTCCATGTCCGGCAAGAGTCTTTGTGGTTTTGACTCAGGCCACCCTATACCCCAAGTTCCCTGGCCAAATGGTGCCACTGGCTTTGCTCTGTGGATGATTAGCTATGTCTGCTGTGCTCTTTGCTTGAGCGCTGCTGAGCTCAGCAGCTTCCAGGTGTTCTTGCTAGTCTTTCTGATCTGGCAGGGCTGGGAGCTACACTCAGCCCTGGACTGTGCTATGACAGTTCCCCTGTCTGGGGTGGGGTGGGGTGGGGTGGGGTGGGGTGGGTTGTTGGACCAGGGTCCAGCACCGGCAAGGCTCTTCATTTGAGGACCCTAATCTGGCTGAACTGTGCTCTGCCTAGTTCCCTGGTGAACTGCGCCACCATCTTGGCTCTGCAGATGAGCAAAACTGCCAGTTGGAACTACCACTTGGACACTGCAGGTAGGAACTTGGTCTGCCGAGATATGAGCACTGGTTGTTGCAAGCTCGGCCTGCTTGTCACAATGAGATTTCTAGTGGTCAAGCCTCACAGACTGTCCCACATCCTCCATGAGGTGAGGCCAGAGTGGGGCCTCCTAAGAAGCCACTCAGCACTGGGGGAGCTGGATGTCCACCCTGGGCTCTTTTCCTGCTGGAAAACAATGGGTTCAGGGGAGACCTCAGATGGTGTGGTGCCAGCCTGCGGGTTCAGGGGAGACCTTAGCTGGTGTGGTGCCAGCCTATGGTCAGTGTGTATCTGCTCCTCTTAGCTTTCTGATGCAATCTGTCTTGGTCTCAGTGATACAGGGGGTGCTTCAGCCTCTCCCCCATGTTCTAGGATTTTCTTGGTGTCTTATCCATGAATAGTTGTTCTTCATTTTGTGAAGGGGAGCAAAGTTGGGAATGACCCATGTTGCCATCCTGGTGTCATCACTTAAAGGATACTATTTTTAAAAAAATGTCAAACGTTTTCTTATGTTTCTTCCATCCTTTCCATATGCCTTTTGAGTTGGTTATCAATCCTTGTCTCAGAGGACTCATGATGTTGCAGAAAAGCAGAGAAAGGCTTTTGGATTTCTAAAGAATTGGCTTTTACTGGCAAAAAAATAGGTCCCAAAGGAAACATTGATGATACAAGAGTAAGTCTTCCTATCCACATTCTTTTCTGCCTTTCCAGGGTTGGGGAAAGGAAGGACCATTGTACTCCAGAGTGTTACAAGTTACAAAATACATGTAGCTGTGTTGTTTGGCCTCACAGAAGTCCTGCATATTCCACCACAGGGAAGGAAGCAGCAGTACATTTGCAGAGGGCGCTAAATTACCAACTCAGATGGGCCAGACAGAAGGGCTACTGCAACAGAATTGAGTTCCTTCCATGAAAGAGGCCAGGAGAGAATAAGAGTTTCTTCATTTGCAGCCAGCATGAAAAAAGGATGAAAAAAGGCCAGGTGGTTTCCCCCTCTCTCATGGGTATTATATATTCACCTGGAATTCCTACACAACTCCTGGCCAGCAGTTATGATGAACTTTCCACCACAGAGCAAAAGCTTACAACAGAAACTTAGTTCAGTTATAAGAGAAAATAATCACACACTCGAGTAGATGGACTAAAATGTGTACACTATGCACTTATATAAACTAGTTGTCTGTAACCTGAGTGACCCTAAGTCCTCCTACTTTCTTGAGTCCCCTTTCCTTCAACATCTTGATAAAATGGCTCAAACGTCCATCCCTTGCATTAAATTTAGCCACCCTAATGTCTCTGCGTATTCTTGGGAATTACATTTTCTGGATAGTTTGCCTGGATTTCTTCCACTGAATTCTTTTTCTCCTTCTGCTAACTGCTTTCCCTATTCTGTACACTGGACACCAATTTCCTAACTTCCTCTATCCCTTGAATGCATCACTAACCATGGTTGATGAGAACTGCAGCTTTTAAAGGAAGGTTTGAGGCAATGGAGGGGAATAACAGCAAAAATTACTGCAAGCCATTACTGGAAATGGAACATAAGATATTAGAGTCCTAAAAAGTCATTGTTTCTTTCAGTATCTTTTAAACACCTTATCTGTTCTACCGAGAACACTTGGAGTCAAAAATCCTAGCAAATAGTTTCTGGAATGGGGTTTCGAAGCATTCTGTACTTTCCAAAGGTATATTTTATAATGGTAAAAACTGTTTTGGGGAATAATCTGAGATGAAAGAAATGAAGAGTTCCAAAAGGTAGTCACTATGCTAAAACACTTCTACAGTATGGCAGGGTGAGATGCTTACCAGTCAACAGCCTTAACATCAGTTCTACTGTGCTTTGTGCTGCCCTATAGTTTGCCTGCATATATTACATCACTGTGTTTGCAGCCCATGTAGAAATGTCAGTAATTCACCTTAGCACTTTTCCCGTGTCCGTTGCTGGGTGCACACCATGCTATCATCATTCTTCAAAATGCCATTTCTAATGGTATACTCTTCATTATACCCAGGACCCTGATCCTGAAAGGTCACAGGTTGCACCACACGGCAAGCTTGTTTCACCTAACCTTTGGTACTGCTGAAACTTATCAAGAGAGTGAGTCCTCATAATAAGTACTACACAAAGACAATACCTATTCCTAACACGAGCCCTAAAAAAGTCTATTGAACTTTCCACAGAGGTGATAACAGAAGACATACCAGCCTCCCTCCTCTGTCATTAACTGCATTGAAATTCAAAGAGAGCAACTCCAGAAGCATTGAAACCTGGTGCTGTGGAGTTGTCTAATCAATGTAACTGTTCAGCCTTGAATAAATTAACACGAAGCAATGTCAGCTCACTGAATCCCAGGAAATCACATCTTATGGAAGAGTAATTAACTTGCTAAAACTATGAGAGCAAGAGATGCCAAGATTTGTTTAGAAGATTTTCAACCCTATCAGAGATCATACTAGAAGCCAGCAGCATGCGTGCTGACAGATTCCTCTTCGAAAAATGAGTTGGAACTTGTAGGCAGAGACGACCAGTGCTCTTAAGTTAGGTTATAGTGAGTCAAAAAGAAAACACTGGAAATCTCCTTGATGTATTACTCAGAAAGGAAAATGACCCTTGTCACTCAGTGCTCCATTATTTTATGGCCTTACTCTGAACAATCGTGTACCCTGAACACTTGTCACTCAAGCCTGTGTTCTTTGGCTTTTTAGTGTAGATGCCACTCGATCTTCACAAGGGCTGGTGCAAAATCATATTCATCTTTGCATCCGGAGTGGCTAACATATTATCTTGTTTATGGTCAATTTATAATATATGTGTGATGTGGAATAGTATTCCTAAGTTAGCCTCTGTTCAGGAAATTGGAGCATAGTGACTGACTCATATCAGCAGTAAGAATAGAGATAAATAGAATAATCAGAAGAACGAAGAAAAGTCTAGTTAGAATAATTGTATATGTTGCTGTTGTTAACTCAGTTATGCTTATACATGTGCTTTGTCAACACATTCCAAATACACTGGTTGCTTTTAGAGACAGGTATCTCTCTCCTGCCTCAGATCTTGGTGCATATTCTTTCTCTACTTAGAACTCTCTTTTGCTTGCTCTTCACCCTTCAGTGTTATTTTATTCAGAATGGTCTTTTCTGACCATGTAACCTATGTTCCCTGCACCACTCCAACTACTTTTCTGGCATTTACCATATCTAATGAATTTATTTATTTATTTGTTTTTACTTCTTTTATTAATTTGCATTTTCTATTAAAGTATAGGGCTTTTCTTTTCTACTCATGATTTTCCTAGTACCTAGTTGAGTACCCCCGTGAAACAATGAGTACTATACTTTAACAGATGGTCAAAACTGGAAGGAAAGTTTTACTAAGAGATGCATAGCTTCATAGAGTTTTAGGAAAATATTTTACACAGACTTGAAATTTGTGCTACTCCATGAAATGAGAACTCAGCAGATATTTGTTGGCACTTAATTAATAAACTTTTAATAATCATTGTCAAGTTTTGAAATGAATAATGGAAAAACATTTCAAACAATTCTTTTTTTTTTTTTTTTTTTACTGTTTACTTGTTTTTGAGAGAGACAGAGCACGAGTGGGGGAGGGGCAGAAAGAGAGAGAGAGACACAGAATCTGAAGCAGGCTCCAGGCTCTGAGCCATCAGCACAGAGCCTGATGCGGGGCTCCAACTCACAACTGTGAGATCATGACCTCAGCCAAAGTCGGACACTCAAACGACTGAGCCACCCAGGCACCCCAATGGAAAAACATTTTAAAGCATGTGAATATTTGAGGTCATTGTCAGAACTGTGGCATAAAGGATGACTTCAAGTTGGGTTTTCAGGAATACCATATTCCTTTTGAGTTGAAAATGCTATAAGAAAACATTTTAACCTAATGAAACATGTGTAAAATAATTTTTAACAAGGCATTTAAAGTAGCTGTTATATAAATGGTACAGTTTGCATCCATTATGTATAAGTGATAGAAAACTGACCATTGTTTACAAATGCCTCTTTCATTAATAATATTAAACTTTTGTGGATCAGGGGAGGAATTTTCTGGACCATTGTCAGTTTACTAATATTTAGGCCTCAAAACCATGTGTCTTAAGCTTGGGGTTAGGACTGTATAGTACAATAAACACGATCAATTTATACCATTGTAGCTGTCCTTGTTTCAGAGGCATGGATAAAAAAGGAGGCCCTACCTGGGGTTTTAAACTCTAATCTGCAGAGTGATTTTGAGCAAGGCACTGAATGGGCCAATAATAATATCTACTTTATGGTTCATTGACCATATTAAAGTGAGATGGTATAAAGTAATTAAGACAGGAATGACACATAGCAAGAACTTAATGCTAGTGCATTGCTATTGACATATACTGTTATTTTTATTGACATTTAGCTTCAACTAAGTAATCAGGGGATAAAACATATCATCTATGAAGAAACAGGGAAGAGAACACAAAAGCAGACTCATGGAGATTCCCCTGGGTGATCAGTGAATTGAAATTCTGATGCTTTTTGTGAAATCTGCACAACCATTAATATCACTGTTCCCAGTGATCTAACTGGATCTTTAAAATCATCCAAAACATCAGATCATTTTTTTTTATCAGCCTATTGTTATTTATTGCATACACATGACCTCAGGAGGTATAAATATTTGTTCTATCAATAATTGTCCTGAAACCACTGTGAGACAATGAGTAGTATACTCCTTTAACAGATGGTCAAAACCGGAAGGAAAGTTTTAATAAGAAATACATAGCTTCATAGTGTTTTAGAAAAATATTTTACACAGACTTGAAATTTGTGATACTCCAAAATACTATGCAACTCTAAAACAGCTGTCAGTGATTTCTTTGTGGGGAAAATGAGGTCTGAGTTTCTTGCCCAATCACTATTATGGTTGTTTACCTCACATCCCTTGAGTGTGTGGTACTATGCTGTATGCCGAGTGCTTGTTTTCCAGGCATTTTGTCCTAAAAATGTTAACATTAACCTTCCTCTTCTAACATTGGAGAAGAGTTAACTTATCTACATTATATACCAAATAATGAATATGAGTGGTTTAGTGGCCATCCAAATAATAATAAAAGAACGGTGCCAGATATGACTTTGTTCCTTACTTTTGGCACCAAGATTCTTACAGGTATCAGGCAGCCATGTTTTTAGGAAAAGACTAGACCTCTTCCTGGTCATAGGGCTCTATAACAATCATGATGGTCCCATTTTCCTTGGTAGTTTAGCACCATTAATATGATGGTGCTTATGATGATGCTGATAAAAATATTTGTGAATATTTGCTCTGTGATTATTATATGCCTGGCACCAATATATGCATTTTACATGTTTTAAATCATTTGATCCTATGATGTTTTTCTTTTCTGAATATGAATGTTGCTTTTTCCTATGAGGGGACCTAAAACACAAAGTGAAAGAGAACCTTAAGAGATTTATGAGCTGTTCAATTAACCAATTCTGAAACAAACTTACCACCTAATATTATTAAATGTCCTTTTTGTTTACACTGTAGTTTTGTTGAGTCTTCTGTTAATTGCAGTTGAAAGCCTAACTGACATGGACTTTGCATTAAGTTCTTTCACACGTTTCTCTGACAAAGGAACTCACTTTACACCAAGAGAAGTAGGGCAAGGGGGTGATGCTCATCTGATTTGAAGGTAATGGCACAGCCTGGTAAAGCACAGGTTAGGAGATAAAGCCTTAAGAAATTGTCCTGTTCCCTATAGGATACGCTTACTGATCTCAACTAGTGATCAATAATAGTGCGTTTCCTCCCTTAGTCACGACACATGGATATAGGGACAGAGGGTGTTAAATATGAATGACACCTCTCACTATTACAATAAATTGCCCACTTACAAAAATTTTGCTTCTTCCATGATTTTGAATTCTTCTGGTTTAGAGCTCTTAGTACTCAAGGGAGATATGTTTCTATCAGGAGACATTAAGAAAGATCCCTCTAGGGATGCCTGAGTGGCTCAGTTGGTTGAGTGTCTGACTCTTGGTTTTTGTTCACATCATGATCTCACGGGTTTGTGAGTTAGAGCCTCGTGTCAGGCTCTGTGCTAACGGCACAGCTTGGGATTTCTCTCTCTCTGCCCCTGTCCTGCTCATGTGTGAGTGTGCACATGTGCACTCTCTTTCTCTCAAAAAAAATAAATAAACATTAAAAAGAGATCCCTTTAATTAGAAACTCATAAGAACATCTGGTCATTTGGGGCTTCTCATGTCACCGAGTGAACAGAACAAAAAGATGTATGGTGTAGAGTTAGATAATGAATTCTGGCTACCAAGGAGAAATGGATTTCTTTCACACAATGGGGGCAGGCAGGATGTGGATGGAATTAAGGGTACACACTGGGATGCCTCCTAGTACTGCTGTGTCCAGAGATAAAATTTAATAGAAGACTTTACACACCTAGTACCCAGGAGCTCAGATATGTCAGAAATGAAGGTTTAGGTCAATAATTTGGATAGAGAACCCTGATGAGTTGGGTGCTAGCTGAAAGCAGAGGGGATGTGTAACAGATGGTGCTAGAAGAAAGTCATAAGTATCAACTATGGCTTCGTGACCAGTTGCTGAAATAAGAACTGTAGCATCTAGTCTCATTTTCTTTGATAGTTAGCATATATATTTATGTTTATAAGTTACTATAAACTTTATCTAAATATAACTTATTTTCCTTTGTCTTCTTTCGTACACAACTTTACGTGACGTAGTTACCAGTTAGACTATAAATTGGAGAATATAGAGACAGGGTTGTAAAATAAATACTGAACGAATAGACAAACCCAGAGATACTGGATTTAGATCTGGATGCAGAAATTGTGGCCTCGTGTTGCTTCCTTTTGGGGAGTGGGCAAAACGTATTTTTGTCTAATAAGGAAATGGATAATGCTTAATGCTAGGCAGAAAAGATTTTTAGAAATCTTAGTATGTTTTGTTTTAATAAATTATTTAAATAAAAGTGCAATATACATACAGGAAAACTGAAAAACCGTATGTAAACACCAAAAAATATTTTTAATTCTAATTAAATGTTATATTAGTTTCAGGTATAATATAGTGAGTCAGCACTTCCATACAACACCTGGAACTCATCACAAGTGTACTCCTTAATCCTCATCACCTGTTTCACCCATCCCGCAACCACCCTCCCTTTGGTAACCGTCAATTTATTTTTTATAATGAAGAGTTTGTTTCTTGGGGCGCCTGGATGGCTTAGTCATTTAAGGTTAAGCATCTGACTTCTGGCTCAGGTCATGCTCTTGCGCTTCATGGGTTCGAGCCTATGGTGGGTTCTGTGCTGACAGCTCAGAGCCTGGACCCGTCTTGGGATTCTGAGTCTCCCTCTCTGTCTGCCCCTCCCTCGCTCACGCTCATGTGTGTGTGCTCTTCCTCTCTCCCTCTGTCTCCCTCTCTCAAAAATAAACATTAAAAAAGAGTTTGTTTCTTGATTCATATGATTCTTGAATCACCACACTTCAGTAAATACCACCAAAGTCAAGAAATACAACATTGCCACTATCTCAGAAACTTCTCTTGTAAATACTCCCAAGGAGCAACACCGCCACTGTCTCCAAATTTAACCACCATCTTGTCTTCTAAATGCATAAATTAGTTTGCTTGTTTCTGAACTCTTTATTAATAGAATCATACTATTTTTAATTATTTTGTGTCTCATTCCTTTGCTCAATATTATGTTTGTGAGATTTGTTGCATATAACAGTAATGTGTTCATTTTCATTTCTGCATAATGTGTAGAATTTTAATGAATGTAGCAGTGTTCTCTTATTTTCTTTGCTGTAGAGTATTCCATTTTATGCTTGCTAGTTGGATTTTCTTGTAGATTTTTTTTTTCACTTAAACTATAACACTGCTTCTTCCTTGGTCTCCAGTCTCTTGGCACCCCTGCGGATTTTGGTAATTACTTATGTAATTACCATAATTATGTAAGCCAAATTTAAAAAATTAATACCTTTCCATGTATATACATATCCTAGTGGTTCTGTTTTTAGAAAACCCTGCTAATAAACCTGGCGTTTAATTTTTAAAATTAAAGATGTATGTTGTATTAGATTTGTCAGTTTCAAGCAACAGAATCTGACTGAGTAGGTTATGTTTTTCATAAGCCCATTGAGTAAGCCCTGGACCAGAAGAGGAAATAGGTTGTCTGGTGGCTTCAGGATGGGTCATCTTATTTCTCTGCTCCAGGAGATCATCAGAGGAGCATTTAGTGAGCATTCATAGCAGTCACTGCTGAGTCTGGGTTTCCATCAGCCAACCAAGCAAACAATGCCTATGTACTTTTCTCAAACATTCATTGAGAAACTCTGACAAGTGTACTCATATTGATAAATTTAGTCCAATCTAAATTATTCATTTTCCCCTTTTTTCCCTCTCTTAGAATCTATTATTATATATATTTCCTGCTTCCTTTTTTAACTTTTTAAATTTTTTTATGAATATAATTTATTGTCAAATTGGCTTACATACAACACCCAGTGCTCATATCAAAAAGTGCCCTGCTCAATGCCCATCACACATTTTCCCCTCTGTCCCCACCCCCCATCGACCCTCAGTTTGTTCTCTGTATTTAAGAGTCTCTTGTGGTTTGCCTCCCTCCCTCTCTGTTTGTAATTATTTTTTTCCCCTTCCCTTCCCCATTGTCTTCTGTTAAGTTTCTAAGTTCCACATATGAGTGAAAACATATGATATCTGTCCTTCTCTGACTTATTTTACTCAGCATAATACCTTCCAGTTCCACCCACGCTGCTACAAATGGCATGACTTCCTTCTTTCTCATTGCCAAGTAGTATTCCATTGTATATATAAACCACATATTCTTTATCCATTCATCAGTTGTTGGACATTTAGGCTCTTTCCATAATTTGGCTGTTGTTGAAAGTGCTGCTGTAAACATTGGGGTACAGGTGTCCCTATGCATCAGCACTCCCATATCCCTTGGGTAAATTCCTAGTAGTGCTATTGCTGGGTCATAGGATAGTTCTATTTTGTTTTTTGAGGAACCTCCATACTGTTTTCCAGAGTGGCTGCACTGGTTTGCATTCCCACCAACAGTGCAAGAGGTTCCCATTTCTCCACATCCTCACCAACATCTGTCTGTAGTTTTCTGATTTTTTCATTTTAGCCATTCTGACCAGTGTGAGGTGGTATCTCAGTGTGGCTTTGATTTGTATTTCCCTGATGATGAGTGACATTGAACATCTTTTCATGTGTCTGTTGGCCATCTGGATGTCTTCTTTGGAAAAGTGTCTCTTCACGTCTTCTGCCCATCTTTTCACTGGATTATTTGTTTTTTGGGTGTTGAGTTTGGTAAATTCTTTATAGATTTTGGATACTAGCCCTTTATCCAATATGTCATTCACAAATATCTTTTCCGATTCCATTGGTTGCCTTTTAGTTTTGTTGATTGTTTCCTTTGCAGTGCAGAAGCTTTTTATTGAGATGAGGTCCCAATAGTTCATATTTGCTTTTAATTCCCTTGCCTTTGGGGATGTGTCAAGTAAGAAATTGCTGTGGTTGGGGTGCCTGGGTGGCTCAGTCAGTTGAGCGTCTGACTTTGGTTCAGGTCATGATCTCGCGGTCTGTGAACTCGAGCCCCGCGTTGGGCTCTGTGCTGACAGCTCAGAGCCCGGATCCTGCTTCGGATTCTGTGTCTCCCTCTCTCTCTGCCCCTCCCCTGCTCATGCTCTGTCTCTCTCTCTGTCAAAAATAAATAAACATTAAAAAAAAAATTGCTGGTGCAAAGAGGTTGTTGCCTGCTTTCTTCTCTAGGGTTTTGATGGTTTCCTGTCTCACATTTAGGTCTTTCATCCATTTTGAGTTTATTTTTGTGTATGGTGTAAGAAAGTGGTCAAGTTTCATTCTTCTTCATGTTGCTGTCCAGTTCTCCCAGCACCATTTGCTAAAGAGACTGTCTTTTTTCCATTGGATATTCTTTCCTGCTTTGTCCAAGATTAGTTGGCCATACATTTGTGGGCCCAATTCTGGGTTCTCTATTCCATTGATCTATGTGTCTGTTTTTGTGCCAGTACCATACTGTCTTGATGACTACAGTTTTGTAGTAGAGGCTAAAGTCTGGCATTGTTATGCCTCCCACTTTGGTATTCTTGTTCAATACTACTTTGGCTATTCGGGGCCTTTTGTGGTTCCATACAAATTTTAGGATTGTTTTTCCTAGCTTTGAGAAGAATGTCGGTGCAATTTTGATTGGGATTGCATCGAATGTGTAGATTGCTTTGGATAATACTGACATTTGAACAATATTTATTCTTCCAATCCATGAGCATGGAATTTTTTTCCATTTCTTTGTGTCTTCTTCAATTTCCTTCAATAAGCTTTCTATAGTTTTTGGCATACAGGTCTTTTACATCTTTGGTTAGGTTTATTCCTAGGTATTTTATGCTTCTTGGTGCAGTTGTAAATGAGATCAATTTCTTTATTTCTCTTTCTGTTGCTTCATTATTGGTATATAAAAATGCAACTGATTTCTGTACATCGATTTTGTACCCTGCAACTTTGCTGAATTCATGTATCAGTTCTAGGAGTCTTTTGATGGAGTCTTTTGGGTTTTCCATGTAGAGTATCATGTCATCTATGAAAAGTGAAAGTTTGACTTCTTCTTTGCCAATTTTGATGCCTTTTATTTCATTTTGTTGTCTGATTGCTGATGCTAGGACTTCCAACACTATGTTAAACAACAGTGGTGAGAGTAGACATCCCTGTCGTGTTTCTGATCTCAGGAGGAAAGCTCTCAGTTTTTCCCCATTGAGGATTATAATTAGCTGTGGGCTTTTCATATATGGCTTTTATGATGTTTAAGTATATTTATTCTATCCTGACTTTCTTGAGGGTTTTTATTAAGAAAGTGTGAATTTCAGTCAGCCAACCAAGAAAACAGTACCTATGTAATTTTCTCAAAAATTAATTGAGAAACTCTGACAAGTATACTCATATTGATAAATTTAGTCCAATCTAAAATTATTTATTCCCCCCTTTTATTCATCTTTTAGAAACTGTTATTATACATATTTCCTCCTTCCTTTTTTTAAAAATTGAGATATAATTGACATTTAACATAGTATTAGTTTTAAGGATACAGCATGACTTGATGCAGGTATATACTGAGAAATAATTACCACGTATGTTTAGTTAATATCCATAACCACACAAAGGTACGACATATTTTTTCTTATTATGAGAACTTATAAGATCTACTTTCTTATCAACTTTCAAATATACAAAACAGTATTGTTAACTATATTTGCCATGTTGTATGTTACATCCCCCATGATTTACTTATTTTGTAACTGGAAGTTTGTACCTCTTGACTCAACCTTCACTCATTTTGTGCATCCTGCATGCCCCACATCTGACAACCACGAACCTGTTTTCTGTGTCTACAGCTTTTTTTTTTTTTTTTTAGATTTCACACATAAGTGAGATCACACACTATTTCTTTATCTGATTTTTTTTCACTTAGCATAAAGATTTCAAAGTCTATCTATCTTGTCACAAATGGCAATATCCTTCTTTTTATGGTTGAATAATATTCCATCATATCTATATACCACATCTTTATCCATTTTTTTCTTTTTTGAAAGAGAGAGAGAGAGAGAGAGAGAGAGAAAGAGAGAAAGGGAATCTTAAGCAGGCTCCATGCCCAGTGAGGAGCCCGACTCAGGGCTTGATCTCCCTACCATGAGATCATGACCAGAGCTGAAATGAAGAGTCTGATCCTTAACTGATTGAGGCGCCCCCATTTATCTTCTGATGGACACTTAAGTTGTTTTCATGTCTTGGCTTTTATAAATAATGCAGTTGTGAACATGATGGTACATACATGTTTTTGAATTAGTGATTTTGTTTCCTGCAGGTAAAGACCCTAAAGTGGAATTGCTGGATCACATGATAGTTCTACTTTTAATTTTTTGAGGAAATTTCATACTGTTTTCTATAGTGGCTGCACAAAAATACAGTCCCACCAATAATACACAAGGGTTCCCCTTTTTGCCACATACTCACCAACACTTGTTATTGCTTGCCTTTTTGATAACATTCTAACAGGTGTGAGGTGATGTCTCATTGTGTTTTTTTTTTTAGTTCATTTATTTATTTTGAGAGAGAGAGCACAAGTGGCAGAGGAGGAGGAGGAGGAGAAGGAGGAGGAGGAGGAGGGGTTGAGAGAGAGAGAGAGAGAATCCCAAGCAGGCTCCACACTGTCAGCGCAGAGCCCAGTGTGGGGCTTGAACTCATGAACTGTGAGATCATGACCCCAGCCAAAATCAAGAGTCAGATGCTTAAACGACTGAGCCACCCAGGCTCCCCTCTCATTGTGGTTTTGATTTGCATTTCCCTGATGATGAGTGATATTGGACACTTTCTCACGTACCTCTTGGTTCTTTTAGTTCTTAGTAATAATGTTACTATGTGCATTCTTGTACATGTTTTTTTGTATACAAATATAGTATTTTTTTTGGTCATAAATCTAAGAGTGGAATTGTTGAGTTAAAGAACATGTGTATATTCAATGTTAGCGGTTACTGCCAGATGGTCTTCCAAAATAATTATACCCATTTCCATTGCCATCAGGAGTGCATGAGAGTTTCAGATGCCACAAAACCTTATCATGCTTAATATTCTTAGCCTTTGAAAAAAAGTAAACCTTTTTTTCAAATGTGGCATACTTATAGAAATGTGCAGTCATAAAAATACAGTTAGATGAATTTTAATAAGATAAAAACATCTGTGTAGCCAGCATCCAGCTTAAGAAGTAGTTTATTATTGGGGTACCTGGATGCCTCAGTCAGTTAAGCATCCAGCTCTTGTATTGGCTCAGGTCATGATTTCCCAGTTTGGGTTGGAGCCCCACATTAGGCTCTGCACTGACAATGGGCTCTCCTCTCTCTCTCTCTGCCCCTACCCCACTCGCTTTCTCTTTCAAACTAAATAAATAAACTTAAAAAAAGAGAAGTAGATTATTATCTATACCCCAGAAGTGCCCCTTTGTCCATTACTCTTGTTTACCTTACCTGAAAGTACTTCCCTATTCTGTCTTCTGACCCCATCGGTTAGTTTTGCTTGTTTTGAAATATATATAATATTATATATTATATAAAAAATATATATAATATACAATACATAAAATATATTATATTATATGTGTTATATATACATATATACATAAATGTATATATACATATATATGTTATATATAACATATATATACATATGTACATATATATGTTATATATATAACATATATACAATATGTATATATATGTGAAATATATATAATGTGTGTATGTTATATATATGTGTATATATATGTGTGTATATATATATGGAATTATACAATATGTACTCTTCTGTGTTTGGCTTCCTTTGCTTAACTTTATGTTGTGAGATTTTTCTGTGGTGGCTGTACATAGTCACAGCTTTGCTGCATTGTATTCCATCAGATGAATACCTCACAGCTTTCTTCTCTTTTCTTTTTTTTTTTCAATATATGAAATTTATTGTCAAATTGGTTTCCATACAACACCCAGTGCTCATCCCAAAAGGTGCCCTCCTCAATACTCATCACCCACCCTCCCCTCCCTCCCACCCCCCATCAACCCTCAGTTTGTTCTCAGTTTTTAAGAGTCTCTTATGCTTTGGCTCTCTCCCACTCTAACCTCTTTTTTTTTTTCCTTCCCCTCCCCCATGGGTTTCTGTTACGTTTCTCAGGATCCACATAAGAGTGAAACCATATGGTATCTGTCTTTCTCTGTATGGCTTATTTCACTTAGCATCACACTCTCCAGTTCCATCCACGTTGCTACAAAGGGCCATATTTCGTTCTTTCTCATGGCCACGTAGTACTCCATTGTGTATATAAACCACAATTTCTTCATCCATTCATCAGTTGATGGACATTTAGGCTCTTTCCATAATTTGGCTATTGTTGAGAGTGCTGCTATAAACATTGGGGTACAAGTGCCCCTATGCATCAGTACTCCTGTATCCCTTGGGTCAATTCCTAGCAGGGCTATTGCTGGGTCATAGGGTAGATCTATTTTTAATTTTCTGAGGAACCTCCACACTGTTTTCCAGAGTGGCTGCACCAATTTGCATTCCCACCAACAGTGCAAGAGGGTTCCCGTTTCTTCACATCCTCTCCAGCATCTATAGTCTCCTGATTTGTTCATTTTGGCCACTCTGACTGGCGTGAGGTGATATCTGAGTGTGGTTTTGATTTGTATTTCCCTGATAAGGAGCGACGTTTCATGTGCCTGTTGGCCATCTGGATGTTTTCTTTAGAGAAGTGTGTATTCATGTTTTCTGCCCATTTCTTCACTGGGTTATTTGTTTTTTGGGTGTGGAGTTTGGTGAGCTCTTTATAGATTTTGGATACTTGCCATTTGTCCGATATGTCATTTGCAAATATCTTTTCCCATTCTGTTGGTTGCCTTTTAGTTTTGTTGGTTGTTTCCTTTGCTGTGTGTTTTCTTTTTATCTTCATAAGGTCCCAGAAATTCATTTTTGCTTCTAATTCCCTTGCCTTCTAATTCTCTTGAGTAAGAGATTGCTACGGCTGAGGTCAGAGAGGTCTTTTCCTGCTTTCTCCTCTAGGGTTTTGATGGTTTCCTGTCTCACATTCAGGTCCTTTATCCATTTTGAGTTTATTTTTGTGAATGGTGTAAGAAAGTGGTCTAGTTTCAGCCTTCTGCATGTTGCTGTCCAGTTCTCCCAGCACCATTTGTTAAAGAGACTCTCTTTTTTCCATTGGATGTTCTTTTCTGCTTTGTCAAAGATGAGTTGGCCATACGTTTGTGGGTCTAGTTCTGGGGTTTCTATTCTATTCCATTGGTCTGTGTGTCTGTTTTTGTGCCAATACAATGCTGTCTTGATGATGACAGCTTTGGAGTAGAGGCTAAAGTCTGGGATTGTGATGCCTCCTGCTTTGGTCTTCTTCAAAATTACTTTGGCTATTTGGGGCCTTTTGTGGTTCCATATGAATTTTAGAATTGCTTGTTCTAGTTTCGAGAAGAATGCTGGTGCAATTTTGACTGGGATTGCATTGAATGTGTAGATAGCTTTGGGTAGTATTGACATTTTGACAATATTTATTCTTCCAATCCATGAGCACGGAATGTCTTTCCATTTCTTTAAATCTTCTTTAATTACATCATAAGCTATCTATAGTTTTCAGCATACAGATCTTGTACATCTTTGGTTAGATTTATTCCTAGGTATTTTATGCTTCTTGGTGCAATTGTGAATGGGATCAGTTTCTTTATTTGTCTTTCTGTTGCTTCATTGTTAGTGTATAAGAATGCAACTGATTTCTGTACGTTGATTTTGTATCCTGCAACTTTGCTGAATTCATGTATCAGTTCTAGCAGACTTTTGGTGGAGTCTATCGGATTTTCCATGTATAATATGTCATCTGCAAAAAGCGAAAGCTTGACTTGATCTTTGCCAATTTTGATGCCTTTGATTTCCTTTTGTTGTCTGATTGCTGATGCTAGCACTTCCAACACTATGTTAAACAACAGTGATGAGAGTGGGCATCCCTGTCGTGTTCCTTATCTCAGGGAAAAAGCTCTCAGTTTTTCCCCATTGAGGATGATGTTAGCTGTGGGCTTTTCATAAACGGCTTTTATGATGTTTAAGTATATTCCTTCTATCCCGACTTTCTCAAGGGTTTTTATTAAGAAAGGGTGCTGGATTTTGTCAAAGGCCTTTTCTGCATTGATTGACAGGATCATATGGTTCTTATCTTTTCTTTTATTAATGTGATGTATCACGTTGATTGATTGGCGAATGTTGAACCAGCCCTGCATCCCAGGAATGAATCCCACTTGATCATGGTGAATAATTCTTTTTATATGCCATTGAATTCGGTTTGCTAGTATCTTATTGAGAATTTTTGCATCCATATTCATCATGGATATTGGCCTGTGGTTCTCTTTTTTTTTACTGGGTCTCTGTCTGGTTTAGGAATCAAAGTAATACTGGCTTCATAGAATGAGTCTGGAAGTTTTCCTTCCCTTTCTATTTCTTGGAATAGCTTGAGAAGGATAGGTATTATCTCTGCTTTAAACGTCTGGTAGAACTCCCCTGGGAAGCCATCTGGTCCTGGACTCTTATTTGTTGGGAGATTTTTGATAACCGATTCAGTTTCTTCGCTTGTTATGGGTCTGTTCAGGCTTTCTATTTCCTCCTGATTGAGTTTTGGAAGCGTGTGGGTGTTTAGGAATTTGTCCATTTCTTCCAGGTTGTCCAGTTTGTTGGCATATAATTTTTCATAGTATTCCCTGATAATTGTTTGTATCTCTGAGGGATTGGTTGTAATAAAACCATTTTCATTCATGATTTTATCTATTTGGGTCATCTCCCTTTTCTTTTTGAGAAGCCTGGATAGAGGTTTATCAATTTTGTTTATTTTTTCAAAAAACCAACTCTTGGTTTCGTTGATCTGCTCTACAGTTTTTTTAGATTCTATATTGTTTATATCTGCTCTGATCTTTATTATTTCTCTTCTTCTGCTGGGTTTAGGCTGTGCTGTTCTGCTTCTATTTCCTTTAGGTGTGCTGTTAGATTTTGTATTTGGGATTTTTCTTGTTTCTTGAGATAGGCCTGGATTGCAATGTATTTTCCTCTCAGGACTGCCTTCGCTGCATCCCAAAGCGTTTGGATTGTTGTATTTTCATTTTCGTTTGTTTCCATATATTTTTTGATTTCTTCTCTAATTGCCTGGTTGACCCACTCATTCGTTAGTAGGGTGTTCTTTAACCTCCATGCCTTTGGAGGTTTTCCAGACTTTTTCCTGTGGTTGATTTCAAGCTTCATAGCATTGTGGTCTGAAAGTATGCATGGTATAATTTCAATTCTTGTATACTTATGAAGGGCTGTTTTTTGACCCAGTGTATGATCTATCTTGGAGAATGTTCCATGTGCGCTCGAGAAGAAAGTATATTCTGTTGCTTTGGGATGCAGAGTTCTAAATATATCTGTCAGGTCCATCTGATCCAATGTGTCATTCAGTGCCCTTGTTTCTTTATTGACCGTGTGTCTAGTTCATCTATCCATTTCTGTAAGTGGAGTGTTAAAGTCCCCTGCAATTACCACAGTCTTATCAATAAGGTTGCTTATGTCTATGAGTAATTGTTTTATATATTTGGGGGCTCCGGTGTTCGGCGCATAGACATTTATAATTGTTAGCTCTTCCTGATGGATAGACCCTGTAATTATTATATAATGCCCTTCTTCATCTCTTGTTACAGCCTTTAATTTAAAGTCTAGTTTGTCTGATATAAGTGTGGCTACTCCAGCTTTCTTTTGACTTCCAGTAGCATGATAAATAGTTCTCCATCCCCTCACTCTCAATCTGAAGGTGTCCTCAGATCTAAAATGAGTCTCTTGTAGACAGCAAATAGATGGGTCTTGTTTTTTTTATCCATTCTGATACCCTATGTCTTTTGGTTGGCACATTTAATCCATTTACATTCAGTGTTATTATAGAAAGATATGGATTTAGAGTCATTGTGATGTCTTAATGTTTTATGCTTGTAGCGATGTCTCTGGTACTTTGTCTCACAGGATCCCCCTTAAGATCTCTTGTAGGGCTGGTTTAGTGGTGACAAATTCCTTCAGTTTTTGTTTGTTTGGGAAGACCTTTATCTCTCCTTCTATTCTAAATGACAGACTTGCTGGATAAAGGATTCTCGGCTGCATATTTTTTCTGTTCAACACATTGAAGATCTCGTGCCAATACTTTCTGGCCTGCCAAGTTTCAAAAGAGAGATCAGTCAGGAGTCTTATAGGTCTCCCTTTATATGTTAGGGCACGTTTATCCCTTGCTGCTTTCAGAATTTTCTCTTTATCCTTGTATTTTGCCAGTTTCACTATGATATGTCGTGCAGAAGATCTATTCAAGTTATGTCTGAAGGGAGTTCTCTGTGCCTCTTGGATTTCAATGCCTTTTTCCTTCCCCAGTTCAGGGAAGTTCTCAGCTATTATTTCTTCAAGTACACCTTCATCACCTTTCCCTCTCTCAACCTCCTCTGGGATACCAATTATGGGTATCTTGTTTCTTTTTAGTGTATCACTTAGTTCTCTAATTTTCCCCTCATACTCCTGGATTTTTTTATCTCTCTTTTTCTCAGCTTCCTCTTTTTCCATAAACTTGTCTTCTAGTTCACCTATTCTCTCCTCTGCCTCTTCCATCCGAGCCATCGTGGTTTCCATTTTGTTTTGCATTTCGTTTAAAGCGCATTTCAGCTCCTCGTGACTGTTCCTTAGTCCCTTGATCTCTGTAGCAAGAGATTCTCTGCTGTCCTCTATATTGTTTTCAAGCCCAGCGATTAATTTTATGACTATTTTTCTAAATTCACTTTCTGTTACATTATTTAAATCCTTTTTGATCAGTTCATTAGCTGTTGTTATTTCCTGGAGATTCTTCTGAGGGGAGTTCTTCCGTTTGGTCGTTTTGGATAGTCCCTGGAGTGGTGAGGACCTGCAGGGCACTTCCCCTGTGCTGTGGTGTATAACTGGAGTTGGTGGGCGGAGCCGCACTCAGGCCTGATGTCTGCCCCCAGCCCACCGCTGGGGCCACAGTCAGACTGGTGTGTGCCTTCTCTTCCCCTCTCCTAGGGGCAGGATTCACTGTGGGGTGGCGTGGCCGTCTGGGCTACTTGCACACTGCCAGTCTTGTGGTGCTGGGGATCTGGCGTATTAGCTGGGGTGGTAGGCAAGGTGCATGGGGGCAGGAGGGGCAGGCTTAGCTCGCTTCTCCTTAGGTGATCCACTTCAGGAGGGGCCCTGTGGCAGTGGGAGGGAGTCAGACCCACTGCCAGAGGGTTGGCTCCGCAGAAGCACAGAGTTGGGTGTTTGCGGGCAGCAAGCAAGTTCCCTGGCAGGAACTGTTCCCTTTGGGATTTTGGCTGGGGGATGGGAGAGGGAGATTGGGCTGGCGAGCGCCTTTGTTCCCCACCAAACTGAGCTCTGTCATCTGGGGGCTCAGCAGCTCTCCCTCCCTTTGTCCTCCAGCCTTCCCGCTTTCCGAGCAGAGCTGTTAACTTATGACCTCCCAGACGCTAAGTCGCGTTTGCTGTCGGAACACACCCGGTCCGGCCCCTCCGCTTTTGCAAGCCAGACTCGGGGGCTCTCCTTGGCCGTCGGGCCGCCCCTCTGCCATGGCTCCCTCCCGCCAGTCCGTGTAGTGTGCACTGGCTCTCTGCCCTTCCTCCCCTCTTCCGTGGGCCTCTCGTCTGCGCTTGGCTCCAGAGACTCCGTTCTGCTAGTCTTCTGGCAGGGTTATTTAGGCAGGTGTAGGTGGAATCTAAGTGATCAGCAGGACACACGGTGAGCCCAGTGTCTGCCTACGCCGCCATCTTCCTCGAACCTCCCAATTTTTTATTTTTAAACCTTACTTCTCTTTTCTATTATTGATAGACTTGTGGGTTGTTTCTAGGTTTGGTTATTTTAAATAATGCTGTTATTCACATTCTTATATTTTTCTTTTTGTGAATACACACAGACACAGACTCACTTCTGTTTTGTATATACTAGAGTTGCTGGGTCATAGAATATGTATATGTTCAGTCTTAATTGACACTGCTGGCTAGTTTTTCAGAGAGATTTTGCAAATTTACCTTTCATTAGCAATATGTGGGAATCCCAGTTGCTTCACATTCACATCAATAATTGGTATTATCAGTCTTTTTAATTTTAGCACATTCTCCTAGGTGTGTGTTGTAGTCTTAATTTAAAAAGAAAATTTGTACTCTCCTCATGACTAATATGATTGAGCACTTTTTGTTTATTGGTCACTTGGATCTCTATATTTGTGAAGTGTCTAGGTTTCTTGCTCATGTTTCTATTTGTGTGAGTGTTCTTTACTTATTGGGTTTTAGGAATTCATTATATACTTTGGATAAGAACCCTTTTTGCATGCACTACTATAAAAAAATCTTCTTATACTTTGTGACTTTATAATGTCTTCTGATTTGCCAAAATTGTAAGGTATTTTCCTTTTTGTCCTTTAGTCTATGGCTAGTGACTTTGGATACTTTAAAAAATTATCTGTCTACCCCAAGGACCTGAAGATATTATTCTATCCTATCTCCTATAAACTTATCATCTAGCATTCAAATTTAAACTTAAAATTCACCTGGAATCGAGCGCACGCGCGCGCGCACATGTGTGTGTGTGAGAGAGAGAGAGAGAGAGAGAGAGGATTCAGAGGACAAGTTGATTTATTTGTATATGCATATCTAATTAATCCAGAACCATTTATTTAAAGAATCATCCTTTCTGAAATGTTCTCTAGCACTACTTTTGAAATATACTGGTAAAAATTTAATTATGGAAAGTCAAAGGAGGGGAATATACTGGGCAGTTGTTATTTTTGGCTGGCTAAAATCTGAGCCTCTTCTAAAGATTATAGAATCATACACTTTAAAATGTAGACTTCTCATCCAATAAAAATGATAGCCATATAATTCTTTATGAGGAAGATGTAGGCATGTGACTTATGCTTTGCTGATCACATTCAATAAACCACGATTTGAATCAGACTTCAGTCACTTGAAGATGCAGAGACTACAACAGAATTCATTTTGAAGATATGTGTCACCACATGCAGCATAAAATAGGTTTTTGCAGAGTTACTAATGTTCAGAGATTGTATTTGGTAAAGTAAGTAATTACACCGTAGAATATAGAAATGAAAAAGCTGAGGATGGTAATTGTGACAAATAGATGGTGGTTTTAACTCTTGGTTTAACCATTTCTTATCTGTGTGATCTTAGGATCTTCTAAGTCCAGTTTTACTGATTTTAAAATTTCAGAATGAGAATACTAGTACAAACTTTTAGTGATTTGGTAAGGATTAATAAGGATGTGAAACATCAGGGTCATTGACTTGCTATGCAGTCAAACACAAAATAGATGCTCAACAAATGTTATCTTTGTTGGTCAAGATCTTAATCAAAATGATGGGGCACCTAGGTGGCTCTGTTGGTTAAATGTCCGACTTCGGCTCAGGTCATGATTTCGCAGTTCTCGAGTTGGAGTCCCACACAGGGCTCTGTGCTGATAACTCAGAGCCTGGAGGCTGCTTCAGATTCTGTGTGTCTCTCTCTCTTCTTCTACTCCTCCCCCGCTCACTCTCTGTCCCTCTCTCAAAAATAAACATTAAAAAAAAAAAAAGATCTTAATCAAAATGAAAATGTGGTTTCAATTACCTTATCAATATAAGGGAATTTTCATTTAGTTGTTGCTAAGAAAAATCCCAAAGAACTGGGCACCTTATCGTTGGTCATTAAATTAATCAATTTATAATACTTACAAGAAGCACAACAAAAGATTTAAGAATACTCAGCTCAAATTCATTATAATTACTGGGTATAACATAATCTCTTAGATGATTTGCAAGTATTTTTCTTCATGTATTTTTCATAATACTGACTGAAGTCCTAGTTTAGTTCACTTTAGTTAAAAATTTTTTGAAGCAAATACTTATACTGGTATTATAAATGTGATAAAGCTCATTATAAGATGTACAAAAAAGGCAGATAGGTTCAAAGTTCAAAAAAATATATCCTAAATTTCACGACTCAAAATAATTGAATTTTAACCTTGAGTCATCATTGTTTTAGACATCTTACTAAATATATATGCAGACAGAAAAATGTATACTTTTCTCTCTCCATGTCTCAAGAATGTGTATGTGTGTGTATATATATACATATACATATACATGTATATATATATGTATTTCACATAAGAGCCATAGAATAATAACACTAAAAATATGCTCTTTTAAAGTAAAATGTATACAATTGTACTTAATTGAAACAAGAAATTGAAGTGGAATTGCTGGAATCAACAAATTTCAGATAAAGGATAAGCTTTCTTTATCAGAAGAGTTATTAGCCCCTAACACTATTCTTTTTTTTCTTCAAAGATTTTATTTCAGGGGCACCTGGGTGGCGCAGTCGGTTAAGCGTCCGACTTCAGCCAGGTCACGATCTCGCGGTCCGTGAGTTCGAGCCCCGCGTCGGGCTCTGGGCTGATGGCTCAGAGCCTGGAGCCTGTTTCCGATTCTGTGTCTCCCTCTCTCTGCCCCTCCCCCGTTCATGCTCTGTCTCTCTCTGTCCCAAAAATAAATAAACGTTGAAAAAAAAAAAAAATTTAAAAAAAAAAAAAAAAAAAAAGATTTTATTTCAGTTCAAGTTAGTTAACATATAATGCAACATTAGTTTCAGGAGTAGAATTTAGTGATTCATCACTTACATATAAAGCCAATGCTCATCCCAGCAAGTTCCCCCCCTTAATGCCCATTACCCATCTAGCCCATCTCCCCACCCACCTCCCTTCCATCAACCCTCTGTTCTCTATAGTTGAGTCTCTTATGGTTTGCCTCCCTTTCTGTTTTTTATCTTATTTTTCCTTCCCTTCCTCTATGTTCATCTGTTTTGTTTCTTAAATTCCACATATGAGTGAAATCCTATGGCATTTGTCTTTCTCGGACTGACTTATTTCACTTAGCATAATACACTCTAGGAACACTATTCTAATGTTAACTAAGACAGATCAGGAAATCCATTAAGACATTTGAATCATTTTTTTCTTAATCATATAACATGGTTTTAAACTGATAGTAAAGACTGACTTTGTTTTGAAAGTTAGAGTGATTAATACAGTGATTCTTTGTCCCATCTCTTTCTCTTGAATCTCCTGATTTAGATTTATGCTATTTTTACTTTCTTAGAAATATTTAGAAGGTTTTTATTATATTTCAGAACCATCATCTCCCAGCCATTCTGTTTCAATTCTATATTTTATAGTCAATGTTAATTCTTAATCCTTTCAAGCCAACTTCTTCCTTCTGAGATTTTGTATTTTGTTTTTCCTTTGCTTATCAATGTTTCAATAGTACATTCAAGAAAGCCCAGGGATCTTGCGTGCTTGGGAAAGTCTGCTATTTGCTCCTCTATTTGAGTAACCAGTGGGTCACAATTATGATATTGGGCCATGATTTTTCCCCTGGATTTTTCTGGGGACATTTTCCATTACTTCTAGCTTTTGAATGTTACTATTGAGTTACATTGAGTAACTGTTGAGTGTGAAGCCAACTTGATTTCTTTTTCTTCTTAAATGTCAACTTATATTTCCTGCTAGGATGCTTCAAGAATTCTAACTTTATCTTTGAAATTTAGTAACTTAACGAGAATATGAGTCTTGTTTATTCTTCAAACTTTTTTCATGTTGGAAGGCATATTTTACATTTTTTATTTCAGTTTTGTTCTACATTTAGAGAAATGCTTCTGTATTATTTCTCTGTGTACCTTTTCTGTTGTTTTTTTTTTTAAATGAAAGATGTCATTTATCTGTCCTTTACATTTAATTTCCTTCAATTTGCTATAAGTCTGTTGCCATATTTTGCCTCTTTGCTTTTCTAGGCACTTAAAGACATTCTCCATGCTATTGTTTTCAATTTTTAAGTTTTTTATTTCTATTTCTAATTTACTGATTAGATCTATAATGATGAAAATATTTTTGTTCTCACTTTTCCTCTTTAGCTCTTCAGCTACCCTTTCTGTTTTATCATTTTGTCTTTGAGCTCTTATTTTATTGAATTCATTTTCTTTAAAGTTCTTAAAAAAATTTTTTTTAATGTTTATTTTTGAGAGGAAGAGAGAGAGACAGAACACAGGTGGGGGAGGGTCAGAGAGAGAAGGAGACAGAGAATCCAAAGCAGGCTCCAGGCTCTGAGCTGTCAGCACAGAGCCTGACGCGGGGCTGGAACTCATGAACCACAAGATTATGACCTGACCCTAAATTGGTTGCTTAACCGACTGAGCCATCCAGGCACAATTTTAAAGTCTCCTACTGTATAAAGCACTTGAGGGAAATTAATTTTGTATATTTATTTTTATTTATTTTTTATTTTTAATATTGAAGTATATTTGTCACCAATGTTATATTAGTTTCAGGTGTACAGCATAGTGATTTGGCAATTCTATCCCTCATGCTCATCATGATAAGTGCCGTCACCATCTGTCACCCTACAATGTTATTACAATCTTATTGACTATATTCCCATGCTATACTTTTCAGTACAGCATGGGAATATATTTATTTCCCATGAGTTATTTATTTTGTAACTAGAATTTTGTACCTCTTAATCCCCTTCACCTGTTTTACTCATCTCCCTGCCTTCTCCCCCTCTGGCAATTACCAATTTCCTCTCTGTTTTTGTGAGTCTATCTCTATTTTTTGTTTTTGTTTTGTTTTTTGTTTTGTGTGTGTGTGTGTGTGTGTGTGTGTGTTTTGTTTTTTAGATTCACATATAAGTGAAATCATATGGTTTTTGTCTTTGTGTGCCTAACTCAATTTTGTTGTTTTCTTTATGACTAGATACTTCATGTGTCATTCACATGCTAAGATTTTTTTAAACTCTAGTCTGCATTATTTCTGTAACACATGTTTTTATCTAGTTCATGGTTGATAGGGAACTCTGTTTGGAAGTTTTTTTTAATTACATAGTGTGGGCAAATTAGCTTTGCCATATTTCCTTTCTTTTGGAGAGTTGATTGATTTGCTAATGTAGGTGCTGTATTTTGAAGACTGGTTATTAATTCTGTCCATCGTTTGGAAGCCTGAGAGTTCAAGGGTAGGGCAAGGAGATATTTAACCCTCATTCGGGATAACTCGGGCTTGGCTTTCTCTCTAAAGTCCTACAAATGTCTCCTACCAGTGCCTACTTCCATTAATTTTGGTTATCTTCTCCAAGTGAAGATGATAAGCCCTGGTGTCTATTCTGGACTCTTTGAAATCCCTCAGGATTGTGTAGGGGCTTTTAATATGGAAAATCTTCCCCTGTTTTTTTATATAGCTGCCTACTCACCTCTTCAGTTTGCTTTTCTTCAAATTGGAGGATATTAGTAGCATTTATAGGATTTTTTCAACCCATTTTCTTTCCTTAGTAATGTTTTTGGAGAATGGGGATCTGTTTGGAGTCTTGTACCACATACTGTTTATAGTCTTTATTTATCATATATATTATAAATATTCATAGGTTTTCTGTGGATATATTAATACTTTTGATTATGTGACTCTGTCTGAAATGTCCCAGGTGTAAGGCAGTATACAGTTTATGCCTATATTTTTAAAATTCAGAAAAATTCTAAATTTCTACTTTATTTTCCTTTCTATGTTTCCATTGTCCAGCTTATATAGAGAAAATCTACTCCCTTCCCTTTGTTTACTTTCTGCTAGTGAATCTGAGACTGTTTTCTTTTGCTTACTCCTTTTTAAAATTGCCAGAACCCAAAAGGCTGGGCTATGACTTCCTACTATACTTTATAAGGCAGATAACTATTCAAAGTAGGAATTACATAAAAGCAAATATACTCATTCAGTGAAAGTTCATTTTTAACTATCTTGCAATTATTCACCAGGAACGTAAGTCTATCATATTTTAATTAAAAAAAATAATAGTGCTCTAGGGGCTCCCGCAAGGCTCAGGTGTTTGAGCATCTGACTCTTGATTTTGGCTCAGGTCATGATCCCATGGTCGTGAGATCAAGCCCCTCATGGGGCTCTGTGCTGAGTATGTGGCCTGCTTAAGATTCTCTCTGTCTCTCCCTCTGCCCCTCTCCCCTGCTTGTGTGCTCTCTTTCTCTGAAGTAAAAAATAAGTATATAAATAATATGTATATATATATATAATAGTGCTCTAGATACCAACTAGCTTTCTCTTCTCAGGGTTTATTGTAATCAAACCAGTTTAAAATAGAAATTTCCATTCTTTTTGAATAAGTTTATGTGTTAGTTTTCCTACGTTTTATATAAACACTGTTTTTGGAATAATGATATTTTGCTCCTTAGTGAAATGACCCAGTCCTGTAATTGTTAGTGCAAATACATTTAGTTGTTGGGGAAGTGCATGGTTCTCTACACATTATTTCAGCCAGTAGCTGTGTTTTGTCCTTCTTTAAAGAGCCCATAGACATACACAGACATAGACACACAGCTAAAACAGTTTTGCTTTTTTTTTTTTTTTTTTAGATTACCCGAGTAATAAAGCAAAACATTTGACAGTGGATACTGTAAACTTCACCTCTAATACAAGGAATGCAATTTGTGATTCTTAACAAACTCTAAGTGGGCTTTTAAAAACAGATTCTCAACAGTTAAATCAGGACCATATAAGTGCTAAAATGAAGCATTTTATATTCCTTCTTTAAGTGAAATAATTATTTTATATGAAAGATTTTAAAGAAAATATTCATTGTTTCTGTTTCTGTACCAAAAAAAAAGGTAAATGAAGAGTATGTTTCACTAAAAGTCACATGATGTAAATTCAAGAACATTGTCCATTTTTACATGAAATAGAAACATTTTCAATGAAATTAAACATATCCAGTAAATGTTTTTGGAAAATAGTTTGATCCAGATTGTATTTTCTTTTTAAGTATAGACTATTTCTTCATGTTGGATGTAGTACATTTCATGTACCAGCAGGAACAACTGCATTACTTTTGAAAACATGTTATATAACATAAGATTTGCTTATAAAACTAGAAATTATTTTTCTGTGCAGAAAAGGACTTTGAGCATTTTAAAATTTACTACCGTTAGTAAGTGTGGCAACTACTGAAATTTATTAAAATATTTATCATAAACATGTGCTTTTAACAACGCATATTATTTTTTAAAATTAAATGTAGTCCTTGTAATGATATTCCAGGAAATACAAACTGGTAAATATTTTCTTATTTGTTCACTAAATTACCTAAATAAGAACAAAATTCCTAGTTTTCTATTTTACAGATGGGAAGGAAATCCTTTCCTTAGATGTTGCAAACCATTGATTAAATCAACAAGAGACCTGATGTGCTGTACTCTTAGATCCCAGAATTTTTTCTAGAGCTCTTAATTCCTATTAGGAAATATTTTGCATTAATATCTGAACATAATTACATATATTTGAGAAAAATATAAAACTGATCAGTGTCAAGTTATGCATATTTATTGGTCTGGTTTATATTCACTTAGGAGGTAATTTATTTTCTTGTTTTTATATTTAAGTACTACTAATTGAATCCAAACTTCCATTCCTAAATTGGGACTGTTCTGGAAAGGAGTCACTTATGTACAATTTTCTACTTTTTCAGAGGTCATCTGTTTTTCCTGTTTTTCCTTTCTGCCTACTTCTGTTTGCATCTGCTAATTGCTGGAGAAACATTATACACAGCCATGCTCTCTGTGTTTAATTCACATTCATGGTAACTAATCTCAAGTGGACCCTTAATGCTCTCAGCAATCATACTGTTTTTCTCTAGTACTTTATTTATTTATTTATTTATTTATTTATTTATTATTTTTATTTTTGACAGACAGACAGACACACACACACACACACAGTGCAAGCAGGGGAGGGGCAGAGAAAGAGGGAGACGCAGAATCTGAAGCAGACTCCAGGCTCTGAGCTGTCGGCACAGAGCCTGACGTGGGGCTGCAACTCTTAAGCTGTGAGATCATGACCTAAGCAGAAGTCAGACACTTAATCGACTGAGCCACCCAGGTGCCCTGTTTTTCTCTAGTACTTGAATTCTTCTCTCTCTCCTAGATGACTATTTCATACATTCTGTTTTTCCAGCTCTTAACACCTTCCTCCCCATTCTCTTTACCATCTTCAGCTTTCACTTTTCTAGTCAGGAGAGAACTTCTACCACATTCCGTGACCCCAGCTACCCACTTACCTGCATCGGGACACTTACGCTCTACCTTCTCTTCTGCAGCTGTGCATGAATTGTCCTCGTTCCTTCTACCCCTCTGCTTCTACATAAGATCCTGTCATCTCTAGCTTCCTCAAAGACAGTGTTTTATCAGTGTTCCCCCATTAGATAATGCCTATACATATACAGGGAGAATCATTCTTCTCACATCAGGCCTTTCAAACTCCCTAAACAAAACCTTTACTCTCTCCAGTTATAGCCCCACATTTATCCTTTCCTTTACAACTCAACCTCTTAAAAGAGTTTTCTATACTAGCTGTCTCCTATTTCTTTCCCATTTCCTCTTTTTTTTAATTTAATTTTTTTAACGTTTATTTATTTTTGAGACAGAGAGAGACAGAGCATAAACAGGGGAGGGGCAGAGAGAGAGGGAGACACAGAATCTGAAGCGGGCTCCAGGCTCTGAGCTGCCAGCACAGAGCCCGACGTGGGGCTCGAACTCACGGACCGTGAGATCATGACCTGAGCCGAAGTCGGACGCTTAACTGACTGAGCCACCCAGGTGCCCCATCTTTCCCATTTCCTCTTGACTCCACTCCACATAGTCTTGGATAACCACTGACATCCACGGTGCCAAATCCAATAGTTACATGAGTCAGGTGTATCTTGCTTTACTTGTCAGCAGCATTCGAAACCGTTGACCTTCCTCTATCTTGCCTTCTTCACTTTGGCCCTGGGACACCACAAGAAAATCCTCACTAGGCCCAGAAGCGGCCCCAGTGCTCTCTCCCAACCATTGTCATTTCCCTTCTCAAATGAGCCGGTATCCCAACTTTTATGGTAATCACTTGGTAGCTTCTCTTATGGCTCTTCCATCCCACCATGTACTCTTAAAAATTATACTTGAATTTTACCTGTTTTTTGAGCTTCATTAGTGAGGTCATACACAAGGTATTAATTTGTGTCAGGCTCCTTTTATTCAACATTGTGTTGATGAGCTATGCTCATATTGTTGGAGTGCTGCAGGACTCATTTGCATTGCTTTCTACTGATCCATTGTAGGAATCTCACAGTGTATTCGTTCTACAGCTCACAGACATGTGGGCTCGTATGGGACTCAGTTTCTGCACAATCCAGACTTGTGTGTCCTGGCCTGGCCTTCTAGCCACATTACCTTAGCAACACTGACTGGTTGGTTGGTGCCATTCCAGAGGAGAAGCCCTCCGTGCTGGCTGGCTGGTGAGGGGGCTGCTGCAATGATGCCCCGCCAGACTCTGCCTTCTCAGGCTGCTACTGGACAAACTCCTGACTCAGCTACTGGGGCAAAGAGTTTACATCTCATCCTAGTGGATTTTGACTGAGGGAAGATGGACAAGAGGAAGAAACTGAAGATAAATTCTTTATTCTTCCAGCCACCAATACACACGTATGTGTGAGATGTGGTTCTCATGTGACCTCTCAAAGACACACTGGGAAATTAAGGCATCAGCTATACTTGCTGCTAAGTAGAGGCCAGCTCTGTGACATCTCCCCTATGCTCTCGTCCTCCTTCCTTTATCATTCCCCCTTTTCACTCACCTGTGAGTCTCTGGAGTACATTCCTCAATGAAGTGATAGCACGCATGCTTTTGCCTCAGGCTATATTTTCTGGAGAACATAGAAGCTTCCTCCCAGGACCAGCTACATAATTAATTTATGGACCCCAGAGCAAAATGAAAATATGGGGACCCTTATTCAAAATTATTAAGAAGTTCAAGACAATGACAAAAGAGCATTGAACCAGGTGCAGGAACTGCTAAGCTCTGGGTCCTGTATGACTGCACAGGTCATGTGTCCATGAAGCTGGTCTTGATTCTTCCCATTTCAGGCCCTCTGCCCACCCTGTCAGACTCATGCTTTATCCCCCAATTCTTCATATTCCCTCCTCAGGTTCTTCACTATTACCTGCTTCTCGTGTGTGCTTCTAGAAACCATCTGTCTCATCTATCCATCTATCAATCTACCTATCTATGCATAGATTCCTTTTTTAAAAATGTTTATTTATTTTTGAGAGAGAGAGAAAGAGAGAGAGAGAGAGAGAGAAAGAGAGAGAGAGAGAGAGAGCATGAGCGAGCAGGGGAGGGGTGAGAGAATCTGAAGCAGGTTCTGCCCTGTCAGTACAAATCCTGACGGGCTGGAACCCATGAACTGTGACATCATGACCTGAGCTGAAGTCTGATACTCAACTGACTGAGCCACCCAGGTGCCCCACATAGATATCCCTTTTAAAGGTACTCTAACAACCTGGTGAAAAGTATATACTGGGTTATTGGTGAGAAGGAATTTTTAATGATTAAGCAACATTATATCAGTTACACATACTACTGTTGGATAAATGACAACTTAATTATTTAATAAAGTCACATATAAATCACCTATCTACTGCTTTATTCTTTTAAAATAATTTATTTGGATTTTTAGTAAGTCTTGATTAAACACATTTTCCCATACACACTGCATACCCATTTCTTTTGTAAGTTTAAATTTAGTTCTTGGCACAGATAGGTATCTCATAAATGGTATTATTCCTGTTTAAGCCCGCAGTTTTGTGTCATTTTTTCCCTTTCTCATCACTGTTCCCTCTTAGGAATGCCAAATTAAGCAAATAAAAATACAGGATGTCTAGTTAACTTTGAATTTCAGCTACTAAATAAGTTTTAGTCTAAGAATGTCCTATGAAATATTTGGGATATACTTATATTGAAAAACAACTCATTTTTATTTGAAATTAAAATTTAACTGAGTATTCTGTATTTTGTCTGTCTATTCCACTTTAGATTATAAGATGTCTGAAATTAGGAGTTATGCATGCTACACATGTATCCTTACTGTGCAAAGAGCAGTGTTAGGGAGTGTCCGGGTGGCTCAGTCGGTTAAGTGTCCAACTCAACTCAGATCGTGATTTCACCATTTGTGGGTTTGAGCCCGGTGTTGGGCTCTGTGCTGACAGCTCAGAGCCTGGAGCCTGCTTCAGATTCTGTGTCTCCCTCTCTCCGTCCCTGCTCCGTTTATACTCTCTCTCTCTCAAAAATAAAGAAATAAACATTAAAAAAAACCCTGTTAGGTTCTTAATAAATATTTGATGGGAAATTCTCCTAGGAAACACCCCCCAAATAATCAGATATTTCAAATGTAATTTCCACTGGGACTTTCTGAGCCTAGAAAGGACTTTCTGAGCTCTTTATTAATGAGCACTGCTTGGAAGTTTGTAAGGGACACTGTACCATATATGTACACATATACTCACCTTGGTAATTCTACTGGATGCCACCCCAGAAAGACGGTCACCTAGAAACCAGTTTCTGCCTGTCTTTGCTCCAGGAGATGAATTAACGATGCTTTAGAGATAGAGCTACTGTTTTGCATTGTTCTATGATTTTCTGCTTTCATCTGGGCAAATAATTTAAACTACATACATCTTTCTTTGTCTTTTCTCTTGGGTTGTGACCTTTCTTATGGGGCTTTGGTAAAGAAGAGTAACACTTCACAGAGATGATTGTCACTATAATCATTTAGCTTGTGAGGCAAGAGGCCAAAGAAACAGTACAATAACAACACCTCCTGGGGCTCAGGTAGGTGAATAGGGGGTGAACACGAACTAAAAATTAGGTTTCCTTCAGATCGTGTGTAATTAGCGAAAACCTGTTCTGTTATAAATGTGGCTCATCAGTTAATTTGGGGAACTTATTTCATAGAAAAGCATGAGTGAAAGTAGTAAGTTCAGAAATGAGGAGCTGACCCTTTGATTCTATGAATACAAGTGACTTTCTATGCCCTAAAAGATTACAACCACCCTTTGAGACATCAGAATGGTGTTGCATTTTATCAAGTGATGCTGGGTCAGCCTGAGAGATCTGCATTTATCTGAGTCTGTCCCTGTAATTGCTGTGAGATTTTGTGTCACAGCTGTCCTGTTTTTCCTTTACACTTCAGTTCAATGTTTGTGATTTCATGTCTGATCTGATTGTTACTGAGCAATTGCCTTGATTGGAGAATTTAATGCTTTGATTAGAATGTTTAAATGTTCTTTTCCTGTGGCCAGATTTCTGTTCCTTCCTATGTCTTATGCCTGGTTCCTTCACACAGGAAGGAATCTTTGAAGTCAGTGGAAGCTTAGCTTAAAGAGGGATACACTGCTCTGTGGGGTGGGTGATGGGGAAGCAAACATGCAGCCCCTGGTTTTCAATTTGTTTGTGACCTAACTGGAAAAAATAACATGATTAGCAGTAAAGAGTGTATTTGGTGAGTTTAAAATAAATTTTATAATTATTTTATTTTAAATATTTAAATATTTATTTTAAATAAATATTTTTAAAAATTTTTTGTTTGTTTTGTTTAATTGTTTGTTTATTTATTTTGAGAGAAATAGAGCACAAGTGTGGGAGGGGCAGAGAGAGGGAGACACAGAATCTAAAGCAGGCTCCAGGCTCTGAGCTGTCAGCACAGAGCCCGATGCTGGGCTTGAGCCCACAAACCATGAGATCATGACTTGAGCCAAAGTCAGACACTTAACCGACTGAGCCACCCAGGCGCCCCTAAAATAAATTTTAAAACTTGTTCTTAAGAAAATTTCATACAAATTTCTCAGTTACTAAAATGAATGACTACTGAGTATTCACATCAATAAAGCAACTACTTGAATAAAATAAAGGCATGTACATATATTTCTTGCCCAGTTTATTTCTATAACCTCCATACACTCAAATCCAAAATTTTACATGGAATAAGTGTGGTCCTTACAGGGATAACATCTTCAGAATGGGAATATAGAACTTAAGAAAAGGAACTTAAACCTGCCACTCTTCAGAAAGAAAACTCATTGGAAAATGATCCAGAAAAACATCTTCAGAGATAAAAATCAGAAGGTTTGATAGAAGAAACACCAATTGGTGTATGTGGCATGTAAACAATACATTGATTTATATCCACTTTTATTATTGAGGAAAGCTCATCAAACCTCACTTAATGAATTAGTGTCTCCCTTTTTTTTTTAAATTTGTTTTTAATGTTTATTCATTTTTGAAAGAGAGAGAGAGAGAGGTAGGGAGAGAGAGAACCAGCCCATGAACTGGGGAGGGACAGAGAGAGAGAAAGAGAGAGAGAGAGAGACAGGATCCAAAGCAGGCTCCAGACCCTGAGCTGTCAGCACAGAGACCCACACAAACCTCGAACACATGAACCTGTGAGATCATGTCCTGAGCTGAAGTAGGATGCTTAACCGACTGAGCCCCCTAGGAGTCCCTCCCTTTTTCTTTCAATATTTCATTTTCATTACAACAAATCCCTAGCACTTTTGCTTTCTTATATCTTCAAATTAATACAATTAAAATGGAACTCATGAGTTTCTTTTCTTGGAGATACTAAAAATTCTCAGCATTTGGAGGACCTGTAACCTTTCTTAAACGGGACCATCTTTTAGCACGAAAAATAATTCTTAGATGGTGCTTTAACTCCTGGTTTCAGTACAAAGACAGATTGTCAGGGTAATAAATTAAAGGCACCTCACTGCAGTTATTTTGGCCAATGTTCTACCACAGGCCCATATTAATATTTTATTCCCTTTAATATTATTACATGATGCAGGCTTTATTTAAATGGATTTGACGGGTCTCTTGGTTGGCTTGACAACCAGAGGGAAAAATTAATGTTCTGCATTTAATCTCAGCTCAAGGCGCTAAATTATTTTGGAGGTCAAAACCGTCATGCATATCATGCTAAATTATTGAATGTAATAACTATTAGCTAGCTGTCTATTTATGGATTTTAAAAATTGTTTACTTCATGCATGTTGGCCTAATTTTTAAGTAAATCTCCCTTAAAATTAAAAAAAATTTTTTTTATGTGTATCCTAACCCTTGCAATTGTGGTAACTGGACTAATAGAATATGCCAGGTAGCCATCTTATAAATGATGTTTAACTTGCTAAATGTTAATAAAGTGCAGAGAGCATCCTTCCTCCCACTGGCTGCATCTTTACATGAAGTTTAAGTATTCGGAGAGGAATAGTGACTCTGTTATATTGGAAGCTATTATCTTAAGATAAAAAACACAAGATGCACTGCGGGAAAAAAAAAGATTGTTGAAGGGATTTGGTTGCTGAGGGAACTAGTGAACCATATTCTAATTATGTAAAGAATTATTGAAACGGTATTGAAAAAGGAATTGACATGTAAAGTGATAGCATTGGATTAAAAAAATATTTTAATGAGAGATCTGACAAATGAAATGTAAAATAGTATATTTATTATTTAAATTGGATATAAGTTCCATATCCTCATCCTTTGGTATGATCTAATGTATAAGGTGATTGACATCAGCAGTATTATGCAATGTTTAGGGTATATGAGAGTACTGTCCTTATTTCCCAGACTTTTTTATAATCAGAGTTATAAAAACTGCATCTTAACAGCAGTATCTTACATCTTTAGATATTAGGAAGGTGGTAAAGGGAATTTTGAACAAAGCACCTACAGTCCTGTCACAGTTCTGCCTCTTCTGGATTTTATCTTAACTATAGCTAGCACTTTCTATGTATGAGGCTTTCTGAGGTTAAGCAGTTTTAACTGCTTTACTTAAAGCAACATCAGTCATGGCCAATGGTCCATGATGAAAAGAAGAACTTCAAATAAGAAGGTGATTTTTCTTCTTGGTAATGAATGGCGATGGGCCAAAAAAACTTCCAGTAGTTTCCAGTGCAGGATAACAGCTTATCTGAGTGAATGTAGGGAGTATTTGACCAGCCTGGCTATTGGTACAGGAATTGGACCTCACGGAAAGGGCTGAAGTTGCACTCTTCATCCCATCTCTCTTTCTGTCTTTCCTGTCTTGCTTATAAATTACTTCATTCATCTAAATGAAAGCTTTTTGGAAGGCTGTTAGTTTGTAAATGGCAGGTCTATCTAGTGACCCAAGAGAGTTTCTTGGTGGCATCTAGCCATGTGGAGAGATTATCGAGCAAGGAGTAGTTAGGTGGTTTGAAACTGCTTCTCAGCAGCCCCTGAGGTCAACCAAATGGCTAAACTGAGGAGCAGTTTGGCAGCTAGCCAGGCTATGGGGGTGAAGGAGGAAAAGAGTTTGAATTTTAACCTCCGCACGAGGGATCTGACTGCCTGACAGTGAACATCTAGGATCCATGCTGTGATCGTGGTCTGTCACTGGCAGAAGATAAATTTTCTTTCCCTTATCTTCATCCAGTGATTCAATTAATGCAAAACCAAAACAAAACAACTCCAATTAGTATTTGCTGGGCTGGGGCTTTGGAGCACAGGATTGAATGAGACTTAGTTCCAGCCTAAGAGGAGTTACTGCCTTCTTTAGGCTGTTGTGTTTGTACCTATCCCTCCCTCACCTCAGCCTCTGACAGAGGAGTCCTTGGAGACAGCATCAGGGATAACAACACTAGGGAAAGCTATGGGGATCAGCAGAATGAGCCCCTATGGAGATGGGAATCGGGATTTCCTAAAACAAGACAGGAAATACAGAGTCAATAGGAGGATGCACATCTCATCTTGGGACAGAGAGAGCAGCATTCAGAGTGTGGGAGGCTTTGATATGAATATTGAAGAGGATGTAAACCCTAGGTGAACTGGAAGCTGATGGATCATCATTTCGGCTGCTGTTGTGAGTTTTCAAGAGCTAAGTTCATCTATGATATTTTTGAGTTGGGTGTATTTTTTTTAAGACCCCTTATAAAAAAAAAGTAAAACTGTCCTTCTTTGCTCTCCATTGCTCTCATTTAAAACTGGAGATACCCTTACATTTAGAGGTGACTTCAGGTTTATAAGAATTTGGGTGGGACCCAAAGAAAAAGAAGCAGAGAACTTCCTTTAAATATTTCATTCTACTTACTCCTTACCAGCTGTACTTTCCAGTGATAGAATAAGAATACTAATTTTTTGTGGGAAATAATTAAGGAAAGAAAACGTGTCCTATTCTGTGACTAATGGCAGCTTTTAAAAATCACTGTGTAACTTAAAAAAAAAAACGTTCTCCAAAAATACATTTCAAAAAGCAACCTGCTTCCCTCTGCAGTTGGGAAGCATATCACAACAGTTTTTGGGTCAAAGCCTTATAAAAATAAAAAATCTCCATAAAATAAAAATTAAACAAATATTACCAATATTTTATTTTATTTATTATTATTTTTAAAATTTAAATCCAAGTTATTTAAAATACAGTGTAGTAATGGTTTCAGGAATAGAACGCGGTGATTCATCTTCTACATATGGTACCTAGTGCTCAACCCAACAAGTGCCCTCCTTAATGCCTATCACCCATTTAGCCCATCCCCCTACCCAACTCCCCTCTAACAACCCTCAGCTTGTTATCTGTGTTGAAGAGTCTCTTATGGTTTGCCTCCCTTTCTGTTTTTACCTTATTTTTCCTTCCTTTCCCCTGTATTCATCTGTTTTGTTTCTTAAATTACACATATGAGTGAAAGCATATGGTATTTGTCTTTCTCTGACTGACTTACTTTGCTTAGCATGATACACTCTAGTTTCATCCACGTTATTGCAAATGGCAAGATTTCCTTCTTTTTGATTGCCAAGTAGTATTCCATTGTATATATACACCACGTCTTCTTTATCCATTCATCCATCGATGGACATTTAGGCTCTTTCCATACTTTGGCTATTGTCAATAGTGCTGCTATAAATGTTGGGGTGCTGTACCTCTTTAAACAGCATACATGTATCCTTTGAATAAATACCTAGTAGTGCAAATGCTGGATCATAGGAGGTAGTTCTATTTTTAATTTTTTTGCGGAACCTGCATACTATTTTCCAGAGTGGCTGCACCAGTTTGTATTCCTACCAGCAGTGCAAAAGGGTTCCCCTTTTTCCACCTCCTTGCCAACATCTAATGTTTCCTGAGTTGTTCATTTTTGCCATTCTGACAGGTATGAGGTGGTATCTCATTGTGGCTTTAATTTGTATTTCCCTGATGATGAGTGATATTGAGCATCTTTTCATGTGTCTGTTAGCCATCTGGATGTCTTCTTTAGAAAAGTATCCCATTCCTGCACTGGATTATTTTCATTTTGAGTGTGGTGTTTGGTAAATTCTTTATAGATTTTGGATACTAACCCTTTATCTGATATGTCATTTGCAGATATCTTCTCCCATTCTGTCAGTTGCAATTTAGTTTTGTTGATTATTTCCTTTGCTGTTCGGAGGCTTTATATCTGGTTGAGGTCCCAATAGTTCACTTTTGCTTTGGTTTCCCTTGCCTCTGGAGATGTATTGAGTAAGAAGTTGCTGTGGCTGAAGTCATAGAGGGTACTGCCTATTTTTGCCTCTAGGATTTTGATGGTTTCCTATCTTACTTTTTGGTCTTTCATCCAGTTTGAGTTTATTTTTGTGTATCATGTAAGAAAGTGGTCCAGTTTCATTTTTCTGCATTTTGCTGTCCAGTTCTCCCAGCACCATTTACTGAAGAGACTGTCTTTTTTTCCATTGGATATTCCTTCCTGCTTTGTTGAAGGATTAGTTGGCCGTACATTTTTCAGTCCATTTCTGGGTTCTGTATTCTGTTCCACTGATTTATGTGTCTGTTTTTGTGCCAGAACCATACTGTTTTGATGATTATAGCTTTGTAATATAGCTTGAGGTCTGGAATTGTGATGCCTCCAAGCTTTTCTTTTCTTTTCAACATGGCATTGGCTATCTGGGGTCTTTTCTGGTTCCAACAAATTTTAGGATTGTTTGTTCTAGCTCTGTGAGGAATGCTGGTATTAATAGGGATTGCATTGAATGTGTAGATTGCTTTGGGTAGTATTGACATTTTAACAATATTTATTCTTCCAATCCATGATCATGGAATGCTTTCCATTTTTTTGTGTGTCTTCTTCAATTTCTTTCATAAGCTTTCTATAGTTTTCATCATACAGAGCTTTTACCTCTTGGGTTAAGTTTATTCCTAGGTATCTTATGGTTTTGGGTATAATTATGAATGGGATCGATTCCTTGATTTCTCTTTTTGATGCTTCATTATTGGTGTATAGAAATGCAACTGATTTCTGTACATTGATTTTATATCCTGTGACTTTGCTGAATTCATGGATCAGTTCTAGCAGTTTTTGGTGGAGTCTTTTGGGTTTTCCACATACAGTATCATGTCCTCTGCAAAGAGTGAAAGCTTGTCTTCTTTCTTACTGATTTGAATCCCTTTTATATCTTTTTGTTGTTTGATTCCTGTGCTAAGACTTCCAATACTATGTTGAACAACAGTGGTGAGAGTGGACATCCCTGCTGTGTTCCTGATCTTATGGGGAAAACTCTGTTTTTCCCCATTGAGGATGATATTAGCTGTGGGTCTTTTGTATATGGCCTTTACTATCTTGAGGTATATTCCTTCTAACCCTACTTTCTTGAGGGTTTTTATCAAGAAAGGATGCTATATTTTGTCAAATGCTTTCTGTGCGTCTATTGAGAGGATCATATGGTTCTTATCCTTTCTTTTATTAATGTGATATATTATGTTGATTGATTTGTGGATATTGAACCAGCCCTGCAGCCCAGGAATGAATCCCACTTGATCATGGTGAATAATTCTTTCAATATACTGTGGAATTCAATTTGCTAGTGTCTTGAGAATTTTTGCATCCATGTTCATGAAGTAAATTGATTTGTAATTTTACTTTTTAGTGGAGTTTTTGTCTGGTTTTGGAATCAAGGTAATGCTGGCCTCATAGAATGAGTTTGGAGGTTTTCCTTATGTTTGTATTTTTTGGAACAGCTTCAAAAGAATAGGTATTAACTCTTCTTTAAATGTCTGGTAGAATTCCCCTGGGAATCCAGTGGCCTGCTGTTTTGTTTGTTGGAACCTTACCAATATTTTAAATACCTACATTTGAGCATGTGAGTATTGTTCTAAAAGATGCTGTGCATATCTGTTGTTATCTTGAGGTATTTGGTGTTCAATACGTAAGGAAGAGATGTTAATTATTCTATGTTAGTCATATAAATCTCATTATTAGTGACTGAGTGACAAAAATCTCTGACTGGCAGAATGAGATCCCTGTAGTAAAGGATTCTGAATTTTTTTTAGTAGTTTCACAGGGGTAATTGGTCTATTAAGTCATTTGGCTCCATAAAGAGGCTTTAGAATTCTAGTAGGCATCTATGAAGGGAAGGCAGAGCTGTACTTAAAATAAGGTAAGGGCAATTGCAATGAGGTTAGCTGGGTTTGATGACTGCTAAAGATTAGTGGGAGAAAGTATTCTGTTATTAAATATTTTCAGTCTACATATTTTACTTATTGGATATTAGATAGCTAGGTTTATTGGATGTACTGAACTTGGCAGGATACAATTAGGAAGTAGTTTGTTGTTGTTGTTTGTTGTTGTTGTTGTTGTTCTTACTGTCTTTGTGGATATCCATTGTCAACTGTCAACTCCGGGTGACATCTTGTATGAAACGTACAGTTTTTAATTCCTTTAAAAAATTTTAAACGTCCAGGCCAATCTAAATCCAAATCTTGTTTTCTTCTCCAACTCAAACCTTCTCCATCTTTTTTCTTCACTTAAGGGAAGTAAGGCCTATTATGTTTTGATAAACTCCTTGTTTCACTTCCCTGCTCCACTGCCCATTGCTTCTAGGTCCTCCAAGTGGGCCAGGGAAAAAAGAAAAATAAGAGAAAATGTGGCCAAGCCCATTGTATTAGACTGCTCCGCTGCTGTAATAAAGTATCCCAGACTGAGTGGCTTAAACAACAGAAATTTATTTTCTTATGGTTCTGGAGGCTGGGAAGTTCAAGATCAAGGTACTGGCTGGTTCATTTCCTGGTGGGAACTCCCTTCCTGGCTTGCAGAGGTCTGCCTTCTTGCTATGTCCTCACATGGCAGAGACAGAGCTCTGGTGTCCCTTGCTCTTCTTATAAGGGCAACAGCCCTATTGTCTTAGAGCCTCATCCTTATATGTCTCATTTAATCTTTATCACTCTCTTACAGGCCTATCTCCAAAGACAGTAACATTGGGAGTTAGGGCTTCAATGTATGTTTTGGGACACAAACATTCAGTCCACAGTACCAATTTTCCTTACCTGGTGTTTTATCTGGTGGTTATAGTTCTACCTTGATTCTCTAATGACCTTTTTTTTATGGCAAGGCTTCTGTCATGGGCTAGAAATAGTGGGTTCATAGGAGGACCAGAAGGCACTTCCACCTTATTTAGTTCCCCTAATATATTAGTGAGGGCAAAGGTTAAGTAGTTCTAACAAGAGACCAAACATATAATAGCTTAAATCATGCATTCTCAATAGCAGTGAAAATTGGTTCTTGGGAGAGAGGGAAATGAAAAAAAGGTTTAAGTTATTAAAATGGTTTGTGGCCTTCAAAAGCTCCAAAAAAATCTCATTTCTTAGTATTTAATCTCTCTTGTTAGGAAGAAATTAAGTTAAATTAAATTAAATTAAAAATTTAGTTAAATTTAGTTTTTCTTCTTAGAGGGGCAATAACAAAAAAAATGTTGAGAAACACTGGCTTAAATAAAAAAGACATTTATTATTCTCTCTCTGAACAGTCCATCTCTGCCTCATAAGGTCATTTAGGGACTCAAGTACCTTCCATCTTACTGTTCCACCATCACCTAGTATGTTACCCTCGTCTGCAGGATCAAAAAGCTGTCAGGAACATGTCAGTTTTTTAGACAGAGGAAAGAGGAAAGAGGGGAATCCAGGGCAAAGAATTTCATTTTGGCGAGTGAGGCTGAAGTTATACCCATTATTTCAACTAACTTTGTATCATGGTAATGTAGTCATGTGGTTACTTTTAGTGGAAAGAGGCTGGGAAATAACATTTGTACCTTGGAAGCCATAAGTCTAGCAAAAGGGAGAGGAAATTTGTGGGAACCACTGGCAGCATGCCATCTCAACCCAAAAAATGTACCCTTTGGCTGACTGCTTATGACCTTCCTTTAGTTGCTGCCCTGCAGTGGTGCATCCCACATATCCCCTTTCTGCTGTGGTTCCTCATCCTAAAGACAGCTATCTTGGCCAATATTCTTTCTAAGATCATCCTAGCCTATAATGCAAGGTGTCCACCCAAACAATGGGAACTCATGTAACCTTGTTGCATTACAAAGTAGAAGGGTATGTTGATCTCATAACTGTACTCTCTTCTTGCTTTTCACGCATGGGCTACTTCAGAAAGACCAGTTTAAGGGGAACATATGTTAATATCTAGAATCTCTTTGGTTATCTATTTTGCTTGCCGCAGAGGTAAGCTTAGGCACTTCTTTCAGGTGAGGACAATGATGTCTGATGGCAGTGAGATGCAAGACACCCCTCTTGCAAACATCTCCGAGGCACTTAGGGGATTCTTCATTTTAAGCTTACTCATTTGCTTGGAGGATAAAAAGCAACTCTATACTCACCTCTATGGGAATAGTCAGGGAAATGCCACAGTGCTTTTGAGTTTTTTTTTCTTTAAGGAATTATTCCCTTTGATCAATTTCAAATATCTCATAAAAAGAAGGGTGGGGTTGGGGTGGGGCAATGTAGCCAATGCTGCTGTGGTACCCTGCATCTCATCCTATTGATTCAGTTTTTATTTCAGCGTTGGCTCTGGTGGACAGTACTAAGCCCATGGATACCATTTTAACCTAAGCATCTGCAATGGATCTTCCCAATTGCCTCAGGACCTTCTCTAAAGCAACAGAAATCCCCTTGGTCCAGTTGTAGATTCAGTCCCAAAATGCTATGAGGTTAATGCTGCAAGAAATCCTCAACCAATGGGTAAGCCAGTGGATAAGTGCCCTAGACTCTCTTCTTTTGGGTGGACTATCCTAGAAGGTGTTCTGTGTGTTCCTCAGATGTCCCTGCAGGATAAAGCCCCTGTTACCCATGGTGACAATCTCAATAATGTATTGTGAGTTGGCTTTGCCACCTTTTCTGCCTCATTTGCTTGTCCTTTTACTCCTGTCTTTTGTATAAATTATTAGTGAGCTACCTCAGTGCCAGTCCTTTTCTCAGATTTCCTTTTGCAGGAACTCAGACAAAGGTATGGTTTTTTTATAGTAGGTAAGACTTACAGCTATAGAGTTGGTAGCTCTCTTTAGAGCATAGAGATGCTTATTCATTTTTGTGAGTTTTGGGGACCTTAGGTGAAACTCTGAGTGAACAGAAATACAATAAAACCTTGGATTGTGAGTAATTTGTTCTGAGAGTGTTCCACAAGAAGAACAATAATTTCCAATAGATTTTAACTTGACAAACGAGTGATGTCTCGCAATATGAATAGTACGTGATGCCAAATGTTCTTTTTTCTCTCTTTTTCACTGGGGGATTGTAGGTGATCATCTCTCATGTTCAGATGTTTGGTCTCAGGCTGTGGTGTTTGGCAGAAATCAGTGATTTTCCAGAATGTTGAAAGGCGTCCAAACTGGCATTAGTGTATTTTTTGTCACTTCAAAACACCTATGGGCAGTCCTTTGCTTCTCCATACAAGAGTTAAGTTTAGGAATGCTTTGCTTCATTCTAGGTCTGGTTGCCTGCAGATATAGACCCTTTTCTCTGATGTCTTATTGCTAGTTACATTATTGCTAGTATATGACAAGAGTTTATCAATACTGTACTGTAGTCAGCCTCCATGTGAGTGTATACAATGGCCCCATGTAGAAAAAGGTTGAAAAGAAAGGCAGTAAGAAGGAGATGATTATGGTGGAAGTTAAGAAGGAATCATCCAAAAGTATGAATGAGATATGTGAGTGACTGAAATGGCAAGATTTTATAAGAAGTTTACATCGACCATTTGTACAATATTAAAGAGGAAAGAAGAAATTAGGGAGTTAGATGCAGCAAAAGAAGTCATGAGAATATCAAAGCAATGGCCACGTGTTCTGGAAGATGTAGAAAAGTTGTTTCTGGTTTGGATAAGCAAGAAACAACTGACAGGCGATACTATGAGTGAGAACTTTATCTGTGAGAAGGCAAAGGCCTTGTACACCACAAACCTTGTAAGTAAACTGCCAGGTACATTAACAGAAAATGAAGAATGCTTCAAGGCAAGCAGGGGATGGTTTGATAACTTTAAGCGGAGAAATGGCATCCATAGTGTTGTGAGGCACAGAGAAGCTGTGAGTTCAGACACTAAGGTAGCTGAGGCATTCACTACTGAGTTCCAGAAGCAAATGGTTTCCATGTGTTACCTGCTAGAACAAGTTTTTAAATGTGATGAGAGGGGGCTTCTTTGTAAAAAGATGCCAAAGAGAATCTACATTACAGAGGGAGAGAATGCAATGCCCGGTCACAAGCCCCTTAAAACCCCTGTTTGTGTATCAGTCCAAAAATCTAGGAGCCTTCAAGAAATGCAGGGTGCAGAGGATCCAGTTAAACATTATATGGAGGTCCAACAGCAAGGCGTGGGTCTCTTGTATCTTGTTTGTTGAGTGGATCAATGAGGTCTTCAGTCCTGTAGTGAAGAAATACCTTTTAGAAAAGTATCTGCCACTCAAAGCCTTGCTGATTATAGATAATGCTCCTGCTCATCCTCTAGGCTTTGAGGACGACTTACTGGATGAATTTAAGTTCATTAAGGTCAAGTTTCTTCCTCCCAACACCACTCCAATCCTCCAGCTCATAGATCGGCTGGTCAAGGTTTTCAAACCTTAAAAAGTTTTGCTCCAAAGCGCTATTTCAGTGATACTTCGAGGTGACCAAAGGAACAAACTTTACCCCCTGAAAGTTTTGGAAAAATCATTTCCATGTTGTGAACTGCTCCAACATCATCGAGAAAGCCTGGGATGCGGTCACCAAGAGAGCCCTCAATTTTGCTTGAAGAAAGCTGTGGCCTAATTTTGTTCTTGGACATGCCTTAGAGGGGCTTGCTCATGAACAGGAGCTGCCAGTTGTTGATGAAATTGTGTTCTTGGGGAAGGCCATGGGACTGGAGGTGAATGAGGACAACATTCAAAAGCTGGTGGAGGAACATGGCCAGGAGCTGACCACTGATGAATTGGTGGACCTGCATCATGAGCAACAGCAAGAGGTTATAGAGGAGATCTTGCCTGCAGAGGAGGAGGAGAAAAGGTGGAGGAGTCCCTCACTTCAAGTGAGATTAGGGAAATTTGGGAAACAGTGTAAAATTTTGTAGAAGAGCACCACCCGAATAAAGCTGTAGCAGTGTGAGTGATGAATCTGTTTAATGACAATGCAATGTCATGTTTCCGCAAAATCCTCAAAAGGAGGCAACAGCAAGTGTCATTGGATAGGTTCCTTGTTAAAGTTGCAAGAAAAGAAAAGATTCCATTGAGCCAATAGATAGCAGTGATTCCGTTAGTGATAGTGAGAGTTATCCTACACAATAACCCTCTTCTCTCTTGTCTCCCTCACACCAGCCATGATGATTTTCAAAGGTAAGTGCAGGTTAATTTGTTTATTTTTCTTTATATTTTGTATTTTCTTTATTATTTTGTATTATATTACAGTATTGTAATAATTAAATTTTTTTTTAATGTTTATTTATTTTTGAGAGAGAGACAGCATGAGTGGGGGAGGAGCAGAGAGAGAGGGAGACACAGAATCTGAAGCAGGCTCCAGGCTCTGAGCTGTTAGCACAGAACCTGACATGGGGCTCGAACCCATGAACCGTGAGATCATGACCTGAGCCAAAGTCAGATGCTTAACTGACTGAGCCACCTGGGAGCCCCTTGCAATCATTTTTATATGAATATTTTTGGGTTGTGGAACAAATCATGTGAGTTGCCATTATTTCTTATGGGGAAATTCACTTTGATATCCAAGTGCTTTGGATTACAAGCATGTTTCTGGAATGAATTATGCTCATAAACCAAGGTTTTACTGTACTTTCACTTTTATCTTTTCATTCCTACAGTAGCAAATTTTCTTAAATTCATTTAGCTTCATATTAAAAATTAGTATTTAGTGAAACAAATCTTGTTTTCTTTTTACAAGAGGCATTTTCTGAGTGAATTATGAGCTAATGTCCTAAGATTGAGTTATATAAGGAACACCTAGATAATTGACCAGTATGCCAAATTTCAGGCAGTCTTCCTTGTAGCCTAACAATAAGCATTAGGCATGGTACCTAGGACTAATTAGTTTATGCAGGGATTGGCTTGTCAACTATGAGGTGACGCCACATCACAATATCCTTATGTCTTAAATTTGAAGGCATTCATTTTGGACTCTTCCAGTTTTATGAGTTATATCCTTTGTGTTGATTATAGAAATTGTATAACAGAATTTTGTATCTCTATAATGAATATTGGAGAAGAAAATTAAGAGATTATTAAATGTGCTTTGGGATTATCATAAATATAATAAATAATAATTATTCATGGTGTTTTACCTAGCAGTATTGGGTCTCTTTCTTAGTGATCATTGGGAAAGCTGGTAGAAGAAAAGCATAGATATATAGGACAAGTATTTGCTTTACTTTTTTTTTTTTTAGTATTTGCTTTCTTTATGCATTTTTGTAGTTAAAAATAATTGGCACTTGACATGAAATAGAATACAGAAAACAAGTCTTCCTTTACTCATCTCAAATCTTTTGTGGAAGGTCAAGATGTATCCTGCAATTTACTAAAAATGCTATTGTTATTGTGTTGTAGCAATATGTCTTCAGAAGTTGGAATGATAGCTGGCTTTAATATAGAAAGCTTGATAAAACTGTTATAAATCACCAGTGTTTTAGGGGAAAGACTAGATTTTGATTATTTATGATTTCTACAGTTTCTCAGATAATTGTGTAGGACTTTGAGTCTTTCTGTCACTATCTCCAGTGGTTTGAATTTGTTGGATTTGAAGGAAATTGGTAAGAGCACTTCCAGATTACTCAGAAAGTTTATTTCCAACCCTCTCATAAGAAATAAGCTCATGGTTGACTAGGGAGTAAAGTAAACTTTCCTGGAACATTGTTAAAACAAGCTACTTGGTCTCTTGGCTCAGTTGTTTCTACTACGCACAGAAAATAACATAATTTTCACAACTGCACGATTAAAGTTTGTTCTTCCAATGCTGTTTATTACCCAGTTTTAAAATTTTGAGATTTTCTTTTACTCTTTTTCTAGCATAAAGGATAGTGTCAATTCATCATTAATTTATACTACTATTATAATGCAGCTGAAGTATACTTGGGAATCCTTTTGGGGCCTCCAAAAGAAATCTGAGGCATGGATTTTCTGTTCACCAAAATGATTCTTGGAAAGTAAGTATAGATAGAAACACATTTTTGGAGAGAAAAGATTTTAAAGGACCATACTTTCTGCAGCCAAGAGCTACTACCTGATATTGAAAAAGCATCCCTTAACATCCTGCTGAGCTCTAGTAGACTGACCACCTGACCATGGAACATCAAATGAATATGAAACTAGAGTTGTCCATCATTTGGATAATTTCCAATCCACTTATAATATCGGGCAATATAATACATCTGTCACAGAGGAGGTACTCAACAGTCAGACAGAATAGGGGTGATTCATTTTGTGAATTTCAGTCAGCCTCCCTCCTCAGCTATTCCAGTGCTCTGGCAGTGGTCCCATGAATGGAATGGTGGCAGTGATGGGGTCCATGATTGTATGCGACAATATATAACCTATGCCACTAGTGAATGTCCAGTTTGCCTGTAGTGGAGACTGGCACTGAGCTCTCCATCTGTACCTTTCCTTGAGGTTGACCAATTAGCCACTGGAGAAGTCAGCATTTTGTTTTCACTGGAATTTATCTTCCTTATCTGAAGTGTCTCTGTAAGCAATGTCATCCAAGGACGTACAGAATGCTGGATTTGTTGGTATGGGATCCAATATAATATTGCTTCAGGCCTCTTTTGCACTGAAAGAGGTACAACAATGTGTACATAATCATAAGATGCATTAACCCAACCATATACGGTATCACTTAGAGCAGCTGGCCTAATAAAATAATGGAATGGTTTATCAAAGCCTTAGAGTGCCAGATCAAAAACAATTCCATACAGTGTTGGAAAAGCAATCTTTCATTCTGTTGTATCTCTGATATATGGTGCTCTGTCCAGGATCCAAGGGGCTGAAATAGGTTTTGAATTCTTAACCATTACTTACAGTGACAAACTTTCTGAATTTACCATTTGGGTCCCTACAATCTTAAATTCTCCTGGATCAGAAACCCTGGTTACTAGTGGCTGTTGCAATTTCATTGAACCTGAAGTATGATTACCATTTGTTCATTTTAGGGTAGTGATAAGGGTTCTGCTGAACCAGAATTTACAATTATCAGCTGGGTTTTTCACAGATGAAGACAGAAGGTCATCCTGATTAGCATGAGGATTTAGGATTGGCTTCTATAGTGGGAGCAAAAAAAAAAAAAAAGATTTTCTTTAGCAACTATAGGATTCACTGTAGTGTTTTTTTTTTTTTTCCTCCACACACAGTGATAATTGAATATGGTCAATTGCAGCTACTATAGTTAAGTGTAAAGTAATTGTGGTCCTCACCTTCTTGAAGACACAGTGCTAGTTGAAGTGTTGCCTGTGTGTGAGGACATTAGCAATGGATGGTGTGCAGCTGGCTCTATGTTGAAGCATTAGAGATTGTTCCACAAAGCCTTCTTGCAGAATCTTTTGTGGAGACTGTGGTCATACCAACTTTAAGACTCTGAGATAAACTGGACTTAATGTAGGGCCCAAGCAGTTATAAGGAATACAAGGGGCAGACTGTGTTGACCATTTTTTTTAAGTGCTGATTTTATACCCATTCTGCCCAAGTGTTTGCTCCTATCATCGCTGAGGCAACTAGCTGCATGCAGGTGTAGTCTGACAGCTTTTCACCTCAATTATGCCATATATCTTTTATTTGCCACCTTGAGACTTCCCTGGTGCTGCTATTTGGAATTCCTGCAGAAGTATAGTCAACCCATGCTGGCTCATAAATGAACTTGGAGTATGAAGGACTTAACATTGCTCAGGAGAGGCTGACCAATAACTCAGATTGGATCACAGTAGTACACTGTGGTAATCTACTCAATGATACATATTTAATATTGGTTATTCCTCTTTTCCTGTTTCACCATTTCCAGTGGCCTTGTTCCTATTCCCTGGGATCGCTTCCCAATGTAACCTATATATGCATGTAAGTCCTGATCTGTTAAGGTCAGATATGGCTTTTCTGTTTTCATTTTTTTTCCCTCTAAAATCATCGTGGTCAAGACAGGTTTTCTAAAACACAAAAGGAATCTTGTTATAGCATTATCTAAAACTTTTTATTGAACTCCACTACCAAAACATCTCTTCATGACAAACATGACCCTCGGTGCAATACTTGGAGAGTTATCTCTAGAGCATGAATGAGTAAGACCCTCAGACATCAAAGAAAGTAGCAGGAGTGTTAACAAGCCATAATCTAGTGCTTTGTCTGTCTGCCTTGGAGGAAAGGAGAAGGCTTCCCTCACTAATTTTGGGAAGAGGAGAAGAAGCTATGAAAGGAAGTATAGATATGAGGAGGAGAATATTTTTCTTTGATTCAAAGAATACTTTTCATTATGTACATTAACTGTTCCAGAGAATCCCAATCAGTTTCATTCAGTTGACTCATTCATGTATTCAGCAAACTTATACTGAGGAAAGAACTCACTAATTACTCTTTTTATCTCAGTGATATCCTATATTTAGGCAGGTTTTTCATGTCTTAGGGAGGCTGGATTCAGTTAATCTTAGCTCATTCTGACTGGGGCTTATTAAGGAATGTGCACTAATATTGGCAGGCAGATAGAAGACTGAGACAAGAAAATACAGTCAGAAAAGTTCTCTTTGGGTTCTTCTAAAATATTAATGTATGCCTTCCACTATTTGTCAGACACTGCTTTGACATACAAATTTGCAACAAAGCTACCTGAGTTTAATTACTCATCTCTGTTCCTTATTAGTTATGTGAGCTTGGGCAAGTTCCTTAGTCTCTCTAAAGCTTATTTTCATTTGTAAAATGGGGATGAAGGAATCCCTGTTTCATAGCATTTTTTGAAGATAAAATAAGATAACATGATAAAAACTGATCCCAGTTTCCAGCTTATGAGAAGTACTCAGTAAATGATGATGTCCTTGTCTTCATCATATATTCCCATCCCACTAATTCATTATGCTAAACAACTGGTTAGATGAGTATCTTTCCTCTCCAGTGAATTAAGCAGTTCCTTCGTAATGAGTAGAATTTATGGTTCTTGAACTTTCTAGACACAAGTCTTTAAAGGATTTGGGCACATTGTTCCTATGTTCACCATACACATTTCAATATGCTCAGGGAGAAGACTTAATAGACACTGAAAATATGTAGTAAAAAAGGTACAATGAACGTGGTAAGAAGCCACATACTTAAAGGTTAAATACAGCATGCATAAATGTGAAAATGTCTATCAATAGAAGCTGGAAAATGCAGGGAAAGCATACAAGTGTCCTATCCTTTTGTATATATGCGATGAGGAGAGGAAGCTGAAATTCTTTCCCTTTCTTTCTCTTTTTCCCTTTTCAAATGTCAGTATCATAAGCATGAGTAAGGATGAATCCCTGGAAAAAGTGAGGAGTTATAGAAATTGGGAGGCGTGATATGAGGACATGATGGTGCATTGTAAAAAGTTTTGGTTAAGAGTCTCCTTCTTTCTTACGTTCTCATTGATTTTTGAGGGCTCTTTTTTCTTTTAGGAGATATTTCTAATGCTGCAGGGCTACCAATAAAAGTTAGGACTCAGAGGATGAGAAGGGTGCTGGATGCTTAGAACCTGCTATAGGGCTTAAGAAGTTCATGTAGGGAGACTAGTACAATTGACCAGATTGGAAGAAGAGCCAGGGTGGCAATTCAGACTGGGAATTGAGTTATGCATACAGTAGGAGACTGTTCTGGGTTGTAGCTCTCCAAAAAGCATAACAATGACTGATGGTGGGGGACAGCATGAGGAATCTCACTGCATACAACAGGCTCAAAAGGGACAAAAGCTTATGTTAACTAAAAACCTTATATTGTCACTATACCTAAAAGAGATAAATGGGTTGAAAAATAAAGGGATATATGACTAGCTGTATTTTTTTTTTTTTTCTTGTAGAAAGGGGTTGACTAATCAGCCAAATCTTTGGGACACAGGTGTGAGATAGGTTATTACTCAGGACACTTCTGTGCACTAATGAGATTGGTACTCTTGTACTCTGGCTTTGGGGAATGGCTGATGCATCTGGGGATGTGGGAATTAGTAATTCTTTGCTTTTTCCTCAGTTTAGAGCTACTTTCTGGGCGGAAGCTTTCTTTAGGCAAATGACAAGAAAACTTCAGCTTTTTCTAGTATTAATTTTATTTGATAAACCTCTTGCAAAACTTTTAATTTTGTTTGCTGATGAAATGAGAAATAGAGAAGTCATAAAAGTAAGGAAGAGTTTTGTCATTTGAGAATGGGCAGGCTTTCTCAGAACACAGCACTATTAGTGGACGGAAGTGTTAAGTTGGGAAGAAGGATGAAATTTGTTCTTTATGAAGGGGTTTTAAGAGATGTGTGACTAGTCATGATTTCAAGCCTGTGATTGTGAATATGATTTCAATGGTTTGGACAGGAAGTAAGTCTAAAAGCAGGCACAGCCTTTGATATGTTGAGAGATAAAATTGATGGGCCTATTTCAGATTCAGTAGGTGAACAATGATAAACTAAAAAGCCTTAAAAAGCCTCTTTTCTGGGAGATTGAAACAATGGTTTATTGATTATCTACAGATTTGTGGAAAGGTATTCATTTTAATTCAAGATATCTCTGAATTCCTGGCCCAATACTTCCAGATTGGATATGGAACTGATTAAAATATTCACAGACTGCATCTTAGTTTTGGATTTAACATTCCAAGAATTATTATTATTATTTATTTTACTGGTTCAAATGTATAATTTTAGAACTGGAAAGAACATTTTGATTCATTTAATTTAAATATCTCCTTTTCAAAGTTGTTTCAAAGAGACATGGTTATCAGAAAAACTATAATGTTATATGCTTATTAAAGTACCCATTGTTTACATGATCTTGAAATTTGAAATTTGAAATACATTTGAAAAAGTAGCAGTTTTTTTGAAAACTGTTAAGAAAAAAACCTTTGTAAAGAAATGCTACTTGGTTTGTGTCTCTGCTATTTTGCTAGCATTATATAATTATGTCAGCAAAGGTAAATTTTGAGGCAAATTAGCCTGTATCAATTTTCATGTGGATGCCTGCGGTAGATTACTAACTAGTCTTCATACTTTATTTTTTGCCTGTCTAGAATCCATTTGTTACACAGAGGCCAGAGTATTCCTTAAAAAAAAGTGTCTTCCTTGGCTTTAACATATAATCCAAACTCCTTACAGAGTCCTACAAATCCATGTACAAATCTATTACAAGCTAAATTATGTTTGCTTCCCATCTCCTTGTATATATGTTGAAGTCGCAACCCTGTACCTCAGAATGTGACTATATTTGGTGACAGGGCCTTTAAAGAGGTAATTCAGTTAACATGGCATCCTTAGAGTGGGCCCTAATCCAATATGGCTGGTGTCTTTATAAGAAGAGGATAGAGAAATACGGAGAGGAAAGACCACATAAAGATGCAAGAAGACAACCTCTACAAGCCAGACAGAGAGGCCTCAGAAGAAACAACCCTGCTACACCTTGATCTCAGACTTTCAGCCTCCAGAACTATGAGAATATAAATTGTTGTTGTTGAAGCCATTCAGTCTGAGGTAATTTGTTATGGCAGCCCTAGCAAATGAATTCACATACCTATGCCTCTAACTTATCTTTATAATTCTCTTCTTATTAACCACTACTCTCTAATTGTATCATTTGTTTTCTCCATTCAGCACAGTGAAGTTAATCCAGGTAAAGGGTCATCACCACATTGGTTGTTCTCTCTGCCTAGAGTCATTAGCACCATCATCTTTCATCAGTTGAGTTCTTCTTGTTTCTAAACAAATGTAGTCTCAGCTGAGAAGTCTTCCTTGGTCTCCCTAAAGTGGTTCCTTGAACAACCTTAGTCACTCTCACATCACCTTGTCCTTTTGTATTGGGAATTATGTTGTTGATTAATTTGTTTGTTTTGTGGTCCATTTCTTTCTTCTGTCTATCCCAAGCTAGAATGTCAGCTCTAAGAAGCAAAATTTTGACTCTTTTTCTAGGATTATATCCAGTACTAGAATAATGGCTGGCACAGAGTAAGCCCTCAACTAAATATTTGTTGAATGAATACACAGATAAAAGAATAATGAGTTAGTTAAAAATAGTACTTGGATTTAGCTACTTCAAGGAAGTAGTCACAGAGAAGGTGGCAGTTGAAATGGAGGTAAGTAGTATTGGTTGGATTTTCATTGAAGTTTTGGAGTAGCAAAAAAGGTTGAAAAAGTGATTAGGGAAGTGTATAGTGGTTAGAGAATTTGGAATAAGTTCAGGTAACATAAAATTATAACTTGTGTTGAACCTAGATGGTATGGAGAAGTGAAAGGTAAAGGTGTGTCTATAGGACAAGGGTTATACCAAAGAGTTTACTTTACTCTGGAGACAAGGTAGGCCAATAAAAGATTTTGACAAGTAATGTCACCCAATGAATATAGTGCTTTTAAATGTTTTAAACTGATTGCAATGTGTAGGATGAATTGGATAGGGAAAATCTAATAGTGGCAAACCATTGGAAAGCAAATTACAATTGTTCAGATATTAGAAAGGAGGAAATGATTTATTCTGGTTACCACAGAGATGACCAGTGGAGGATAAATGTATGAATAATTGGAGAGGAAGCAATGCTGATGCTTAAATTGACTAAATGAGATTTTGGAGGCAAAGTAGATTAGATGCCTTATATATGATTTTGGAGTATATATTTCTGAATTATTATAATAATAGTGACATCAATAAGGAAGAAAGCCAGAAGAACCTTACTAGGGGGAGATACTGAATGTTAAATATTGATTGGACATTTGGTTAGAAATATTCAAAATCTGGTTTGAAATATGTATATTGGGTTTAGGAGAAAGGTTAGAGGTAGTAATATAGATTTTGGTGTCAGCTGTATAAAACTGGTATTTAAAGCCATGGAAGAAAAAATGTGAATAAAATTTCAAAAGGAGTGTAGAGTAGGCAGTGGATAGAACGAGGAAAAAATTTGGGATTGAAGGGATTTCCAGACTTAGAATATAGAGGAAGAAGGAAAGTGATAGAAGTTGGATAAAAGATGAATCAGGAAAATTTATATATATCTATATTCGTTATATACAGATAGATAAATGTAGATAAATGTAGATAGATAAATGTAGATAGCTGTCAGCACAGAACCCTATGTGGGGCTTAAACCCATGAACCATGAGATCATGACCTGAGCCGAAATCAAGGGTTGGATGCTCAGCCAACTGAGCCACCTAGGTACCCCTGAATCAGTAAAATTTATTATCAGCTATGTCCTACATAGCACCAACTATATAATATGGTGGAAAAAAGGGGGGAAATAATGGGGAGAAGGGCAGTTATTGAGAAAATCATAGGAACATGTTCTGTAGCTTATTTGTTTATTGCTCCTTTATCTTTGACCACCACAATTTTAATGGTAATAGTAATATCCTGTGTCAGATCATATTTTTCAAAGATAGCAGCAGCGATAACTCTCATCTCTCAGACTCTTCCAGAACCTTATCTCTCTCCCACCAAAAGGAAGTCTGAATACCCTTCTATTGAACCTGGTTTAGGTGGTGACTGGCTTGTAGCAATACAAAGTGACAGAATTGTCATTGAATGGCTTCTGAGGCTAAGTCATAAAAAATGAGGCAGCTTCCATCTTTCTTCCTGGAATATTCACTCTTGAAGTCTTCAGCTGCTATCCAAGCAATCTGTCTGCCCTGAGGCTGTCATATTATGAAGAAATCTACACTAGCCCACATGGTGGGGCCATATGGAGAAGGCCTGAGACTACATGAACAGAGAAGTGCCTGGCTAGTCTCCAGCTGCTCCAGCCCCACCCTCTGTTTTCCAGCTCTAGCTATCTGATTGTACCTGCATAATGGATCCAAAGCCAGAACCATCCAGTCTAGTCATTTCCAAATTCCTAATGCATAACAACCATAAAAGATAACGGGATTTTTGTTGTTTTAAGCCAATAAATTTTGGGGTGATTTTTTAAAATAAATATGTTTTAAAGTTTACTTATTTTGAAAGAGAGAGAGAACAAGCTGGGGAGGGGAAGAGAGAGAGGGAGACAGAGTATCCAAAGCAGGCTCTGTGCGGACAGCGGAGAGCCCGATGCAGGGCTTGAACTCCTGAACCATGAGATCATGACTGAGCCAAAGTCCAACACTCAACCGACTGAGCTATCCAGGTGCCCTGGGTGATTTTTTTTTCTTTCCATCTAGAAATCTTTGTTTTAAATACCTATTATGCTTTGAATTCATAGGAAGTAGGCTCCAGCAGCTCAAGTTCCTTTTCATTGGTTCTCACAAAGTACTTTTCTGGGTGGAACCAGTTGACTCTTTAGTTGAACCCAGGTATCTTTCTTTTTGGCTTTCTTCTTTTTCCTTCACACATTTCAGGTAATTATCTTAGCTATAGTGTGTGATATTTTCTTTCTTTTTTAAAAATTATTTTTAATGTTTATTTTTTGAGAGAGAGAGAGAGAGAGAAAGAGAGAGAGCATGAGCAGAGGAGGGACAGAGAGAGAAGGAGACACAGAATCTGAAGCAGGCTCCAGGCTCTGAGCTGTCCGCACAGAGCCCAATGGGGGGGCTCGAACCCACAAACTACGAGATTATGGCCTGAGCTGAGGTCGGACGCTTAATCGATGGAGCCACCCAGGCATCCCGTGTGATATTTTCAATATGTACATTAATTCTCTTGGTGTAATATTTTCAGTATATACATTAATTCCGTTGGCAAGAATCTTTTTTTTAAAAAAAATTTTTTTTTCAACGTTTATTTATTTTTGGGACAGAGAGAGACAGAGCATGAACGGGGGAGGGGCAGAGAGAGAGGGAGACACAGAATCGGAAACAGGCTCCAGGCTCTGAGCCATCAGCCCAGAGCCGGACGCGGGGCTCGAACTCACGGACCGCGAGATCGTGACCTGGCTGAAGTCGGACGCTTAACCGACTGCGCCACCCAGGCGCCCCAAGAATCTTAACCTTAACCTGTTTATTTACAATAATGCCAACAGCTTATTGGGGAACATGATAGATTCTTTCAATTTTGCTATGGTAACAGTTGTGAGACATTCCTTTTTGAACAGTGTCCATTCCCTTGATGTCTATGATATCACCTTTCTTGTAGAATCACATATATGTGGCTAAAGGAACAATTTCATGTACTTGGAAAGGTTTAGAGAATATATAGCAAAATGCTTCTTCTCTTTCCTTTCTGTTTGTCATTTTGACAAATTACTGGAAGATAGAGGTTCTGGCCAAAATGTTGGGGTGATTTGTTTTTTCAACAGTACTAACTGATAAAATCACAAAAAAAGAAACATTGTACATATTTTTGGCTTTATGTCCTCTGTTCCATGAGAAATCCGACACCCTCAATTTTTTCCCCTGAATTCTGAGAGCACTTCTATAAATTACATCACATGGTTTCCCAAGAAGTCCTATCAGTGGCCCAAGTTGGCTGATATTTTCTTCCTCTCTTATTCTGACTCTGCAGAGCTTGAGGTTGAGGTAGTTGATAGGTTCCTCTGAGAGGTGCTCATATATGCCCATGTTATCCTACCTTCTCCAATCTAGATGTAGGATATCTGGAGTAGAGTCCAATCTATTAGTTTTCATGCTCCAATAGTGCTCTCTATCCAAACTGGACTATAATCTTCTTTTAGAGGCTTCAAGATATGTGGCCATATACCTTTGGTGTCTTACAGATATTTTGGATGTTAACTTCTACTCCTTTATTATGATTCCCTCTTTCTAAGAGATAGATACACATCTACAGAAACTGAACAGAACAGTCTGACTGATAATTACAATTGCCCCTCCGTATGATATCAATCTGTCATTCTCAAAACCAACTTGCTAGGTTTTATTTTCTTTATCTAGAACGTGAGGACTGTAACAACATTTGCCTCATGGGGTTGAGGATTAATTGTGGTAATGTTATCAAGTTCCTAATAGTCTGGAACGGACAGACACAATTGCTATCAGCAACTCTTAACTGTGTTGTTGAACTTTAAGCCCTGAAATATATTTTTAATAAAACTGTTTGATATAAATCTATACCTGAGTATACGCTAAGCTTACTTTCTTTAAAACATACAGATACACAGACATCTGAGGATCCATCTGTATTTCTCTATGTTTTGAGTCCTGCTGCTATTTTCAGCCTGTTCACATTCGTGATTTAAAAACTCTATCCTTAAAGTCCTTTATCTCAAGACTGTTTATTGCTTCATTTGAAACTAATAGGGAGTAGCAAATGGACAAAAGACTTGCCTATATTCCTACAAGAAGTGATTATAATTATGTAGAGCAGAAGGTAAAATTATAATTTGTAAACGATACCAAATATTTATCATAGCCATAAACTTTAGTAGGCTTGCGAGATTCAGCAATGAATGCATGACTATTGAGGAGACAGTCATCATAATGCAGGAAAGTGTCTGGGTTTCATTAGATCCTAAGGGAAATATCACCAAGTTAGAATTGCGGGAATCAATAGAACTTACTCTTCATCTTATATGAACAAGTGATGCTGGAATGAGTCGGATTTATAACATCATAAATAGCGGCACTGGACTTTAGCTTTTTTTTTTTTTCCTGGAGTTAAACTTCCCCAGTTAGAATTTATGGCAAAGAAAAAAAACAAAAAACAAAAAACAAAAAACAAAAAACTCAGTGAAGGGGAATCAACTGGGGCCAACTGCTGTGCAAGGAAAATCAAGGGTTCATATGTTTAGCCTTGCCATCCTCACGTATTTTAATAAATATTAGAGGAGTGATATTAGCAAGTGTTTACAATGACAATTCATTTTCATGGTTTTGGCTCATTGGCTGAGGCAACAAAATTAATAGCTTTATTTTATTTTATAGCACAAGCTAGCACTTTGTGTGTGATGTCTAAGCTGCTTAGGTGATTGATGTATTCATTGCATCTTATGGCTTACAATAATAAGTGCATATATCATACCACAAGAACTGAAACAGATATGTCCTCTAATGCACTCATCTCTATCCTCATTATGATTTTTTTATCCATATAAACTGTACATGATGTACATACTTGACTATTTGCCTGCAATCTTACATATTTCAATTCTAAATATTGCTGTTTGGAAGTCTACTGGGATGGGCTTTCGGCTTCACACTCTCTGAAATTGATCTGGTAAGAATAGTGTAATATTTCAATTCACCTCATTGCAAAAAAGCATTAGAAACATACTGGAAAGCCTTTTTGTGTTGAGGATAGTATAGTTCTAGAGACATACCCAAGAGTGGTAATAGTCCTGGCACGTTTCAGAACTCTGGTGATTGTACATTTTTTATAAATGTAAATGGCATTCTCTACTAAGTTTTAAGCTAAGATACATCTCAGGGATGATGTTGAAGTATCTGATATTTGTTTTCTCATAATTCTCTAAAACTCTTTTACTTTCCTGAACTCTTAAGTGATAAGCCTGAAACAAGGGAAAGTCAGGCTGCAAGGGAAGGGGGCTTGTGTCTGTTTCCATAGGAGGGCAGTATTGTACTGGAAAGCAAACAACTTGGAGGTATTTCCTGTACTCTGGCCTTGTAACGAAGCCATTTCTTGCAAGGGGAGGGATGGTATTTCAAATCACACTAATAAATCTATGGATTAATAACATGCGAGTCAGAACAGCAAGCACCATAATCACCGTTGTTGATCCATTTGTCTCTTTTTGCACCATGTATTGATTTTTTTCCGAGAATGTAACGAAGAAAGAACTTTATAAAATTCTCTTCTTAAATTCTGCTTGTTAATATATTCCTGTTGCCACTCATCTATTAGTAATTTCCTGACAGGTAACTATTGCTGTTATAATTTAACATAGCCTTGGAAAGCAGTTACTGTGTTTCTGGTGCAACTTCTTATTACTGATAATTGCCTGCCTTATAAACTGCAAGTACTAGCTGGTTCCAGCCGAGATCACAAGTGACCATTAACTCACCTATCTGCAAACTGAGGATTTCCGGGACTCTTATGGCAATCTCCTTTCTTTCTCACTTCTTAAAAGGCTCACCTTTCTTCTATCAGGTTTGCAGGTATCAGCTTGCATGCATTTAATACTTACCTTATCTTGTGGGACCTTTACTGCAGATGAAGAAGCATCTTTATTAATTCAGAAGTATGGGAGTAGAGGGAATTATTTGTGCATTCTGATTAAGAAATAAACTAAGCAGACAATTATGTTGCATATAGAGTGTTTTAGAGATGGACAGCTTCTCATTAAAATGAATTTTAGAATAATTTCATGTGCTGACATGGAATCCATTGAATTGCAATTCTGATTATTTTCACTTAGACAATCCAACACTTCTTCACTCCTGGAAAAAGAAGTAGATTACAAGTTCATGTTCTCAGCAACTGATGATTATTTGTTTTTTCTAATCCTGCTTCACTTTTTTTCTTTCCTTTACAAAAGCAAGGCTAGAATTTGCAGAGTGTTGAGGTGGAGAAAGGCTGAGCATTCAGAGTTTTATTCCTTGAGGATCCCCCAGGGGTGAAGGGACGACCTGAGAAACAGGGCAGGGTGGAAAATGGTCACAGACAAGGGTGAAAGGACATTAACATTTGAATGAAACCAGGACTTCAGAAAAAGTTAATATACTGAAGTCAGGTGAGTGGGCATAAAGGAAATTGATATTAAAATATGAACGGTCTTTAAGATGGGACTTTGTCAATTTTTTGTGTTGCTGATTATATAAAAGTCACTTTTGGTTCAGTCGAATATGCTGTTGGGTTTTGTTGTTACCAAACATGAGTTTGGATCTGAATTTGGGAGCAGGGGCTGGGATGGTGGATGAATCTGATTGTACACAAGAAAAAGAACAGTAATTCCGGGGAGGAATCTGGTAGAGTGGAGGTGAGTAGGAACGGGAAAGGCAGCAAGACAGCAAAGCAGCACCTGGGAGATGCCTTAATACATGGAAAATCTCCAGTGGGAGGGTTTCAGAGTGCTCGTTCAGGAGGGAGGGCTAATCATTTTTTGTGTTTTTCTGCGGCTCATTCTCTCTATCCTTTCATTGATGTCCATTATGCATACAGCTGTGTATGTGTGTGTTGGGGGAGGGTATTTCATTCTTGAGTTGATGTAGTGAATGAGTTCAGACTCAGGATAAGAAGAAGATTCATGAATGCAACGAACTGAATGGACTCCTGTCATCTCTCATCTCATCTCCAAGGGCCCATTTATCTTTCCAAAAAGTCATTTGTTTTTCTGTAAGTGCCTTTCTCCCTTACTCTTCCCTATTAAGATGGTATATAAGCCCCAAATTCTAACCACCATTTTAGGTTGCATTTTTCTGTGGACTCCTTGTATATATGATTCCGTTTATCTTTTCTCTTACAAATCTGGCTTTTGTCAATACAATTCCCAAGCTCTTCTCCCATCACTGAATCGTGGAGAGTAGACTTTTTCTTCTAGACAGAGCCTTGACTAAGTAAATGACCTCAAATGGTATGAGTGGATGGAGAGATACATTTTGGCAAATTACTGCCAGATATACCCACTGCTGTATGGAATTGTAATTCAGCTCAGGTATGCAAGGAAAATAACGTCCCCTTCTTTCAGATACACATTCACCTCACTGTGGGTGATGGCACATGAAATCGTTCCCATCTTTCCCAATGTAGGTAATGTAGATAAGATTCTGATCTGTTAAGGATTTTAATATTCTTAAAAAAAATCACCTCACAGAATTTCCATTCAAAATATTTGTGTTAAGTTTTTATTGAATACATTTGTTTTATTTCTTCCAACTGTAAAGCTTTTGATCTTCTTCCCTCAACTGAATATGTGAGGCATCTTACTGTAGGCTTCCAAAAGAGGAATACAAATGTAACTAAATGTATATGCACCTGTTGATGTCTTGTATATGTGACTTCTTAAATTATTCTCATGTGTTCTATCTCTTCTAATTAACATACAATCATTTATAAGGCGCCTGTTACATGCCAGTCACCATTCTAGTTTCAGGGCCACCACAGAATCACTATGCCCAAGGGACATGTAAGAGGTTTTAAGAGGTGGAGTACCTTTGTAGTTGAATGCTTCTCTTTCATTTTTTGGTGACATCTAGAGTCTGCTAGCCATACAGGGATGCTTAGCTATTATTGAATGACCAGATGATCATATTTTTGTCCTCCTTTTAGAACCCATTCCTTTCTTACCCCCAATTGGTGTTTCATCTGTTCTCCTTGTCTATAAACCTCTTGAGCTGATAAAGAAAAGGTAGAATGCCTTAATATGCCATTTACCTAATATATTATAAAATATGGTTCGATTTTTCCCTATTTCTCTTCTTACCACTATCTTCTTATAAAGTAGTGCATCCCTTATTGGATTGTCATTATTTTTTTCTGTGTTGTATCTGGCTCTGGACACTCTGAACTGCTTATTAGCCTAGACCTACAGTTCCTAAACTGTGGCACCACAGTGAATTCATAGGGGCACTTAAGGGCATTTTAAATTTTTGAGGAAAACACATGACATTTGTCAGAAACTGTGTGAACCACTAGCTCAGGGTATTTCACAATTTTAATAATAGATCAAGTTACATTTCTTTCGATGATGTTATGTCTTTGTGAAGCTGGGTTTTCTGCAACTGCAGTTATAAGAACAGACGCCACATAAATATCAGTGTGAAACAAAAAATGGGGGCGGTGGTGTCCAAGGTTTGAGTCTAAGACTTGAGAATTGTTTGAAGTCGTTAAGTTTGAGAAGGTTTGAGAAGTAGTGCAGGACCCAAAAGACCTGTACACCCTATAAGTAAGTAATTGTGTTTATTTAAAAATGAAATAGATATTTTTTTCTAATTCATACATATTGATTTTTAAAACTAAGAATCTGTTGTAGATGTGAATATTTTTTAGGTTATTTGGACCTAATTATTTAATACTTTTTTTTTTAAGTTTATTTATTTTTGAGACAGAGAGAGACAGAGCATGAACAGGGGAGGGGCAGAGAGAGAGGGAGACACAGAATCCTAAGCAGGCTCCAGGCTCCGAGCCATCAGCCCAGAGCCCGAAGCGGGGCTCGAACTCACCGACCGCGAGATCGTGACCTGAGCTGAAGTCGGACGCTTAACGGACTGAGCCACCCAGGCACCCCTGGACCTAATTATTTAATGAAGGGACGTGTTCAATTAATTTTGGCTTAGGGACACTATGAAAAAAAATTATCCAGACATGAACGCTGCCGTGAAGTCATGAACAGAAAATGACCTTGATTCTGACTTTGCATCTTATGTGCCTAGCAAAGATCTGACTCATGGGGAGGGCTCATATGCATTACTGAAGAAAATGCACTGCACTTACTTTTGAGGATAAATGAGTGTTTCTTTGAAGATAGTAATGTCTTTTTAATGATTTTTTGTGTTTACAAAACTTCTCAACATAAATAAGTTTAGAAATTTCTTACACGTATGCGTGTATAAAGATTCACAGTTTTAAACAGAAGACCCCTGATATGCAATGATTACAGTTTTGTATAGTAGAAAATATAACATTTTTATAACATTTTTGACTCAAGAAGAGTACAATGAAACTAAATGGAGGGCCTTAGAAGTGCACAATTAATTTGGCAATATTTTTATTATTTTTATTTTACCTAATTTTCTTATTTTGAGAGAGAGAGAGAGCACACAAGAGGGGGAGAAGGGTAGAGGGAGGGAGGGAGGGAGGGGAAGAGACAGAGAGAGAGAGAGAGAGAGAGAGAGAGAGAGAATATCTTAAGCAGGCTCCATGCTTAGGGGCTTAGAGATCATGACCTGAGACGATATCAAGAGTCAGAGGCTCAGCTGACTGAGTCACTCAGGTGTCCCTTAACTTGACAATATTAACTATTGTCTTAAAATTTAGAAAACGTAAGTTCTCAGTTAATTGATTTATGAAAGTATCATATATTACCAGATAGATCAGAAAAAAAGTTGAATACTGAATACAATTTAGCTATTGCTAACATCGCTGTTAGAACAAAAATGCCCATTTTTGGTAGGTTTATTTTTATAATTTCCTCTTCTTGAGTTGTAATGATACCTATTAAATATTTTCTTTCACTTAGTAAACTTGTATATTTTAGTATATTTACTTTTCCAAAATTGATACCATTTTGCTTATTATTTGAGCAAATGTATTAATTCACTTAGCCATTCAACAAATATTTATTGACTACCTGCTATTGGCAGAGTCTGTTTGGTTTATACTGAAGGTCATGGAAGAAAATTGTTTATTTGGGAATACTTTTATTCCAAGAGTCTCTAAGAATTTAATTGGTTTTAACTAAAAGGAAGACATTTAAGCACTAATAGGGATTGCTGGAGAAACTCCCTGATGAGTTTTAATTATGAGATTCTGAATTATTGTTACTGAAAGTATAGTCCATTTAGAGGGAACTACCAAAATTCCTTCTGGTTCTATGACTTTATATTCAATCCTCTGGAATAATAGTCTCCTTGTCTGGACTTCCCTATTCATCTGATGCTTTTTCTATTTTTTAAAGTTTTTTTCCTCTGTTATTATAGTCTTCAATGATTTGCTGAACCCAAAAGCAAAGGACTAAATGTTAATTTTAGGAAGTCTTGGGGCCAGTTTTAAGCAGATGGAAACATCTCTATGGTAGCCGTATGGACCTGACTTCTTTTATATACGATTTTGCAGAAATTATTTGCTCTCCTGGGTCTTAACCATATTTTTTTATAGTTTATTTTTTTTTCTGTTTTGCAATCACTTTCAGTAATAAGTTTTTGTTACATATGTTATTGTTTGAATACCAGCTGATAGCCTTGGTAATGAAAAACAGAAATAATAGCTCAGTGTTCAGCTTATGTTTCTATGGGCAGGAAAGTGATTTGTTCATTTATGGTTGGTTTGAATAAGTTAGCACTTGAAGGTATTGAATGAGTTCTCTGCTATCAATTTGAAAAATATATTTAAATTAAATCTAGTGGTAAAGTTAAACATAATAAGTTTCCAGATACGAATGGTTTTAATTTTGCCAGAATATGTACAAACAATTTTACTTGACAATAGAAATATTAAGTAAGACAATTTCATAATTTAACACAATTTTTTCCTGTTTTAAATATTGTTTTCCTTCAGTCATAATATATATACAAAATCAGGGTGCCCTCTAGTAAGCCCTAACTGGCTTTTTTTCCCCCTTAAAATGAAAAAAATTTATTTTCCCTCTTGCTATGTTGGATAACATAAATGAAATATCAAAGGCTGTAATGTACCAAAAAATTATGTTCAGTAAAAACTGACTCCCAGAAAATAATATATGGAAACATGACATATAACATTATTCTTAAAATATATTTGGTTCTTAGTATATAGTTTGAATTGGCTTTGTTTGAAAATATGTAGAAATGTGAAAGAATCTGTAGTGCATGTATCATTGAAATTCATAGATCCTACTTTATCCAAGCAAAATGATTTTCCCACTAGCATTATTTTCTTTGTTAAAAAAATGCTTACGTAAGCAATTTAAAAACTTGGCTATTTTCTGGTTGGAAATATAAATTAAGGAAGCTATAAAGTTTCCATTGTTTCACAGATGAGTAACAACTTCTATAAATTATCTAGACATTTCCCACCTCTATTTCCCACCTGTAATTCATGCATGAATGGTCAATTAATTTACAACAAAGAGGCCAAGAATATAGGATGGGGAAAGGACAGTCTCTTCAGTAAATGGTGTTGGGAAAATTGGACAACCACATGCAAAAGAATGAAATTGGACCATGTACCTTACACCATAACACAAATATTAACTCAAAATGGATTAAGACTTGAATGTAAGACCTGCAATAAACTCCTTGACATAGGTCCTGGTGATAATTTTTGAATCACCAAAAAGCAAAAGCAGTAAAAAACAAAAATAAACAAGTGGGATTACATCAAATTAAAAATCTTCTGCACACCAAAGAAAACCATCAGCAAAATGAAAAGACAATATACTGAATGGGAGGAAATATTTGCATATCATATATCTGATAAGGGACTAATATCCAAAATATATTAAAAACTCCTACAACTCAATTACAAAAAAACAAAACTCTGATTTAAAAATGGGCAGAAGATCTGCATAGACATTTTCCCAAAGAAGACATGTACCAACAGGTACATGAAAAAATGTTCAACGTCATTAATCATTAGAGAAATGCAAATCAAAACCACAATGAGATTCTACCTCACACTTATTAGAATGGCTATGATTGAAAAGATAAGAAATAATAAGTGTTGGCAAGGATGTCGAGCAAAGGAAACCCGTGTGCACTGTTGGTGAAAATGCCAAATGGTGCAGTCACTATGGAAAATAGTATAGTTTCATCAAAAAATTAAAAATAGAACTATAATATGATCCAGCAATTCCATTTCTTAGTATTTATCTGAGGAAAAGGAAAACACTTACTTGAAAAAATATATGTACCCCCATGTTAATTGCAGCATTATTTATAATAGCCAAGGCGTGAAAGCAACATCAAAATGCCCATTGGTGAGTGAATGGATGAATTGTGGTATAGATATAATGGAACATTACTCAGACATAAAAAAGAAAGTAATCTTGCCAATTGTGAGAACATGGATGGACCTCAAGGACATTATGTTAAGTGAAATAGGTTAGACAGCGAAAGACAAATGGCATATGATCTTTCTTTTTTAGATTTTTTTATGTGAGGGGGAAAAAAAGCTTACAGCTACAGGGAGCAAATTATTTGTTGCCAGAGGTGGGGGTGGGCTGTGACAAAAATGGGTGAGCTGTTTTTTTCTTAGTTTAAACAAATTGAATAAAAATAGTTAATATAAACAAAAGAATGAAAAAAAACTTGGCAGTTTTCTGGTTGGAAACATAAATTAGTGTTAATTAAACAGTAAGTTTTAATTGATACATAGATGAGAAACAACTTTTACAAGTTATTTAGACATTTTTCTCACCTCTTTTTAAGACTGGCCTAAACTGATTTAGACAGATATCTTTCATATAAGTCTATGCAGAAAGGAGACTTTGCACTCTAATTCAATGATACACCATAATGCATAAAGGTTGGTGCTAGGCAAGTTACTGAGAAATGTACATTTGGCCAAAGCCTCCTTTCATTTCCTGTTTGTCTCTTCTAGAACCCCTGCACTTTGCCTTCTAGTTTCCTGGTGCTTGAATGGAGGCAGGAAACAATACTGGGGAGAAATATGAATAGCCAGATCCAAGTCCTGGCTAAATCTCTCACTGTGCAACTTTTTTCATTCCATCTCACACCTTTGCACCTTTTGACCTGCACCACAGAAGAGTAGTAATGATAATGATATGTGCCAGTTAGTGTTGAGATAAAGGTACTTGAAGGTACTTTGCCCTCTAGTGGGCCTCAGGGGTCTTTGAATAGGCTAAAATTATACCACCTTAACTTCCCTCCCTTCTGCACCCAAAACTCTATCGAAATTGCCAACCTCGGGGCGCCTGGGTGGCTCAGTCGGTTGAGTGGCCGACTTCGGCTCAGGTCACGATCTCGCAGTCCGTGAGTTCGAGCCCCGCGTCGGGCTCTGTGCTGACAGCTCGGAGCCTGGAGCCTGTTTCGGATTCCGTGTCTCCCTCTCTCTGACCCTCCCCCGTTCATGCTCTGTCTCTCTCTGTCTCAAAAATAAATAAACATTAAAAAAAAAAAAAAAGGATTGCCAACCTTACTCAGGCACCTATTGGGGAAATATTTTCTGTCCTGGTTACTTTGCCTTTAAATGTATAGGAATGATCAGTATTTAACAACAAATGTGTATGCCTAACCTGGACTTCTCTGCCAAATTCTAAATGTACACACTCCATGTTTCTACTGAAATCTTTTCTTGGATGAATAATTACTTCAATCTTGTCATGTCCAAACTTAACCTCTGATATTTCCTTCCATCCAAACCTATTTAATGAACAACTATTTACTAATCTTATATGATAAGAACTTTATTCTACTAATCACTCTGTCCAAAAACCTTGGGGTATGTCTTCAACACCTCTTTATCTCCCATCCTACATCCAATCATCAGGCAATTTTCATGTCTAAAACTTCAATCTGTATCCAGAATCTGATTTTTTAAAAAATATTTCTAACAGCTACCATCTTGTCAAAAAACTTAAAAAAACAACAACAAACAACTTCTTACTAGGTTATTGGATTAGGCAATAAACATCCCAATAGGGTCTCCTGCTTCAATTTTCATCCATCTGTGAGTATTCTCAGCACAAACACCAGAACGATCTTTTTAAAATGCTGATTGACACTACTCAAAACCCTGTAGGGGCTCTCCACTTCACTTAGAGTAAAAGCCAGTATTCATACCATGCTCTTCAAGGGTCTGTATGATCAGAGTCTTCATCTCGTTTCCCATTTGATCAGCTCTCTTATGACTTTTCTCCTCTCATGATTTCCAGCCAAATACTTGCCTCTTCTGTAACACACTAGGCTACTAGGCATTTTCTGTCCCCAGGGCCTTCAGTCTGGCTAGTACTTCTGCCAGAACCCCTGTCTATTTCTTCTTCTCCCCCCATATCCTCTTGGTTAATCCCCTCACCTCCGCTATCAAATCTTTGTTCAAACCTCACATTCACTGAGGTCTGTCTTGGCCACAGTATTGAAGATTATGATCTGTTCCCTATCGACCACACCCCATTATTCCAAATCTTCCTTATCCTGCTCTACTTTTTTCTCCCAAAGCACATGTCATCTCAGATTCCATCATTTGCTTATTATTTATCAGGATTTTCTTATTTTTCTCTCTCTACCAAAAAGCTACATGAGGGTAGAATATTTATTCACTGATGTATACCAAGTGCCTAGTACAGTCCTTGATAAATATGTATTAAATGGACGGATAATGTATTAAGCCTTCTTGAGATATTTGGGTGTTAAAAAAGTTGCTTACTCATCCACAGAAGTTGGTCTCCAGTAACAAAATTTCATGTAGTGTGCAGATTTCTGGGGAGTATCCTGAGGTTTTCCCATGACTGGTCCTATTACATAGTTTATATTTCTGAAGCTTGTGCAATTGATATTTCTGAAACTTCAGAATTAAAATCTGGGTCAATATATATCTGCAAAACTGTTAATATATTTAGAGACATAAAACATGTATATAATACACACACACAAGTGCATGCATGAGGAAGTGTTTTAAGAAATTTTGGAGGAATATGTGATGATTAGTAAAGTCTCCTAAAATACATTATAGCTTAGCAGTTAACACAGGTTCTGGAGTCCCAGTTAATTATTGGTTACTCTACCTTCTAACATGAGACTTTGGGCAAGTTATTGGACTTCTGTAAAAACTGGGCCTTCTTGTAGCAGAGTGCAGTTAGGTTATGATAACTTTGGGAAAAAGAAACATAATAGGTTACATACTTCTTATAATCTGCAAAATAATATACCCAAGTTTATGGGTGGATATTTATGTATTTGGAATGTAAGTTCTTGTATGAGCCAATTAATTGTGTAGTAGATGAGTTTTCAGTGCTAATGTAGGAAAGACATGATAATAAATAGTACATATCTCTGGGGATTGTTGTAAGAAATAAAATAATCCTTGTAAAGTACTCAGATCAGTACCTGGTACATAGTAAATGCTCAGCATTGATTGATGAAAAGAAGAAAAAGATAAATATACTATACAAACATTTTTTTAAAATCAAGTATATCACTTTATTAAATATGCCAATTATTTTTGTTTATATACTAACTTATATTGCAATATATATATTATTTTATTCTTTGAAGATTTAAATCCATAATATTTGCTATCCAAAGACAACAAAATGTACCTGCATTGGTCCCTTTACTGACACAAGTGTGTATATTATTTTCTTTATAACAAAGATAGCATTTGTTGCTGAAAAGTTGCATTGAAATGCATGATGAAGGCAGATAGAAAATATCAAGGAAACAAGGTACATCCTTTTCAGGATGAAGCAGTTCTTGTGAACTGTAGCACCCCAGGCACCACAGGGTATCCCATTAACCTGTTCTATGAAACGTTCCCATTGTTGAAGGACATAGAGTCCATTTCACACTTAAAAGTGTTTTTGTCTTCTTTTCTTCAACCTAACACTGCCTTTCATGTTGCTGTGATGTTTCAACTGCTCTGTATATCTTTCCCAAAAAAGAGCAAAAATAAATACAAAAAAATAATTGAAGACAAGAAATCCAGACACAACATTTAAGATTAAAGAATAAATTGAACAAAAAATTACATAATGCAAACACTATCTTAAATGACTTCCTCAAAGCATTGACATTTCTGTTTGGGATCTTCATTTTCATTAAAGCGTCCCAGAATTTTACCACAGAGTGACCATTGGGAAGGGGTGAAGAGAAAGGAGAGAGAGAATACTACATTTTAATTCTTTTTATTGTAGTTAACTTTATTATAATAGATGGTAATGATTGAGACTGGGGGGACCTTGGGGGGCTTATTGCTGGTCATATTTCACTTCTTGGGCTATGTGGTTATTTGTTCACTTTGTGATCACTTTGTATAATTAATCATGCTCTGCATAGATCATTTATGTACTTTTAAAAATATATGATATACCTCATTAAAATCTTATAGAAAAGTTATTTTGCAATATGCAACAACATGGATGAACCTTGTGAATATTCTAAGTGAAATAAGCCAATCATAGATAAATATTTCATGATCCCACTTATATAAGTATCTAAAATAGTCAAATTTGTAGAATCAAAGACTGGAAAGTTGGTTGCCAGGTTCTGGGATTGGAGAGGGAGGAATGGGGAGTTACTAATAAACAGGCATAAAATCTTTGTCAAGCAAGATCTGTCGAGCTTTCGAGACCTATTTGTATCATTGTCCTTATAGTCAACAAATAACATACCGTATACTTAAAATTTTGTTAAGAGGGTAGATCTCACGTAAAGAGTTCTTTACATAGTAAAAATATGTAATAATAAAAATAAAAACACCAAATGTATTAAAATTAGTAAAAGATTAAGTTTTATCCTGCCCCTTCCTGAAGTTGGATACTGCAGTTAGCTATGATAGGTATAGGGAAAAAACATAATGGGCTCTATACTTTTTTTTTTTTTTTGCCTGGTAATATAAAATACCCAGATTTTTGTGTAGAATATATATTGTATATATATTTGTATACATATATTTGTGTTTGGAATATATACACTTTTTGGAATATATGTTCTTGGTGTGAGTCCATGAATTATGCAGTGAGTCTTCAATAATCATGTTTTAAAGACACGTTCAAATTTACATTTTCCTTTTTTGATCCTCTATAAAAGGAAGGGAATACCATTAAATATTAACTCACTTGACATTATGCTGAAGAAAGATAAGATATTAAAGTCTACATATATTCCTTTTTGTTGATTTAACAATATAAGACATTGACATGATGATATCATGATATCCAGGAGAATAAGTAGTAAATACATTCATTATTCTCTGTTTTTAGGCTTTCATTTATCTTAGAAGCTATTTATTTATCAACATTGTGGAAATTATGGTTGATTTCTGTGATGAGTGTCAAAATCCTCTGCTGTAGTAAAGAAGGGCTGATAAATTTCTGTGCTGTAAATCCCTGATAGACAATAGGCAGAATCACTGTTTGATTTGAAAAATGTATGAATCAGACAGAAGGGGACTTGCTTAAACTGAAAATCAAACCACTTCCTCAGGGAGGTGGACCTTATAAAAGCACTTTGCCCATTCTGGAACATCCCTTTCCCATGTCTTTATCTCTCTCACATCCTCAAGACTGTTCAATATCAACAGGCTCCAGACAGTCTTCTGGATTGCCTGGTTGATTTTGAGATGCTTGCTCTGTATTTCCATGATGCTCTGGCCAAATCTTGAGCAGAGCACTTTATAAATGAAAAGGTTGCAAAGATTGGTTTTCTTGTTCTCAGTGCGTTGTCAATAGATGTTTGTTGAATGAAAGAACTGTCAGTTGGGGCTATTAACCCTCAGAGATGCAACATTAAACCTTGCTAATTACCAGAAGCTGTCAAGTGGTAGTAGACATACTAACAACTTATTAATTGCTTATTTTTTTTTAAAGAAAACTGAGAAAAGAAAAGGAAGGAAATGAAAGAAAGGATATAAGTAACAAGTGCAGAAGGGTTGACAAATTTCTAAAAGCATGTTCGTGGATCACATTCTTGAGCACCTGACAAAATAAGTAGCTAACTATTGACCAGAGGGCTAATTTCATTTTGAAATTAAGATTTTTTTAAACATTGAGAATAAGCTGCAAAAATGATAGCAGAGAAAAAGTAAAGAAATATATCCTAAGGTACAAATAGTGTCTTGAGTTACTCATTTTTAATTAGTTATTTTTGGTAACCCAATCTATTTCTTTTCTCTCTTTTAAAATTGAATGATGGTCGACACAGAATGTTACATTAGTTTCTGGTGTACAACATAGTGATTCAACGTCATCTCTACATGTTATGTTATGCTCACCACAAATATAGCTACCGTCTGTCACCATATGATGCTATTACAATACCATAGACTGTGTTTCCTGTGCTGTACCTTTTATTGCCATGACTTATTCATTCCATAACTGGAAAACTTTATCTCCCACTCCCCCTCACCCATGTTTCCCCTTCCCCAACCTACTCCCCTTCGGCAACCATCAGTTTGTTATTCATTTTAATTGAATCCCTGAATTTAGCTAGATATCACTATTAATTCTTTCCTCTTATTCTGAAAATCTTTCTGTAAATTTATAAGTGAGGATTCAAAAGATTTTAACTTGATTAATAGTTGTTTGAGTAAAGATTTCATTATTGGAACCAGTTTAAAAACCAGTTTTAACCAGGGTGCCTGAGTGGGTCAACTTCAGCTCGGTAATGACCTCAGGATTTGTGAGTTCAACCCCTGCGTTGGGCTCTCTGCTCTCAGTGCAAAGCCCACTTCAGTTCCTCTTTCTCCCTCTTTCTCTGCTCCTCCCCTGCTCATGTTCTCTCTCTCTCTGAAAATAAATAAGCATGAAAAAAAAAGACAAATTTTAACCAACAAACCCAAAGAACCAAACAACAAAACAGGAGATTGGGGATGTCCAGGAAAAGGCTGACAGAATGGAGATGCATCCAGAATCCATGTTGGGCAGGAAATGTAGCTGACAAAGGAGGACTGAATTGGAATGTGATAGATGAGTTCATATAATCAGCTCAACCTGAAAGTCAATGCAGCCTGCCTTCACTTCAATATTGGTGACTTTCAAAGCAGCCAAACTGTGCAGCACCAGGCAGTAGAGCCTCCTGAAGGAAAGCACAGTCATTACTGGAAATGTTCAAACAGGACCTGATGGGATAGACTTGGATAAATCATCTGATAAGATTTCTTCTAATTTTTAGATTCTATAAAATGTGCTTTACTTTAAAGGCATGAGGAACTACCTCCCTATTTCTTTGCTCTTTCATTTTTCCACAAAAGCCTAAATAGAATAGAAAAAAAGGTATCGTGGAATGAATATCAGGGTGTATTAGGGAACCTTTCCTGAGTAGAAGAAGTCTATAGTGCTTTAAATAGAATAAATGCTAACCTCAAATGCTTAAATCAAATTGAGGGGATAAAATACCGAGGTTGATTTTTTTCATAAAAATTAAACTGTTGTATTTGATAGCTTGCTAATTTTATGTCTTTTTATTTGCTTAATGGTTATTAGTTATAAGTCCTAATTGTCCAAGTCTCTGTCTCTATGTATGTTTAAAAATATTTGTTCTGAAAGGAAAGGTGAGTTTAAATGATGCAGGACTTGTTAGTTCTACAGAACATATTAATTAGAATGTATTAACTATAGCACTATTTCTTCTTTTTATGTTTAAGAGGGTACTCACTATATACTCTCTTGAAAAGAGAAAAATGTAATAACCTCTAGAAATTGGTCTACCCACTATGTCCAGATCCAGGAAGGAAGAAGATCCCAGGGTATTGAGTTACACCTAGTTAGGGCTGTTCACGAAGTTATACATATGGGGGTGTTTGAAATACATTTTCAATTAATTCAACAGATGTTTGAGTGCCTTTATGGAATCAAGGATAAATGAATACATTGCATTATTTCTCTATGAGAAGACAATCCAGAGGGAGAAAAAAATGAATGGATCTATAATTAGAGTCCAGTAAGGCAGGTGCTATAATAGAAGTATGTCACATTACTGGAGGATCGGAGAGGAGGGGCATTTATTCAGAAAGGAAGGCCAGGGAAAACTCTGTGAAAATGTGAAATTTGAGCTTTAATTTTGGAAATGCAAGTTCATGTCGGCCAGGTGAAGGGGAATGAAAGGATTCTGGCAATAGAATGGCTCGGTTATCAAAGAGCTTGATACTTCCAGGGAGCTTGTATCTCAAGAAAACCCTGACCAGTCATAAACCAGAGTGAATCAGATGAGTGGAGAGCTGAGTGTCCCATAACATGAGTTGCCTAGGTGGAAGAGCAGGTCATAAAACAGAGGTTAAAATAAGTTGATGGGAGGTAAACTTGGTATATGAGTGAGTTGAAGGCAGACCTGAGAACTAATTTTCTGAATATTACCTTTTTATATACCTTTCTCTGCTATGTGGCTGGTGGCTTTACGGGTTGTGATGTGTGTATAGATTAGCATCAGACACCCAGGTGACAGCCTCTAGTAGCTCTGACAATGTTCTGGAAAATCCAGAAATTTGTTTGCTTTTTGTATAAGTTTTATAAAACTATAGTAATTGCTGATGAGATGGAATTTTTTTAGTTATATTTTTCTGCCTGTGAGGAGGATGTGGTTTTAGCAGGGGTAAGAGAAACAATGTATTCAATTATATGCTGTCATTTTATAAATTATTTAATTATTACATATAATGGTTATTAAATTAAAAAATGATAAGAAAAAAGCCCTTATTTCCATGAAGAGGTGATCTTATTTGTGATGGCCAGGCATGTGGGTAAGCTAGATGGTAGTTTCATGTGAGTAAGAGTAGATAGTAGTTTTCTGTTCTTGGTTATCATATGGCCTGATTGCTCATTACTTTCTGACTTTAAGGTTAACTCCAGGGCAGATCAGATATGCACATCTAATTGTGATAGATGACCATGATGGCCTAGGTTTCTTGTCAGCTTGATGAAATCTTAGGTTTCTTCTTCTTCTTCTCCTTCTCCTCCTCCTCCTCCTCCTCCTCCTCCTCCTCCTCCTGCTCCTTCTCCTCCGTCTCCTCTGTCTCCTTCTCCTTCAACTTCTTCCTGATATCACTTTAATTAAATCCTATCTTTTGCACAGAGCACACACAATGGCCATTCTGAGGGCTAAAACAGTACTTTAGTCTTTTTAAAATATAATTTATTATGAAGTTAGCTAACATACAGTGTATACAGTGTGCTCTTGGCTTGGGAGTAGAGTCCCATGGTTCATTGCTTACATACAACACACAGTGCTCATCCCAACAAGTGCCCTCCTCATGCCCATCACCCATTTTCCCCTCTCCTCCAACCAATAAACCCTCAGTTTGTTCTCTGTATTTAAGAGTCTCTTATGGTTTGCCTGCATCTCTGTTTGAAACATTTCCCCCCTTCCCTTCCCCCGTGGTCTTCTGTTAAGTTTCTCAAATTCCACATATGAGTGAAAACATATATCTGTCTTTCTCTGACTTATTTAACTTAGCATAATACCTTCCAGTTCCATCCATGTTATTGTAAATGGCAAGATTTCATTCTTTTTCATCAACAAGTAGTATTCCATTGTGTATTTATACCACACCTTCTTTGTCTAGTCATCAGTTGATGGATACTTGGGCTCTTTCCATAATTTGGCTATTGTTGATAACACTGCTATAAACATTGGGGTATATGTGGCCCTATGAATCAGCACCCTATATTGTTTGGATAAATTCCTAGGAGTGCTATTGCTGGGTCATAGGGTAGTTCTAATTTTAATTTTTTGAGGAACCTCCATACTGTTTTCCAGAGAGGCTGTACCAGTTTGCATTCCCACCAACAGTGCAAGAGGGCTCCCCTTTCTCCACATTCTCGCTAACATCTGTTGCCTGAGTTAATTTTAGCCACTCTGACAGGTTTGAGGTGGTATCTCAATGTGTTTTGATTTGTATTTCCCTGATGATAAGCGATGTTGAGCATCTTTCATGTGTCTGCCATCTGGATGTCTTCTTTGGAAAAGTGTCTATTCATGTATTCTGCCCATTTCTTCACTGGATTATTTGGTTTTCAGGTGTTGAGTTTGGTAAGTTCTTTATAGATTTTTGATACTAACTGTTTATTCAATATGTTATTTGCAAATATCTTCTCTCATTTTGTAGGTTGCCTTTTAGTTTTGCTGATTGTTTCCTTCACTATGCAGAAGCTTTTTATCGAGATGAGGTCCCAATAGTTCTTTTTGCTTTAATTTCCCTTGCCCTCAGAGACATGTCAAGTAAGAAGTTGCTGCACCTGAGGTCAAAGAGGTTGTTGCTTGTTTTCTCCTCTAGGGTTTTGATGGTTTCCTGTCTCAGATTTATGTATTTCATCCATTTTGAGTTTATTTTTGTGTATGGTGTAAGAAAGCAGTCCAGTTTCCTTTTTCTGCATGTTGCTGTCCAGTTTTCCCAGCACCATTTGCTAAAGAGACTGTCTTTTTCTGTTGGATACTCTTTCCTGCTTTGTCAAAGATTAGTTGGCCATATGTTTGTAGGTCCAATTCTGGGTTCTCTATTCTATTCCATTGGTTTATGTGTCTGTTTTTGTGCCAGTACCATACTGTGTTGATGATTACAACTGTGTAGTAGAGACTAAAGTCTGGGATTGTGATGCCTCCTGCTTTAGTTTTCTTTTTCAACATTACTTTGGTTATTCAGGGTCTTTTGTGGTTCCACGCAAATTTTAGGATTGTTTGTTCTAGTTTTGAGAAGAATGCTGGTGCACTTTGATTGGGATTGCATTGAATGTGTAGATTGCTTTGAGTAGTATTCACATTTTAACAATATTTGTTCTTATGATCCACGAGCATGGAATGTTTTTCCATTTCTTTGTGTCTTCAATTTATTTCATACGTTTTCTATAGTTTTCAGCTTACAGATCTTTTAGGTTTCTTCCTAGGTATTTTATGGTTCTTGGTGCAATTGTAAATGGGATTAATTTCTTGATTTCTCTTTCCATTGCTTCATTATTCGTGTATAGAAATGCAACTGATTTCTGTACATTGATTTTATATCCTGTGACTTTGCTGAAATCACGTATCAGTTCTGGCAGCTTTTTACTGGACTCTTGGGTTTTCCACGTAAAGTATCATGTTATCTGCAAAAAGTGAAAGTTTAACATCCTCTTTGCCAATTGAATGCCTTTAATTTCATCTTGTTGTCTGATTGCTGAGGCCAGGGCTTCCAACACTACGTTAAACAAGACTAGTGAGAGTGAACATCCTTGCCATGTTTCTGATCTCAGGAAGAAAGCTTTCAGTTTTTCCCCATTGAAGATATTAGTTGTGGACTTTTCATATATGGCTTTTGTGATGTTGAGGTATGTTCCTTCTATCCCAACTTTCTTGAGGGTTTTTATTATGAAAGGGTGCTGTATTTTGTCAAATGCTTTTTCTGCATATATTAACAGGATCATATGGTTCTAATCCTTTATTCTATTAATGTGAGGTATCACATTGATTGATTTGGAACTATTGAACCAGCCCTGCAGCCCAGGAATAAATCCCATTTAATCATGGTGAATAATTCTTTTAATATACTATTGAATTCAATTTGCCAGTATCTTGTTGAGAATTTTTACATCCAGTTCATCAGGGATATTGGTCTCTAATTCTCCTTTTTTAGGAGGTGTTTGTCTCACTTTGGAATCAAGGTAATGATGGATTCATAGGATGAGTTTTGGAGCTTTCCTTCCATTTCCATTTTTGGGAACAGTTTTAGAAGAATAAGTATTAACTCTTCTTTACATTTCTCACAGAATTCTCCTGGGAAGCCATCTGGCGCAGGACTCTTATTTTCTGGGAGAGTTTTAATAACCGATTCAATTTCTTGCTGGTTATGGGTCTGTCAAATTTTATATTTCTTCCCATTTGAGTTTTGATAGGGTGTGGGTATCTAGGAATTTGTCCATTTCTTCCAGGTTGTCAAGTTTGTTGGCATATAATTTTTCATAGTATTCTCTAATAATTGTTTGTATTTCTCTGGTGTTGGTTGTGATCTCTCCTCTTTCATTCATGATTTATCTATTTGGGTCCTCTCTTTTCTTTTTGAGAATTCTGGCTGGGGTTTGTCAATTTTGTTTATTTTTTTCAAAAAACTAGCTCTTAGTTTCATTGATCTGTTCTACTGTTTGTTCAGTTTTGTTTTGTTTTTGGATTCTATATTGTTTATTTCTGCTCTAATCTGTATTATTTCTCTTCTTCTTCTGGCCTTGGAGTTTCTTTGCAGTTCTGCTTCTAGTTCTTTTAGGTGTGCAGTTAGGTTTGTATTTGGGGTTTTTCTTGTTTCTTGTGATAGGCCTGCATTGTAATGTATTTTCCTCTTATGACTGCCTTTGCTGCATCCCAAAGGGTTTGGACTGTCATGTTCTCATTTTCATTTGCTTCCATATATTTTTAAGTTTCTTCTTTAATTTCCTGGTTGACATATTCATTCTTTGGTAGGATGTTCTTTAACCTCCATGCATTTGGAGGCTTTCTAAATTTTTTCTTGTGGTTGATTTCAAATTTCATAGCATTGTGATCTGAAAATATGCATGGTATGATCTCAATTCTTTTATATTTAGTGAGGGCTGATTTGTGACTCAGTTTGTGATCTTTTCTGGAGAATGTTCCATGTGCACTCAAGAAGAATGTGTATTCTGGTGCTTCTGGATGAGAAGTTCTGAATATATTTGTCTGGTCCAGTATATAATTCAAGGCAATTGTTCCTTTATTGATTTTCTGCCTAGGCAATCTGTCCATTGTTACAAGTAAAGTATTAAAGTCTCCTGCAATTACTGTATTCTTATCAATAAGATTGCTTATGCTTGTGATTAATTGATTTGTATATTTGGGGGCTCCAAATTGGGGCATAAACATTTACAATTGTTACATCTTCTTGATGGATACCCTGTAATTATGATATAATGCCCTTATTCATCTCTTGTTACAACCTTTAGTTTAAAATCTAGTTTGTCTTATATAAGTATGGCTATTCCAGCTTTCTTTAGACTTCCAGTAGCATGATAGATGGTTCTCCATCCCCTTACTTTCAATCTGAAGGTGTCCTTCTGTCTAAAATGAGTCTATTATAGAAAGCATATAGATGGATCTTGTTTCTTTCTTCTTCTTCTTCTTCTTTTTTATCCATTATGATACTCTGTGCCTTTTGATTGGGGCATTTAATCCATTTACATTCAGTGTTATTATTGAAAGATATGAATTTAGTGTCAATGAGTTATCTGTAGGTTTCATGCTTGTGATGTCCATGGTCCTTTGTAGTCTCTTCAGCATGCCACCCACAGAGTCCCCCTTAGGATCTCTTGCAGGGCTGGGTAGTGGTCATGAATTCCTTCAGTTTTTGTTTGTCTGGGAAACCTTTATCTCTCCTTCTACCCTGAATGACAACCTTGCTGGGTAAAGGATTCTTGACTGCATATTTTTCCTATTCAGCACATTGAATATTTCCTGCCACCCCCTTTTGGCCTCCCATGTTTCAGTGGACAGGTCTGCTACTACTTTTATGTGTCTACCCTTATAGGTTAAGGCCTGTTTGTCCCTAGCTACTTTCAGAATTCTCTTTTTATCTTTGTTTTTTGCCAGTTTCACTGTAATATGCCAGGGAGAAGGACTATTCTTGTTGAATCTGAAAGGAGTTCTCTGTGCCTCCCAGATTTGGATGTCTGCCTCCTTCCCTAGATTAGGGAAGTCATCAGCTATAATTTGTTCATGTACACCTTCTGCCCCTTTCTCTCTCTCTTCTTCTGGAACTCCTATGATATGGATATTATTATGTTTCATTGAATCACTTAGTTCTCTAATTCTCCCCTTGTGGTCTAGTATTTTCTTATCTCTCTGTTCCTTGCCTTCAAAATTTTCTATAATTTTATCTGCTATTTCACTTATTATACCCTCTGTTTCTTCCATCCTTGCTGTCACTGCATCTTATATTTTGCACCTCATTTACAATATTTCTTAATTCACCATGACTATTTCTTAGTTCCTTAATCTCTGCAGCAATAGATTCTTTGGTTTTTTATGCTTTTTCCAAGCCAGCTATTAATCTTATGACTATTATTCTAAATTATTGCTCAGATATATAGTTTATATCTGTTCTGAGCAATTATTTGTCATTTCTTCCTGTAAATTATTTTGAGAATTTTTCTGTTTCATCATTTTGGCTTAGTTTTCTGTCCTTTATGTATTTTAATAACTTGTTATGTGTCCTGCACCTGTGAGCATCACTATATAAAAAAGGGGTCATACACTATTCAGAGCCTGGACCTTCAGGAGCTGTTTTTGGAGTGTGTTGCATGCTCTCTGTTGTTGTGGCTCTAGTTGCTTTATCTCCCTACTCATAGTGGTGGCTTGGACCTTCCACCAGGTGTGCTTTGATTTGTTTGTTGAAGTAACCCTGGAGAAACTTTAAAAAGGCGGGGGGCATGGTGGAAGAAGCCTTATCTCATACAAAGAGAGAAATGACAGGGGTGGGGGGAAAAGAAAAGAAGAAAAAAAGAAACAAAAATGACCAGGCAGAGAATCAGAGAAACTATGGCTTAATCCAGAGAGAGAGAGAGAGAGAGGAAAATTAAGAAGGAGATACAGAAGAGGTATAAAAAGAATAGATTAAAAATGTCTACTTAAACAAATGAATAACCAGAATAGAAAAGGGAAGAAATAGGAGGAAGAAAAGAAAGAAAACAAGATACGTTCATATAATAAGAATTGACCAAAAATCAAATCAGAAAATACAAACCTGCTAGCCCGATATCTCAGGTGCCTTGGAACCGGTGGGCTGTGATGGTCTGGAGGAGGGGCCATCTGGTTCAGTCAGTGCCAGTCTTGTTCCAGTAGATACACAGTTTTCTTTTTGTTTTCTTTTACCCATTTAGCCCATCCCCTCTCCCTCAACCCCTCCAGTAACCCTGTTTGTTTTCCATATTTAAGAGTCTCTTATGTTTTGTCCCCCTCCCTGTTTTTATATTATTCTTGCTTCCCTTCCCTTATATTCATCTGTTTTGTATCATTTTTTTATTATGAAATTCATTGTCAAATTGGTTTCCATACAACATCCAGTGCTCATCCCAACAGGTGCCCTCCTCAGTGCCCATCACCCACTTTCCCCTCCCCTCCACCCCCCATCAACCCTCAGTTTATTCTCAGTTTTTTTTTTTTAATTTTTTTTTCAACGTTTATTTATTTTTGGAACAGAGAGAGACAGAGCATGAACGGGGGAGGGGCAGAGAGAGAGGGAGACACAGAATCGGAAACAGGCTCCAGGCTCTGAGCCATCAGCCCAGAGCCCGACGCGGGGCTCGAACTCACGGACCGCGAGATCGTGACCTGGCTGAAGTCGGACGCTTAACCGACTGCGCCACCCAGGCGCCCCTATTCTCAGTTTTTAAGAGTCTCATGGTTTGGCTCCCTCCCCCTCTTTTTTTTTTCCCTTCCCCTCCCCCATGGTCTTCTGTTAAGTTTCTCAGGATCCACATAAGAGTGAAACATATGGTATCTTTCTCTGTATGATTTACTTCACATAGTATAACACTCTCCAGTTCCATCCATGTTGCTACAAAAGGACATATTTCATTCTTTCTCATTGCCAAGTAGTATTCCATTGGATACAGTTTTCAGGCAGGGAGGGGCATGGTTTGGTGAAGGTGGGTCTCACCTCCACTGTGGGCCCATTGTCCATTCCCTGAAGCCCCACATTTTTGATGATAAGGAGCAAAATGGTGACATCCCAGTCTCTCCTCCCCAGACCAGGTGACCCAAACCACTCTGTTCAGACCATCCTCACAGTGCTGCATGGGCACAAGTGGGCCAGTTTGTCCCCTTCCACAGTCTCCTGTGCCTCCTAGGCTCTCGGCTTGGATTCAAACCATGAGGACTTAACAGTCCCGCTCTGCACGCCCCAGTTCTGGGGTAGTGCCACTCTGCCTAACAAGCCGACAAAGTGCCTCTGGCTGGCAGGCACCTGCAGGGTTGGCTATATGCCTTCTTCCCACAGTACTCAACGGAGGGGACTTCTTTCTCTGACTGAACCTCTGAGCTTGCTACTGAGCCCGGGGCTGGCTCCCCTCCTCCCCAGGCACACGTACAGGGTAGCAGGCCCCAGTCTGGAGAAAGCCCCACAACCCTGGATCATGTTAGAAATTAGTTCTTTATCCGTTCTTCCTGTTCCCCAGTCCATGGTCCAGAGAGGTTTTTCTCTTTGTCCAAATACAATCCTACACTCTACAGCCTCTTTATCTTCCTTTTATCTCTCCACAGAAGGGGATCCCTCCCTTCTATGGCTATGCCACCCATTTTATTTCTCCCAATTCACAATCATGCACCTATGGCCCATTAAGTTGTCCCTGTGGGCTCCTGGAGATATTTCTGTCACTCTATAGCCAGAATTCCTGGAATTCCAAGTCTTCAGGCCTCAATACTGCTGTGTTTGAGGGACAAGGGAATGTCAGGTCTCCCTACTCCTCCACCATGTTGACTCTCTCCCTGGTACTTTAGTCTTGATCTTATTTTAGTAGTTTCATCTTGCTTTTTGTCCCAGTTTCATATTATTTTCCCCTATAGATTTCTGCTAGGATGTGGTATATGTCAGTAGATAAGCTTCCACACGGTGGTTAAGAGACCCAGGCTTTTCCCACCTTGTGCTCTACCATTTCACCAAGTCTTTGGGATCATCTGTATCAGGAGATGAGTTGTGCAGTCTGCCAGAGCTGGGCCTCTGACAGTCAACTTTCTTCTTGATTCTGGGATCCTGATTTCTGTTTTCTTAGAACATTTACTTTAGAAAACTTGCAATTATAAATTCTTTCTCTGCTCTTTTGAAAAGTAAATATTTTAAAAAGCCTCTTGTCCATTTTACAATCCAGGACTGTCTTTCTCAAGGACCTGAGAGTCATTCTTTTGAAATGTAATCAGCAAGAAATATAGTACTCCTAGCCCCTATCTCCCAGGCTTTGTGGGAGGGTAGGATCCTAACTTCAACAAGTGCCAATTAGCAATACACATGGTCTAATCACATTGACCAACCTTTTCTCTACCCTCCCTCATGTCTTCCAGTACTTTTCCACTAGCTCACCCCAGGTTTAAAAACTCTCCCACCTTCTGTAGAGTTGAATTCAATCTCTTTTTCCTGTTGTAACAGTCTGGATCCCTATTGCTATAGGCTTGACTCCTCTTGTATCCTCTTAAATAAAGTCTTCCTTACTTATTTAACTTGTCCACTACACTTATTCTTTGGCATAGGGTAGGCTTATAATCATACCGAAAGATGACCACATAGAACCATAGCCAACAGAGCATCCAGTATAAAGTGAAATAGGCCACAGTGCTATGTATTCATTCTCAGTGACTGGAGATTTTGAAAATTTGGGCAGAAAGCTTATATTCTTTCCTTGAACTCTGCATGCATGGAGTGAATATTTGAGGGATATTCTGCTGGGCTGAAGTCTAGGCCAAAAGATCTTTTAAAAGGCATAAAAGTGAAAGTTATTTGGGGCAGAATAATTAGCTGTGCCAACTAAAAGTGTAAATGGGATCCTGAGATGAGAATGGAGCATGGAGTTAATTATCCTCCTGTGCATTGAAGGAGATGAGTTATTTTTCAAAAGGTAAGATGGAAAATTAGGTTATATATGCAATAAATCTCATTTTATGATGTTGAGTTTTCTTTAGACTTCTTTTCCAGCCTTTCAACTAGTGAATATAATTGGATAGGGTATCTCAATGATTCTTATATACCAACTTTGCTTATGAAAACAAAGTGGGTCAAAAATGCAAATATAGCATTCTGCTTTAATGCAAAGATGGGAAATAACCTAAGCAATTATCTGACAAATGGCAGCTGTTTTAACTGCAGGATACTAAACTGGTATCTTAGCAGGGGTGTCATTATCTATAGGCTATTAAAAGTTTGTTTCTTTATTATTTCATTTTTATTGGCTTAGGTTTTAAAAAGGGAAAGATAAACTCCCCAACTGAAGGCTTTATTACTTTTACTGCATGAATGTTGTTCTATTACTAAAAAGATATCATGTTATTTGATTAAAGTTCTCAAAAGATTAGCCCAGCTTTTTTACTATTTGCGTTTAGAGATAAGAGAACTATTTAAATGTGTGTATATGTGCATGTGAAATGGTGAAGCTGACAACACTTTTATGTTGACATTATCCTTGTTAAAAATTATCTTCATAATTCATACAAATTATCAATTCCTGAAAAATTTTAACATTCTTACTAAACTTTGGATGTTGTTAATATTTCAGGGCAGAACTCTCCTTATGCATAGGGTTCTGTTTGCCCATATGGGAGTGGGCAGGTAAATGGGACTAATTGTAGTGAAAAGGTAAAGTAGATGAGGTTACCTTCCATTACTCCTGTTTATTTCTGTTTCTTTTTTTGTTTTTTTTACTCCTAAGTACCACCTCCATATTTCATTTCAGGTATTCAGTATCTTGCTAATTGTAACCCAACCTCCCCTGCAGAGAAACTGGTAATTACTTGTGGTTTCATGAATAGTAGTTGATGGACTTACCTCATTATTTTCTTTGACGTGACAGCTACACTGATAGGTCAGAACAAAATAAATACACTTAGGATCTTGACTTCGTCAATATATTTTGCAAGTTATCTCTGATCTATTTGTGGATACATTATGGGAATATAAGTTAGGTGCCAGTATCCCTACATAGATTAATTATCAAATGACTCCATTTGTAGTTTGCCTATTAATAAGCTATTGTCAACAAGAAGAAAAGAATCATCTAAGGTATAGCTGTGTCCTTGTTCCTCTACAATATTTAAAAAAAAAAATTAATGCATGTAATGCATGTATAGAAACACTCTAAATTTTTAAAAGAAATATGATGTCAAGCCTGGAAGAAAAGTGAGCTTATTATACACAGTGACATACGGATCCATTTTAAAATGATCACATTGCAATACTGTCTTAAGTATAATAAGATTACTTTATTGAAGATGAAAGTAAGATCCCACACTTGTGCTCTTAAACCCTGTGAGGGTGGTATAGACCTTGCTTTTGCAAGGAACAGAGATTTTTGGTTGGTAATACATTTGATATGAATCATCTGTCTGATACGATTATCATGGAGGCTACTACAACTTTGGCTAAATTAATAGAAATGTAGAATGAAGGAGGAATTGCCCTTCTCTTTTCTGGGTGTCAGACCACTCTTTTCTGATTACTTCTAGGCTACGTGCCACAGTTTAGGGAGAACATGTTCAAGTCAAGGACATTTAAAAAGAGTGACCAAGAAGGAGATGGTGCTATGCCACAGAAGAACTTTAGGGGACATTGGAAGTATTTAATTTGAAGAAAAGAAGTGTGTATTTGTGTGTGTGTGTGGGGGGGCGGTTAGGGAGGTGAATGTGAAATAGGAGTATTAGAAGATCTGCCTATTCTATTTAGTATATGTGATGCCAAAGCGAGCACTGCATATTCCATTTAGATACAACAAATAGAATTAGGATTAGAGTGTGTTCTAAATGAGAAATATTTTTGTTTAATTAAACTAGAAGTTTTTGGAGAGCTGAAAGTAAAAATTTTAATGAATCACTAAAAGATCTGTGTGATGGTTCTTTCATGTTTTTATCTTAACTTACAACTTCAGAAGCTGTTCACTTCCATAATTTTGTCTGGAACTAGGATAATCTTTTTACTGGATAATGGTCAAAGTTCAGTTATGGCTTTGCAAAGTCAGGATCCCAACTTGAACTGTGATACAGAGAAGAGCCCACATTTCTACTTGGATTTTTGTCATGCAAAATAGACCTGTTGACTAATAAAGTCAATAATTGATACTAACATAAACCTTAGAAATCTTGATAAACAATAAAATTCAAGATTCAAAAAACTAGGAACACTCGTTGAAAATTAGTAAGAAAACGTTAAATTTTGTCTGTGTCTCTCTTACTTGTCTTATATGTCTCTTATTTGTCTACTTCTGTTCAGATTTGAGTCGGATAACTCACTCTGAGAGTGTCTTAATTTTAGGTCCCATCTTTCCAGGGACTATAGCTGGCAGCTGCTTTCCAATTGCAGTCATAAATGCCTTATTTTTTTTTTTAATTTTTTTTTAACGTTTTATTTATTTTTGAGACAGGGAGAGACAGAGCATGAACAGGGGAGGGTCAGAGAGAGGGAGACACAGAATCTGAAACAGGCTCCAGGCTCTGAGCTGTCAGCACAGAGCCTGACGCGGGGCTCGAACTCAGGGACCGCGAGATCATGACCTGAGCTGAAGTCGGCCGCTTAACTGACTGAGCCACCCAGGCGCCCCCATAAATGCCTTATTTACTCTTCTAGGCTGTTGGCTGGCAGAGGCTAGGTCTTCTCAGTTATGTTAGTATTCCTGATCAGTTTCTGGAACATTTCTGCTCTCTTCATGCAAACTCTTTTTCCTTTGAAACAATAGAAAGAGGAAGAAACAGTTGCATAGATTGGTCTGTGTGAATCCTCTTATGATTTTTATCACCACAGTCACCGGTTTCCCTGCAGTTTCATTTCAATCTTCTTTTACCATAGTTAGTGTGTTATTGCTAAATTAAAAATAAAGATATGGCTTACTCATTAAACACTGCTCTGCTGGTTCCCTTAGCAATGGTCCTAAAAGGTTTCCAGATCATTTACAAACCTACATTTGCTTCAATCTACTTTCAGTTACAGTCTAAGCTTATTATTAATACATTTTAAAGCATATTTAAACATAGTATCATTTGGATTTTAAAAACAAAGATGTAAAATAATTTTGAAAGTAGAAACCTGCAGCTTTGCAGTCATATAGGCTCACTATATAAATGATTTACTGATGTTTTCACTTTTAAAATACATTTTACTAAGATGGCAGATTAAGAGGATCCTAAGCTCACGCCATCCCAGAGATACAACTAGATAACACTTACATTAGCATAAATAACCCAGAAAATGAACAAAAGACTGGCAGAACAAACTCCACAACTAAAAATAGAGAGGTGACCACATGAAAAAGCGTAGGAAAGGAAAAAATGGGGTGGGGAGTGAAATGGACAGGAGCCCGGGGGTTGGGGGTAGGGAGCCAAGGTTGGGTGAAGGAGCCACCGATGTGGAGAAGGGCAAGAAACAGACTATCACAATGAAGAAGATGAATCCCCATAACATTTGGCTTTGAAAACTAGAGGGCCCAAATTCCATGTTCTTACAACCAGGGGCTACTTAAAGCCTGGAATTTTAAAAATTAGAGGGTGTGGCTCTGGAAGAGCCCCCAGGCAATAGGAGGCTGAGTCTCTGCCCTTAAAGAGACAGCAGAACAAATAACCCTTTCCATTACGGTGTAGAAGAAGCAGTTTGAAAAACACCCAGGGCACATGGGAGGGAAAGTTTTTTATGCATCTCAGAGCATATCCTGGAGGGGCAAGATTCACAGAAGAACTTCTCCCAGGAACAAAGAAGCTTGCAGGTACCATCTCCCTTCTCCAGACCCCAGAATAAACACATGGCCACCTGTGGGAATCCAGGTGATGCCCACATTGACTACCTAACTTGCTTGCATCAAGCCCCACCCCCATCTACTTCTGTGTATCTGCCCTTCCGAATCAACTTTGCCTCAGTCTAGGCACTGGTGTCCTCTCCCCCAGGAGACCAGCATAAACCTTATCATCACCACATCTCCTGACCCATGTGTTTAATAGGGTCTTGGTCCTGGCAGCAGTGACAGCAGCAAGCCCTGTGGAGTCTGAGGCTGACCTTGTAAAAAGTGCATACACTGCCAATACAGCCCTATTGTGGTGGCAGGTCTCATTTTGCAAGCAGACCAGTGTGTACCCTGTGAAAACAGTTGTTCCCACCCTGACCAGGGACCAAATACTGCCCACAACAGGAAAAGAGAGCCTCTGCAGATGAGGGGACTGAAGGAAAAATTTCCCAGGACACAACATCTGGGCATACAACACACATAGATATGCCCCTGAAGCCAGGTTCTGGTGAACATGGGGCACTGCCCTGCAGGGCACTCCAGGCCTTCTTTTTCACAGGGCCATCATAGCTGACCTCCCTAACATAGAAAAATAGACACAGAGAATTAGACAAAATGAAGAGACAGAGGAAAATATGTCTCAAATGAAAGAACAGGACAAAACCACATCAAGAGACATAAGTGAAGAGAGATAAGTAATGTGCCTGGTAGAAAATCAAAATGATCAAAAAGATATTCACTGGACTTGAGAAAAGAGTGGAGGATCTCAGTGAGACCCTTGACAAAGAGAAAACATGAAAAAGAAAAATTAAGAGATGGAGAACACAATAAATGAAATTAAAAATACACTAGATGAAAAGAATAGCAGGCTAGAGGAAGCAAAAGAAAAAAATTAGTGATATGGAGGACAGAGTAATTGAAAGTAATCAAGCTCTACAAGTGAGAAAAAAATATACAAAATAAGACTAGATTTAGGGAACTCAGCAACCCCATAAAATGTAATAACATTTGCATTATAGGGATCCCAGAAGAAGGAGAGAGAGGGAGAAAGTGACAATTTACTTGAAGAAGTAATAGCTAAAAACTTGCCTAATCTGGGAAAGGAAACAGATAGATATCCAGATCCTTGAGACACAAGAAGTGCCAATAAAAATAACCCAGGGAGGACAACACGAAGACATGTAGCAATTAAAATGGCAAAAAAGTAGTGATAAAGAGAAGATTTTAAAAGAAGCAGAAGAAAAGAGTAATATACAAGGGAGACTTCATAAGCTGATCAGCAGATTTTTCAGCAGAGACTTTGCAGGCTAGGAGAGAGTGGCATAACATATTCAAAGTGGTGACCAGAAAAAAAAAAAAAAAAATCTGCAGCCAAGAATACTCTCTCCAGAAAGGCTATCATTCAGAATGGAAGGAATTCCCCAGACAAACAAAAGCTAAAACAGTTCATGACCACAAAACCAACTTTACAAGAAATGTTAAAGGGAACTATATGAGTGGAAAGGAAATACCATAAGTAGGAGTAAGAAAAGTAGAAATCACAAAAGCAGGAAAAATAAGTATGTCTGTAAAAATCAATAAAGGCACTCACAAAATAAAAGCATGTAAAGTATGACACTATAAAGCAAAAACATGGGTAGAGGAGAGGAGTAAAGAATGGGCTCAAACTTAAGCTACTATCAACTTAATATAGACTGCTACAAGCAGAAGATGTTATATACAAGTGGTATACCACAAATAGTATACCTAGTATAGACTGCTACATGCAGAAGATATATACAAATGGTATACCACAAATGGTATACCTAATATAGACTGCTACATCCAGAAGATGTTATATACAAATGGTAACCACAAATCAAAAACCAGTATTAGATATGAAAAAAATGAAGAGAAAGGCATCCAAGTACATTACTAAAGAAAGCCAGAAAACCTGCTGGCTGTAAATATATACTTATCAATAATTACTTTGAATATAAATGGACTAAACACTCCAATCAAGACATAAGGTGACAGGATGTATAAAAAAGTGAGACTCATCTATCTGCTGCTTACAAGAGGGTCGTTTGAGACCTAACGGCACCTGGAGATTAAGAGTGAGGGGATAGAGAAATATTTATCATGCAAATGGATGTCAAAAGAAAGCTGAGGTAGCAATACTTATATTGGACAAAATAGACTTTAAAACAAGGACTGTAACAAGAGACAAAGAAGAACATTCTATAATAATAAAGGGTACAATCTAACAAGAAGATATAACAATTGTAAATATTTACACACCCAACATGAAATAACCCAGATACATAAAATAGTTAATAACAAACATACATTGGTTACTAGTCAATAGTAATACAGTAATAGTAAGGGACTTCAACACCCCACTGACATCAATGGACAGATCATCTAAATGGAAAATCAATAAGGAAATAGTGGCTTTGAATGACATGTTAAACCAGATAAATTTAACAGATATATTCAGAACATTCCACCCTAAAAGAGCAGAATACATGTTCCAAGTGCACACAAAACATTCTCCAGAATATATCACATATTAGGCCACAAAAAAAGTCTTAACAAATTCAAAAAGATTCAAGTCATACCGTGCATCTTTTTCTGACCACAACACTGAAAACTAGGAATCAGCCACAAGAAAAAATCTGGAAAGAGCACAAATACATGGAGGTTAAATAACATGTTACTAAACAATGAATGGGTCAACCAGGAAATCAAAGAAAATATCACAAATTACATGGAGAAAAATACAAATGAAAACACAATAGTTGAAATCTTTGGGATGTAGCAAATGTGGTTGTAAGAAGGAAGTTTATAGCAATATAGGTCTAACTTAAGAAGAAAAATCTCAAACACCCTAACCTTACACCTAAAGGAGATAGAAAAGGAAGAACAAACAAAACCTAAAACCAGCAGAAGAGAGGAGATAATAAAGATCAGAGCAGAAATAAATGATATACAAACTAAACAGACAATAGAACAGATCAATAAAACCAAGTGCTGGTTCTTTGAAAAGATCAATAAAATCGATAAACCTCTAGCCAGATTCATAAAAAGGACTCCAACAAAATCACAAATGAAAAAAGAAGAAATAACAAGTGACACCACAGAAACATAAAGCATTTTAAGAGAATATTATGAAAAATTATATGCCAACAAATTGGACAAGGTTTAGAGGGAACATAATAAAGGCCTTACATGAAAAACCCACAGCTAACACATCATACTCAAAGGGGAAAAACTGAGAACTTGCCTCCTAAGGTCAGAAAGAAGATAAGGATGCCCACTCTCACCACTTTTATTCAACATAGTACTGGAAGTCCTTAGCCACACCAATGAGGCAACAAAAAGGAATAAAAGGCATCCAAATAGTTAAGGAAGAAGTAAAACTCTATTTGCAGATAACATGATACTATACATAGAAAACCCTAAAGATTCCACCAAAAAACTACTAGAAGTAATAGATAAATTTAGTAAAGTCTCAGGATACATTACAAAGTCCAGAAATCTTTAACATATCTATATATTAATAGTGAAGAAGCAGAAAGAGAAATTAAGAAAAAAATCCCATTTATAATAGCATCCAAAATAATAAGATACCGAGGTATAAGCCTAACCGAAGAGGTGAAAGACCTATACTCTGTAAACAATAAAACACTGAGGAAAGAAATTGAAGACAACACAAAGAAATAGAAAGAAATCCCATGCTCATGAATTGAAAGAACAAATATTGTTAAAATGCCTATATTACCCAAAGCAATCTATATATTTAAGTCAATCCCTATCAAAATACCAATAGCATTTTTGACAGAACTAGAACAAACAATTTAAAATTTGTATGGAACTACAATAGACTTGAAATAGCCAAAGCAGTCTTTAAAAAAGCAAAGCAAAGCTGGAAGTATCACAATTCCAGACTTCAAATTATATTGTGAAGCCGTAGTGATCAAAACATGATGGTCCTGGCACAAAAATTGACACATAGATCAATGAAACAGAATAGAAAGCCCAGAAACAAGCCCACAATTATATGGTCAACTACTCTTTCATAAAGGAGGCAAAAATGTACAATGGGGAAAAAAGATAATCTCTTCAACAAATGGTGTTGGGGAAAGTGGACCATGTTCTTACACCATGTGCAAAAATAAACTCAAAATAGATTAAAGACATAAATGTGAGATCTGAAGCTTTAAAAATCCTAGAAGAGAGCACAGGCAATACTTTCTCTGTCATGGGCTATAGCAACATCTTTCCATATGTCTCCTGAGGCAAGGAAAACTAAAGCAAAATAAATTATTGGGACTACATTAAAATAAAAATCTTCTGTATAGCAAAGGAAACAACCAACAACACTGAATGACAATGTATAGTTGGAGAAGATATTTGCAAATGACATAACTGATAAAGTATTAGTATACAATATATAAAAACTTATACAACTCACCACCAAAAAAAATAATTCCATTAACAGTTTGGAAAAGGTATGAACAGACATTTATCCAAAGAAGATATACAGACGGTTAACAGACACATTAAAAGATGCTCAATATCACTCATCTACAGGGAAATGCAAATCAAAACTACCATGTGACATCACCTCACATCTGTCATAATGGCTAAAATAAAAAGCTCAAGAAACAACAAGTGTTAGGGAGGATGTCCAGAAAAAGGAATACTTATACGCTGTTGGTGGGAATGCAAACTAGTGTAGCCACTATGGAAGACAGTATGGAGAATCTTCAAAAAATTAAAAATATAACTATCCAATGATCCAGTAATTTCACTACTGGGTATTTACCCAAAGAATATGGAAACACTAATTCAAATAGATATATGCACTCCTATGTTTATTGCAGTGTTATTTACAATAGCCAAATTGTGCAAACAGCCCAAGTATCCATCAATAGAGGAATGAATGAAGAAGATGTGGTGTGTGTATGTATATATATATATATATATATATATATATATATATATATATACATATATATATATACGTATACATATATATATACATATATACATACACACACACACACACACACATATATATATATATATATATATAGTGGAATATTATTCAGCCATGAAAAGAATGAAATCATCCATTTGCAACATCATGGATGGATCTAGAGAGCATAATGCTAACTCTTTCAGAGAAGTAAGTCTATCAGAGAAAGCCAATGCCATATGATTTCACTAATAAGTGGATTTTACGAAAACAGCAAGAAAAGTGACAAATTAAAAGACAGATTCCCGCCCCCCCAAACAGATTTTTAGATACAAAGAACAAACATATGGCTACTAGAGGGGAGGTGGGTGGAATAGGTGAAGGAGATTAAGAGGACACTTATCTTGATGAGCACTAATATATGGAACTGTTGAATTCACTATATTGTACACCTGAAGCTAGTATAACACTGTATATTAACTACACTGGAATTAAAATTAAAAAATACATTTTACTAAAATTAGTCTGGATGTCTTGGCTTGGTTAATGAGGTGTATGTATAAGTGTTAAATTCCTTAGGGAGCTCAGTCCCCATGGAGTTTATTAGCAAGTTAAGAGAGGCAAGTTAAGAGAGGCAGGTGATTATTTAATTGACACTAAGATATTCATGAAATAGAGTAGATATTCTTTAAATTAACCTCTGCTAGACTGATTCACTGAAATTTTCTACATTCTCCATTCCCTTTGAAACATGTAGTAACTGTGGTCAGGATATGCTGAGTGCTCACGACTAGTAGATTATCATTATTTTTTTAAAGTTTATTTATTTCAAGAAAGAGAGCAGGCAGGAGAGGGGCAGAGAGAAGGAGAGAGAGAGAGAGAGAATTCCAAACAGATGCGGGTCTTGAACTCTCGAACTGTGAGAACATGACCTGAGCCAAAATCAAGAGTCGGACGCTCAAACGACTGAGCCACCCAGGTGCCCCACAAGTAGTAGGTTATTCTTTACCAGGCCTGCAAGCATCTTCCTATACAAGTTGAATAATTTTCTTGCCAAGAATGCGTTTTTGGTTCCCCCCCACATATTTATGGCAGTTGTATATATTTTTGTAATTATATATGATAACTAAATATTATAGAAACTAATGATATTGAGTGTGGATAAAAAAGGCATTGTTTCTAAAAGACTAAGTTTAACACTTTAGAACGTTGATAAAGGTAAATAAAAAATAATCCTATTGAACTGTATATGGGCAAGACAATCTTTTATATACGAAAGATTGAGGAAGATCTTAAATTTCCAAAAGCATTTGCGTGCAAATTTATTATTGTAGTAGTGTTTATATTTTCACCCTATTTCAATAAAATGCATACTGGGACTCATGGGTTACTGCCAGAAAGATATTTTAGGATTTCCATTCCCAGATTCTTAAAGAAAAGGCCTTGGTACCAAAATAACATAACATTGAGTGTCAACTACAATTAAAACAAAAAGAAAAGCCCTTGGTTCTATATCAGTATATTGGCAAACGTATGTGTTTTTAGACAAAGAAATTAAAATATATCTACTTTTGATTCCTTTTTAAACTAATTTTAAAAATTTATTACGTAACTAGTAACTTTGCCCATACACATTAAGAAGACTTTATTTATTTTGAGAGAGAGAACACACATGAGCAGGGGTGGGGCTGAGAGAGAGGGAGAGAGAGAAAATCCCAAGCAGGCCCTCTGCTGCCAGCGCAGAGCCCCATGCAGGGCTTGAATCCACAAACTGTGAGCCATGACCTGAGCCAAAACCAACAGTCAGACACCCAGCTGACTGAGCCACTCAGGTGCCCCAAGAGTAGTTTTAGAATGGTGAGTAACAAGAACAAATTGAGGATAATTGTTTTGGTTCAAAAAATTGTCAGAATCATGAAATGAGAAAGTATAGAATGAAAAAGAAAATTCTTTGAAATAGAATTTATTCCTGTTAATTGGGCTGATGATAAGTCACTGCTAAGGTTTTGGTTTGTATTTTTCAAAATCCAAATAAAATAAATCTCCTGTGGAATAGAAAGAGAGTTCTTCAACAGGAAACAATTGTTCCACAGGAATGTAGACCCTTTCAAGTTTAAAATGGAATGACATGGATGGTAGGTGATTCTTCCTGAATGTAAATCTGGAATTTATTCTTAGATTATTAACTCCTCAATGGCAGACTCTTTATTGATGTTTCTGCAATGGCAAGAGTCAGGAGAATTCTAAGTTTCAGCGTTACTGGTGTGACTATCTCAACGTAACAACTGTCAGTGGGTCAAAATGGTAACAACTTCTTGTCCTATGTGACAGTTTTGCTTTGGGATTAAGTGAGACAATGCATTGGGCACTGCTGTGTAAGAAGGAAAGCCCTATCTACAAAGGATAGGCATTATATGCTATAGCTGGAGCACAGTAGATATTTAATGACTTTTGTCCAAACACAGACTGCAGAGAGAATGTTTTTTTGCTGCGTTCTGTTGACATATATTACATGAATAGCAGAGTCCTCCTAGGGGATTTGAACATTAATTCATCCATAGCTGACTTTTCCATTTCAGCCCAGTGGGGAACGTTAGTGATCTCTTGATAGTCAAAAGGAAGAAAAAGAGCCTGAATGTCAACACTGCATAAGGAAATCTGCTGCCTATTGTCTCTGTGTGAAATTTTTACCTCAACTTCTGATATGCCAACTGAAGTTTAAGAGTGCTTCTCGTCTTATTTATTGATGATTTTGTCAAAACTATGTAAAAGAGCTTTAGTAATCACATTGGATTCTAAGATATGTAAAGTTATCCATTATAACTGGAAAGATGATAAGTTTCATTATAAAAGACAGTAGAAAACAGCTTATGTGGTAAATACTCTTTTCTCTGGAGGCAGGCATTGAATTCTTCTTTAGGTCTCTTTAAGCTTTTTTTAATTTTTCTTCATCTTTGGTGAATAGTGAAATTCTGGTATACCTAAGTGTATATTGGAATATGCCTCTCTCCTCTTCAGGTACCTCCTCCCATTTCCTTAGCATGTAAACTTATTCTTACCAAAAAGGTCAATTGAAATGAGAAAATAAATTTATTTTGGAGTGATGTGGTTCAAAATTGGGCACCTTGGCATCTTGATTTTTGCAAGCTGAAGGAATTTGACAAATGGTATGTGCAGGAAGGACTTTCTGACCTTCCCCTGAAGCAGGTCATATGACCCTCCAGTGAGATGCCCTCTCTATGCCTGATGAAAGGAGCAGCCTTATCTCTAAAGATAAAGGGGCACAGAGGGGAATCAGCCTTTGCTGAGTTTCCCTGTTACTACGCTAGCTCATAATCTTTGTCCTATCCTATCTTTCCACGACTTTCCAGTCTCATCAAACCTAGCACAAAAACACCCGGGTGTAACTATTTTCTTCCGGTCTTTATTTCCTTGTGAAGGCTCTCATGTCACATAAAACTTACATTAAATACCTTTGTATGCTTTTCTCCTGTTAATCTGTCTTTTGCTACAGGAGTCCCAGTCAAGAGCTTAGAAGGATAGAGGAGGAAGATATATTTCCTCTCCTATAGGGGGAGGTATGTTGATGTTGTTTTCGTAGAAATACAACTACGTACTACTGTTCAATATCATCAAAGAGTTGACTAATAATACTAATATTAATATGAGTTTTTAGATTCCACCTAAAACCAAAGTCCAACTGTCATTTATTGAGAACTTGCAGTGCTCCAGGCTCCAGAGCTTAAATAGATGATCTCATTTAACCCCTACATCCACCCTGAAAAGTAGATATTTTTTTTACAGGTAAAGAAACAGGTTTAGATAGGTGAAGTGACTTGCTTAAACATCAAAGAAATTTTAGGAGGATGAACACAGATTTGAATACAAACCTCAGGAGAATCACCTGAGATATTTTAGGACTGTTTCCTTGTCCGGATAATATATCTTAAAATTATTAATGGAATTCAGATGGAGGACATGTAATTGCAATGTGCAGCCAGGGTTAAAATATGGTTAATAATTAGGTTCCCTCAGATCTAATGACAGAGCAGATACAAAACATGGTCCACTTTTTCTTCTTCGCTGTGTTGTTTCATGAAGTATGAAGAGAGCTGTAGCCAATGCTTCCGCCTGATTCCCACACGCAGGCGAAGACTTAGGAAGAGCTTGTCAGCAAACACACAGGAAGAACATTGGCAAAGAAATCCGTTGGATGTAAGACGATAAAAATTGTGATGTACGATCTTACTTAGTAGCCTAGATAGGTTCACTAAAGAGAAATTCAAGTAAATCAGAGGTTAGTGTGAGACTCTATAATTTCTCTAGGCAAGGACTGAAAAAATAATGTCGTGAGGTGAGTTGGTCATTACCTTAACTCAGGCTAAATTTTGTTGAAAACACTTAGGCTGAAAGACGTGAAGCTACATTTCTTGGCAAGCATATTAAAGATCTCCATCCCAGTAGTTTTATAGCTCAGCATATCCATTTAATCTACAAAATTATTCAGATAAGGAATGTGCGAATTTGTCTTCCTATCTTCCATATTCTCAAGCTACTTGTTTAACTGATATATTAAAATACTTATATTGTTTTGGCCTCTACTAATGCATATGCCAGTTTGTGGAATATGAAGTTTTATTCTGATTTTCTTGTGGAATGAATGCCTCATCTAAACACATGAGAAATATAGGCTGACAAATTTATTGCTTTCACTGCTATGTGTTCATATACTCTAGTCAGGTTGATCTATCAGTTCCTACCTATGCTTTAAGTCAGCCTATGGTTTGGCCTTATGCTGCCCAGGATAAGGAGTGAAGAGCCTGTGTCTCAGAGTGTAAGTATGTCTAAATATGTACAAGTATTAAGTATGCTCTTTTCTCCCTTGGTCCCTTTCATCAAGTGCCTAGACTTTCACCTGGGTTCTAATGCTACTTCCTTAATGCCAGGACCCCATGCCTTGGTTCATACTTCTCTCTGCCTCTTGGTCCCAGGTGCTGAGACTAATTGGAAACCAATTATTGCTCTCGTCTCCGGCTTGATTGCTCTTACAGACCTTGCATACCTGTAAGATTTTCTTCCCATCCTCATTTCCGACCTTTTAAACTAGATTTATAGTCTTGATGTGTCTTGCATTCCACTACCCTGGAAAACTTCTATCATTCATGTCTTTCTCCCTTCTAACACCCACTTATTTTGTTTTAAAGCTAATTTATTTATTTTGAGAGAGAGTGAGTGGGGAAGGGACAGAGAGAGAAGGAGAGAGAGAGAGAATCCTGAGCAGTCTCTGCACTGCCAGTGTGAGCCTGATACGGGGCTTGAACCCACAAACTGAGATCCAACTGAAACCAAGAGTCAGATGCTCAACTGACTGAGCCACCCAGGCACCCCCAACACCCACGTATTAACTAGATTCATAGATATGGTGTCTCTTGGCCACCCAAAACTGATCCAGTAGGGAAGCAAGTTTTCTGACAACTATCAACTTTGGCATCATTATCATTGTTTTGTTTGCTTGTTTGTTTTTGTTTGTTTTGCATCATTGTTGATCAAGTTTTCAAACCTGATATGACATATGTTTACAATGTATGTTAAATCATAATTTCTGTCTTCCGCCTGCATAATGTAAGGGAAATATTCAGATTTCTAATAGCAACAAAATTAATATGGAATTTTATATTAGAAATTCTTGATTATTTTGTTATTTCCTTCTAACGTAATGTAATGAATTATTTTCATTACATTTCTTAGTTAAAAAACAGGAAATCAAAAGCAAAAGGGAAAAGAATGTTAAAAGTGAAATAACATGACACAAAAGTGATATAAAACTCGGGGGCGCCTGGGTGGCGCAGTCGGTTAAGCATCCGACTTCAGCCAGGTCACGATCTCGCGGTCCGTGAGTTCGAGCCCCGCGTCAGGCTCTGGGCTGATGGCTCAGAGCCTGGAGCCTGTTTCTGATTCTGTTCTCCCTCTCTCTCTGCCCCTCCCCCGTTCATGCTCTGTCTCTCTCTGTCCCAAAAATAAATAAACGTTGAAAAAAATTTTTTAAAAAAACTTAAGCAAAGTATTTAATAAACTGATTTTTTAAAGCCTTATTTTAGTCTTTCTGTTATATTTAACAGAACTACATTGTGATCATTATTTTTAGAGGCCAAGTCACAGGTAAAGTGTAATGAAAAAATATTCGGGTGTTAGTTAGTAATTCACACATGAAAATGTAAATGTCTAAAATAAAGCTCAAGTTTTTCTCTATAGTTTCCCATTTCTTAAAAAGTAAATTTATCCCAATTGTCGGTAATATCTATTCTTTCCAAATTATTCCTTGACCCAACATAGGAAAATGAGATGGTTGTTTTTTGTTTTTTTTTGTGTTTTTTTGGTAGAAAGTATTGTGAAAAACAAAGTGATATAATATACACTGACAATTTTTACTACCTGAGTTTTCCTTAGTAATGGAATTTGGTTTCTGTGTCTTGCTTTTCAGCACATTTTGTGTTTATAGCTTTTGGGGATTTGAAGGGTCCAAATAAATAATAGAGTAATATTTTCTATCATATTGTTCTCTTTTATTAAGTTATACAACTTAATAGATTTGTTTATTATTATTTTTATTTTGGCCAGGGTATGACTATTGTATTCTGATTTTTTTTCAGTTCTTGTTGTAGGAAAGCAATATTTTAATGAATCTTTCTGCAAAAATTAATTTAAAAACTTTTAAATAGTTAACATTTTTTGCCTTCTTGTTTCCCTGTATTTTTCTTCCCTTAGGCCAATGGTTTCTTTTGTTGGCTTACTTTCCCTTCAGCTTGAGTAAACTTGAGGCAGACTTCTTTCTGCCTCTAGGCTCCTGACCTCCCTTTTCTTTTTAGAGCATTAGAAAATTTAAAATAGTAAATTCTTTTCTGCCTCTTTGGGATGCAAATAATTTTAAAAGCCTCTTGCCAGCTTTACCACCTAGATGTGTCTTTCTTAGGAAACTGGGAACCATCTTTTGAAAGGTATTAATCAAAGAAGATAGTGTTCCTAAGCCCTAGGCTGTAGTTGGTTAGGAGCTTAACTTTAGGTGGTTATCTTGCGCCAAATAGTAAAAGTGCCTCCTATCCTGAAGATATGAGAAAGCTTATTTTCCTTTTGGTAAGTCCAATTAGCAAACACAGATGGCCTTGATCTTCCCAGCTCTTAAAACCCCCCTCAACCTTTCTTTCAGTGGAGTTGAGTTCAGAATGAGTTCTGGCCTCTTTCCCCCGTTGCAATAGCCTTGAACAAAATCTTTGGTGCAATTTTTGCTTTGATGCTTGTTTTTAATCAATCTACTGCCTTTTTATTAAACAAAATTGTATTTTGTTTAAAAAATTATTTATCTATCTATCTATCTATCTATTTATTTATTTATTTCCCAGTATAGTTAACATACAATGTCAGGTGTACAATATAGTGATTCAATAATTCTATATACTATTCCATGCTCATCATGGTCAGTGTATTCTTAATCCTCTTCATCTATTTCACCCATCCTCCATCCACCTCCCATCAGGTAACCATCTGTTTGTTGTCTATAGTTTTTTGTTTTGTTTGTTTGTTTGTTTGTTTATTTATTTATTTATTTATTATTTGTTATTTATTTAGAGAGAATGCACAAGCCAGGGAGAGGGACAGAGGGAGGGAGAGAGCAAGCTCCAAGCTCAACACGGAGCCTATGCAGGGCTTGATCCCATGACCCTGGGATCTTCACCTGAACTGAAATCAAGAGTTGGATGCTCAAGTGACTAAGCCAACCAGGCGCCTCTGTTTGGTTTCTTAAAATCCACATATGACTGAAATCGTGTGGTATTTGTCTTTCTCTGATTGACTTATATTACTTAGCATAATACCCTCTAGATCCATGTTGTTGCAAGTGGCAAGATTTCATTCTTGCTATGGCTGGATAATATTCCATTGTGTGTACGTGTGTATATATATCACACATACATATGTGATATATATACACACACATATATATATACATATACATATATACATATGTGGTATATATATATACATATACCACATCTTCTTTATTCATTCATCTATTAATGGACATTTGGGCTGCTTCCATAGTTTGACTATTGTACTTAATGCTGCAGTAATCATAGCAGTGCATAAATCCCTTGAAATTAGTGTTTTCACATTCTTTGGGTAAATACCCAAAGGGTAGTTCTATTTTTAATTTTTTGAGAAACCTCCATACTGTTTTCCACAGTGGCTGTACCAAGTCTGTTTCCCTCTTACAACAGCTTTAATTGAGGTGTAATTTATATTCCATAAAAACTGTCTCCTGTAAGTGTGAAATTCAATAATTTTTAGGACCTGACCAACAGTTCTATGTAAAGGGTTAGGGCTTGTCAACTGGAAGCATTTATTTGAGATTGAGTAGGCGGAAAGCCAGCTATGAAGTTGAGAACTCTAAACACTTTTCTTTGATTACCTCTTAAGTATTTTGATCTGAGACCTTCAGACCTTGTTTTTGTAGATGTTTGTTGTTTGTTTTATGCTTTTTTTTTTTTTTTAACAAAGTTAACTTTATTTTTCAGATTTACTTCATTGGGATGTAGTAGCAAAATTTACAGACACAAAAAGGATGCTGATATTGGGTCTAATTAAAGAAAATACCTCCTACCAGGTGATAGGCAGATGAAGATAGCAAAGATAAACATAGAAATTGGGGTTTTTAAAAAGTGAGTTCTGGGACACCTGGGTGGCTCAGTCAGTTAAGCGTCCAGTTCTTGGTTTTCTTTCGCTCACGTCATGATCTCACAGTTTTGTGGGTTTGAGCCCCGTGTCGGGATCTATACTGACATTGTAGAGCCTGCTTGGGATTTTCTCTCTCTCACTCTCTCTGCCCCTTCCTTGCTCATGCTCTCTCTCTCTCTCTCTCTCTCTCTCAAAATAAATAAATAAACTTAAGGGGAAATAAAAAAGTGAATTCTGACGTTAGTTCTGCCACAATCTATCTGTGTGATTGGAAGTGAATTTTCCTCTCATCTGTCAGTATTTGGATTTGATGTCACTCATGTTACCATTGTAACACTGAGTCTTTTGTCACTGGTATGCTCCTTTGTAGCCATGTGAAGCCACGCAGGTGTAGGCTAAGGAAACAGGGCCACAGTATTTGAGGTGCTTTGAGGACTTGGATATGGTTCAATAAGCCTCACTGGGTTTGCTCATTGGGCAACCTGGCCCCAAAGTCAGATGGCTGGACAGTTTGGTGTACCACACCCAGACCTTAATTGGCAAGGAATAGAGGGATGGGGAAGGATCAGCACTTATTCTGGAATGAAGAAGCCAATGAAGGTAGAACATTTCAATTCTGCTTGTAATTTTTCTACCCAGGCCAATTGTTTCAAACCCGTGTTTTGCCCAAATGGAAAAAATCTGAACTTTTTTGAAATTTGTTTCCTCCCCTTCTCCTTCTCCTCCTCCTCCTCCTCCTCCTCCTCCTCCTCCTCCTCCTCCTCCTCATCTCTCTCTCTGTTTTGGCAAATCTCTGAGTAATCTCCACAGCTTCTCCATAGTTGGGGCCTCTAACCCCATTCTAACATACCTTAGAACACTCGTCTCCCTGATTGTTTACTGTTCTTTCCTGAAGCTCAAATATACATTCTCCAGGGCCCTCCTTCTTCCTTCTACTTTGAAGTTCTCTCCTCCCAGTGTCCAAAATGCTCAATAACCTTAGAGTAGATGCTGATGAACAGGCAAAGAAATAATCCCCTCACCTGGACTGAAAGGCTGTTAATGTAGGGGGAAGGAGGGTGTGAATGCTGATGACAAGCCCTGAGAGTTAACAAGACTGCTGGGGCACATTTCTATGTTCATTCTCTAGAGACCAGTTTAACTGTTTTATTCTTTTAAAAATCAGGAGATTTAAAATTTGTATTTCAGTTTTAACCTGATAATGCTTTGTACGAGGTTATCCTAAATTCCTGTCTTGTGTCCTGCAGAGAAAGATATTTGATCAGAGTTGACAGAGCAAAATGCCTAACAACAGCAATGATGATCACAAACTTTTCTGTTTTCAGTATTGCTCTTCCTGTCTACAACTATGAAGTGATTATACGTAACCTACTGCTCCTGTTCCAAAGTGATGCTGTAACCTGATTTAGAAAGTCACTTAACAGCCCTTCTATCCTTTATGACTGAGATGTGTTTTCTTCATGACTGGTCATTCAGCATCTTCCCACTTGATCACTTGTACTCACTGACTGCTATTTTATTAAGCTTGGAATTACCGGTAGGGAACAGAGGGAACTATTAGAAATGCCATTTTTTTTTTCTAGGGAGGAGAAACAACCAGGTTGCCCCATCTTCTCACTTACATGTGGAGCAAGAACTGGACTCCCTGTCCTGGAAGTGTTTTGTTTGTTGGGTGGTGGTTAGAAGAGGTAAATCAAAAGCTGAAGGGGTTTTTAATGGCCAAAAAGTCTCTACCAGCTGTTTTGGCTGGACTTAGGACCTAATGCTCCCTCAGCACCCTAGATGGAGTATGAGACCCAAATCAGTAGTGCCAGGATCCCTCAGGGCCAGAGGTCTCCAATACCACAGTCCTGGGCTTTGCCCTGCCTGCTTCTGAAAGTGGAAAAATAGCTTCAGGAGAATGAGGCACATATAGGTCACACTTACCCCCTTGAGAGCAAGCTGAGGTCCTAGGCACCGTGTTGTGCCAAGCCTCAGAATTCTAATCTTGTTCAAAATCTTGCTCAGAATCTTGTTCAGAAGGTTCAGCTACTCTATTTCCCACCAGCCTGTGAACCTCAGAGGGTTGCAAGCTAGGGTTGAGAAGGCACTGAGAAGTGGAGTAGTGAGAGGAGCTCATTCCTTGCCTGACTGAAATTTTAGTGCAGTGTCTCTTCCTGATTCTGGGCATAGTAGATTCTCCTTATTCTTTTTTTTTAATGTTTATTTATTTTTAAGAGAGAGAGAGAGAGACAGACAGAACACAAGCATGGGAGGGTCAGAGAGAGGGAGACATAGAATTGGAAGCAGGCTCCAGGCTCCAAGCGGTCAGCATGAGCCCCATGTGGGGCTTGAACTCATGAACTGTGAAATCATGACCTGAGCTGAAGTCAGATGCTTAACCAAATGAGCCATCCAGATGCCGCCCCCCCCCCCTTATTCTTTTAACAACCTCCTGGCTCCCTTTTTGCTCACTAACCATCTGCACCTACCAAACTAGAAAAAGAAAACATGAAAATTTTCACATCCCTGCTGTAACAGACCCTTCCTTCCTTCCTCTCTTCCTTCTTCCTTTATTTCCTTCCTTCCTTCCTTCCCTCCTTCCTTCTAGGGGGCTTACATGTCCCCCCATCCCACCCTTGGGGTCTTATATCTGTGTCTAGAAGACAAAGGGGAGGAGTTTGAGTTAGAGCCTTTATTTCCCCAAACCCACTCCCTCTGAATATCGGAACTGTGGTGACATTTTCCCTCAAGGTCCCTCTGCTTTGGCTCTAGATGCTCCTCTTCCAGATGGGGGGATGTTGTTATTGGCAAAGATAAGCATCTAGCCAGAGCTGCCTGGACTCCTTCAGTGAGTAGAGAGTATAGATGAGGGTTGAGAGCAGAGGCTTGGACTAGTACTCTATGCAGCACACAGGGACTGCATCACTTTGTGGTAACTGTGTCAAGACATTGTGGAGAAATGTGCTCAATTTGGAAGCTGAGTGCCCGCTGGGTTAGTGCTTTAAGGCAGACATGTAGACATTACGTGCTGCTGGGAGCTAGGTGGAGCCCCAGTCCACATTCTTTGTTTCTCCTTTAATGATGTCAAAGTGATGTCATTATTGTATTAGGGCTCTCCAGAGAAATAGAATCAAGGTGTGTGTGTGTGTGTGTGTGTGTGTGTGTGTGTGTGAGAGAGAGAGAGAGAGAGAGAGAGAGAGAGAGAGAGAAAGAGAGAGGGAGAGGGAGAGGGATTAATTTTAAGGAACTGCTTCATGTGACTCTGGAGGCTGAAAAGTCCAAAATTTGCAGGGTAGGCTGGCAGACAGGAGACCTAGGGAAGGGCTGATGTTGCAGCTCAAGTCCAAAGGCAAACTGCTAGCTGAATCTTCTATTCCTTGAAGGGAGTCAGTCTTTTATCTCTTAATGCCTTCAACTGATTATATGAGGCCCACCCACATTATGGAAGGTAAATCTGCTTTACTCAAAGTCTACTGATTCAAATGTTATTCTCATCTAAAAAATACCTTTTACACCAACATCCAGATTTGTGTCTAACCAAGCATCTGGGTACCATGGCCTACCAAATCGACACATACAATTATCATTATGTTTCTCATTCTGTACAGTTTTGACTTTCCAGTATTATTTTTCAAGCTCTGAAAATATTTGCCTTTTTTTAATGTTAATTATTTTTGAGAGAGTGAGAGAGAGAGACGGAGTGTGAGCAGGGGAGGGGCAGAGAGAGAGGGAGGCACAGAATCTGAAGCAGTCTCCAGGCTCTGTCCAGGCTCTGAGCTGTCAGCACAGAGCCCACAGTGGGGCTTGAATTCATGACCTGTGAGATCATGGCCTGAGCTGAAGTCGGACACTTAACTTACTGAGCCATCCAGGTTCCCCAAATATTTTCCTTTTGAAGACAACTTACTGAACATATTACTTATGCTAATTCCCATCATGCAATCCCTTTTTGTAGAAAACCATATTGTTTCTTATTCTTGCATGGGAAAAAGACATATATTTTAGAGCCATATCGTCAGTAGGGTCTGTGCTCATTTTCCTGCATTCTTTTCTTTTTTTAAAAAATTTTTTTTTCAATGTTTATTTATTTTTGGGACAGAGAGAGACAGAGCATGAACGGGGGAGGGGCAGAGAGAGAGGGAGACACAGAATCGGAAACAGGCTCCAGGCTCTGAGCCATCAGCCCAGAGCCCGACGCGGGGCTCGAACTCACGGACCGCGAGATCGTGACCTGGCTGAAGTCGGACGCTTAACCGACTGCGCCACCCAGGCGCCCCTCCTGCATTCTTTTCTATCTCTAAAGTGTGAAAAAGCCTTGTGACATGTTAGTTAGGATTTCTCCATAGCTATATTGCTTCTGTAAATTATATGTTCTAGATTGAGGATAGTAGTATAGTTTGTACTCCCGTCTCTATTATAGGTAACACCTATTGCCAAGCACGTTTCAGATGTCGTTTTTCAGTGTCACATTGACCCATGACCCACTAGCCCATAAATGTCTACCTTCTTCTTTTTGAGGCTAGCACATTATGGAAAGTGGAATTTAGAGTCACATTTTGGAGATGGTTCCGGGAGCACCATTGCTTACAACATAAAACCAAGGAAGTAATAAATGTGGCTTCTCCTGTGGGTGTCAGTTTTCTTCATTTGAAACTCCAGCCCTAGAGTACTCAAGACTTTATACAAAAATGTGAGTTGGTGACATATTGGCTGTTAGGTAACTTTAGTACAGAAATATGGTGCAAATCACCCATTATACTGCTGGTATTTTAGTAGTAGCATTTTGTATATGAATTATAGCATCTCAAAGAAATTGTTTCGATTCACTTCCATTTCTCTGACTTGAAATAGTACAAAATAGTACTTGAAAATAATACAAAACATGGGAGACCCCTAAGAAAGTGTTTGTCATCAAGGACATTTCTACTGTTATTGTCTACAGAAAGGATGTTTTTACACAACAGTCTGTATCTGCAGGGACAAAATTCTTTTTGTAACCGTCTTCAAATTAATGCATAGAGTTTATTTTCATACCTTCCCTGTCAGTAACTGTTCAGCATCCCCGTGTGAGTCAAATTCGTTTCCCTTAACTTTTTTATTCTTAGGAACTTATAGATGAAAGTGACAATTGGACATTTTGATAGCTGCTAAATCTCTCTTTTTTTTTTTCCTGACAAGGGGTAAATGGATTTTTTTTTCTTAATTTGACAGCATTTCCTTGTCAAAGCATTTCTTCTTAGATGATTCAACAATTATGTGATAATTACAGCAGATTTTTTTTTCCTGAGGAGTTTCCAAAGTTTTTAGACTCCTAAGTCCTGTAACTCACCATGGCCACATAAAGTTATGTGAGGTGGCTGGGAGACTGAGCGGTAGACAAGATATACTTTGCTAGTACTATGCATTACATCCAATCCAGATGGGTTGTGGGGATGGAATGCTCTAAGGGGCACTATTGATACTTTGGACTGGATATGTCTTTGTTTTGGAGAGTTATCCTCTGCACTGAAGGATGCTTAGCCACATTCCCTGTCCTCTACCCAGTAGATCCACCCAGTTGTGACAATCAGAAGACTTCTAGACATTGACAAATGTTCCCAAGGGGTAGGGGAGACAAAAAAACGCCTCTGGTGGAGAAGCAACTCTCTAAGTCACTGTGACAAATCTTGGTCTTATGCAAAGCTGGGGAGAGAAACACCAAACTTCGGGAATTGCAGTCCACATGATTTCAAAAGGACTGGGCTAAGATAAGGTGGCTTCTAAAGTATCTTTTTAGCTTGTCTTGGGATGTTTTGGGGGCTAACAAATTTCTCCTGTGGTTTTCTGTTTCCTGTGGAGAGCAGCAGGATTTTCTTACAATAGAAAATGAAGTAGGGGTACCTGGGTGGCTCAGTCGGTTGAGTGTCCGACTTTGGCTCAGGTGATGATCTCGCGGTCCGTGGGTTTGAGCCCCGCATCGGGCTCTGTGCTGACAGCTTGGAGCCTGGAGCCTGCTTTGGATTCTGTGTCTCCTTCTCTCTGACCCTCCCCTACTTCATGCTCTGTCTCTCTCTCTCTCTGTCAAAAATAAACATTAAAAAAAAATTAAAAAAAAAAAAAAGAAAATGAAGTAACAAAGCCTATCCTGTGTTGAGAGTTAACTCTTCATTTAATGGTCAAAGAGACTGTATAGAAAGGTATGTATAAGTTGAGTGTTAAAGGTGAGGAATGGTTAGGTTGGAAGCCCAGCTCTCTATTGCCAGGCTCTAGGCTGGGTGATCTGGCAAATCACTAGCCTTTCCCCATGCCTCAGTTTTGTACCAATAACAGAGCTAATGGTGGAGTCTATTTAAGGGAGGCATGAGAATTAAATGAGATAATATGTATAAAGCATTTAGAACAGTACTTAGTTCATAGGAATGTTAGAAAAATGTCAAGGGAGACATTTTTTTTTTTTTTACAGGAAACAAATGGAGACATAAGATGATTAAGAATTCTGTAGTCTCTAACCTCATTGACATAAGTAAACCATGTCTGTTTCACAAGCTCTTTGATAATTATTGATTTAATGTTACCATTATAACAAAGAGCATTACAAATGAAGTCTGATATATAGTGAAACCTTGACTGTGAACACATGAAAAAGTAATGACTTACAGTTTCCTGATATAAAAAAAGTGCGGCCCATATATAGATGTTATTCGTATCTTTAAACATTATTAGAGTGGGCTTTGATGGAAACTTTGTCATCATTTGCCTCAACCATTAATCCTATACCCCATCTGAGTCTAAGTCCACAAATGACAAATATTTACTGGGCCCTTTCATTTACTAATTAGAAGTATATGGCCTGGATATTGAAGCCAAAAAGACCATGGACATCTGAAAGCCCGAGGTCCGTACAAGAACTGGTGTTCCAGGGTAAGGACCAAAGCAGCAAGATATACAAAGAATTAATCAACAGTCACTCAAAAACTCAGAGTCCGCTTAACTTGTCTTTACGCAGTGCTAGAAACACATAGAGAGATTTAGCCATAACCCGAAGTACTAACTGCAGCTGTATAATATTTTTGTGGTTTAGATGAAAAAAAAGAAAAAAATAGTCAGCAGATTTTTATTGTGAACATGGGTAACTTGGGATTCATAGAAATGTCACCTGGACCTGGGTTCCTGTTACAAGTGTGAGTTCACACTGAGTTCCATTCCTTGCCATCTTAAAGAAGTTATAAAAAGCCTGTGTTAAACCAGATATGTGGCAAACATTATGTGCATATTGTTATTATTATTATTATTGTTTTTATAACAACAGTAAGAAATTTCATTTTAAGATCCTGGTTGTAGTATAGGATTTTAAAGCATAAAGCAAATATAACTTGTCTACAACAATTTAGGCCTTAGGGATGTAACAGAAGGAAGTCAATGTGTGGTGTGTACCAGGCCAAGTTCAGATGGAAACCAAAGGCACCAGAATCTCTGCAAGGACCTGTTTAGGGTCCCTCATCTTATGGTATGAGTCACACGGGAGAAGGAGAGAGAGAGAGAGAGAGAGAGAGAGAGAGAGAGAAAGAGAGAGAGAGAGAGAGAGAGAGAGAGAGAGAGAGAGAGAGAGAATGAATGAACGGGGGAGGGGCAGAGAGAGAGGGAGATACAGAAACCGAAGCAGGCTCCAGGCTCTGAGCTGTCAGCACAGAGCCTGAGGTGGGGCTCGAACCCATGAACCGTGAGATCATGATCTGAGCCGAAGTCAGTCGCTCAACCCAGGTGCCACCCAGGTGCCCCACGTGGGCACTTTTCTTCAGGGAGCTCTGGTTGTCTGCACAAGAAATATCTGTTGAGTTTGTCTTCTGATTCAGTTACTCCTCAGAAACTATTTCAAAGGAGGGTTGGGATTTATAAAGACATTTGTAAAGGGTTAAACTCATATTAGCAAAAAAATATTATGGACAGTGTAGTTTACTGAATAATTAGCTACTTACACTCTCGCCATGAATTGTACTTTATACACTTAACTGGGTAAAAAAGCGGACTGCCATGTATTTATTTTTCTGTAAATATAACTAAATAGCCAATCCTCCCCTTCCTGCCACTTTCAAATTAGTGAGAAATTGATACATTTTTAGTGAATGTTCTCTTACGGACACCAGTTGTATATGCATCTACAAAATTACAGGTTAATAGGGAAATGGGAGAAGGCCTTTGTCACTCTATCATGACTGTCACAATTCTTAAGGTGGGCGTTTTCACTATAGCGTGCCTGGTGGGGCACGGGGGCCTCCTTGAGCCTGGGGCTCTGGTGTGCAGAGTCCAGTCAGAATCTGATATTATTTGCTCCTTTGTGTCCTACTTTTTCGATTAGGTTATTTTTCCTGACAGAAGAGCATTTTAATTCTCTGTGTATGCAACATCCTGCTACTCATTATTCTAAAGACTTTATCAACCACATGTTACAGCTCTACCTACCTGTGTTCCTGATTTGTTAAAAAAAGTTTGTGCTCTCTTAGTGTAGGCTCTGAAAATGCCAGTTGCACTGCCAGTTACCAGGTATGCTCTGCTGTCTCTTCGAAATCCTCTCTTGGCTTTTTGTTCCTTCTTCTTCTCACTGGCACTCAGAAGTTGTTATGGATAACCTTGGCTTTTTGGCAGACAAAAGAGCAGCTTCCAGACTAAGTAAGACCTGAAAAAAACCTACCCTCTGTGCAGAAGTCATTTCTTTCTGATGCTTCCAATGCCAGACCGTCCAGAACTCTGTGGTTGCCACAGCCCAGGGCTTGATGTCTCTGTGTTCTCTGGAAGATATGCAAGCGAACAGGATAAAGCTGAATGAAGGAAATCCAGGTTTGGTTGCTCATCTAGCAATGAGACTTGAATGACAGATGTCCACATTTTCTAAGTTTTCTTTTTGCAGTCTTTTCATCTTTCTCCTCTGAGCTTTTTTTCCTACTTTGAAATCGTTCATGTATTTTCCCAACGGGACAGCCTTGTCTATTTCCTTCACTTAAGAGTATGAAGCAGTTGTGTCTGTTTGATCTCTTGTGTGACTGCATTGCAATGGATGTTGAAACAGACTGCTGTTTAAATCTTAATACACACCCCTTGGAGTGGAATGGAGAGCTCATGAGTTGAAGTTTAAAGGAATGATGAGAACTGATTGAATTAACAAGCATCACACCAGCACAAGCAGAAGCAAAGATAAGACACTTAGCTTGCAATGTGCCCATCTCTGTGTTCGAATAACTCTATTGAAATACACACATTTTATCATTATTCTCAGACTGTCAGTAATTAAAGAAGATACTTTATTTCCTATTATTATTATTGCCTATTTTCATAAGGAATCCCTGAAATAACTTGATATCATAGGTTTATTGAAACATGTCTATTGGGGTCTTCCTGTTTTAAAATAAGAAATAAAAAAAAAATTTACTGGTCACGGTCTTGAAAAAATGTGTATTTTGAATAAAATTTGTTGAATTTGAAAATGTCATTTTTTGGAGGATCAATGTCATAACCATTGAAACAGAAATTTTATTTATGTGTATTTAATCAATCCCTTTGGAATCTAAGAGAACCAGTTTAGTTGGTTCATCTTCAATTGCTATCAATCTTGGCTTAGTGGGTGGGTATTTTAGCTAAAAGAGAAAGAAATATCATTGTTGGAATATAAATAAAACCGAATCTTTAAAAAATAAAACCTATTATTTCAAAATATTTTGTATAGTTTACATTTGAAACATTGAATGAGATTCTACATATTTTTTGGGGGGGGGTTCTCTTGACTTCTTTTTTTTAAATTTTTAGATGTTTATTTATTTATTTATTTATTCAATATATGAAATTTATTGTCAAACTGGTTTCCATACAACACCCATTGCTCATCCCAAGCGGTGCCCTCCTCAATACCCATCACCCACCCTCCCCTCCCTCCCACCCCCCATCAACCCTGATGAAAGGATAAAGAAATTGTGGTTTATATACACAATGGAGTACTATGTGGCAATGAGAAAGAATGAAATATGGCCCTTTGTAGCAACATGGATGGAACTGGAGAGTGTTATGCTAAGTGAAATAAGTCTACATATTTTTTAAATTATTTTAATCTTTATTTATTTTTGAGAGAGAGAGAGAGAGAGAGAGACAGAGACAGAGAGAGAGAGAGAGAGACAAAGTGCAAGTGAAGGAGGAACAGAGAGAGAGGGAGACACAGAATCTGAAGCAGACTAGGCTCTGAGCTGTCAGCACAGAGCCCCATGCAGGGCTCGAACTCACAAACCACGGGTTCATGACCTGAGCTGAAGTCAGCTGCTTACCTGAGCCACCCAGGCACCCTGAGAATCTAAATATTTTTTAAAGGCAACTATGAATATCTTAATTTATTTATTTTTATTTTACATTTTAAAATAAACCTTGACTACTTATTTTTATTTATAGTAAACAAAGCAGGTTTTGTGTGTGTGTGTAGTTTCAAGTTTTTATTCAAATTCCAGTTAGTTAACATACAATATAATATTAGTTTCCAGAATAGAATTTAGTGATTCATCATTACATATAACACCCAGTGCTCATTCCAATAGGTGTCCTGCTTATTGTTCCTTGCACATTTAGCTCATCCCCTGCCCACCTCCCCTCTGGTAACCATCAGTTTGTTGTCTATAGTTCAGAGTCTCTTTTATGGTTTTCATCTCTCTTTCTCTCACTCTCTTTTTTTTCCCCCTCCTTCCCATATGTTCATCTGTTTTGTTTCTTAAATTCCACATATGAGTAAAATCCTATGGTATTTGTCTTTCTCAGACTGACTTATTTCGCTTAGCATAATACACTCTAGCTCCATCCATGTCATTGCAAATAGCAAGATTTCATTCTTTTTTATAGCTGAGTACTATCCCATTGTATATATTCATCACATCTTCTTTATCCATTCATTATTCAATGGACATTTGGGCTCTTTCCATAATTTGGCTATCATCGATAATGCTGCTATAAACTTCATAGACTCTGGTTTGAGTTTCAGTTTTCTTAGATGATATGGTTAATTTGGATTTAGATTTAGCACAATTCTGCAAATTAAGAATCTTCTCATTGAAAATCATCTGATCAGTTGGACCCTTTTTTACTGCTGTCCAGCAAATCATCAAGATGGGTACTCAATTTTATTAAGAAGGAAACCAGACAAGTTTAGACTGTGTAAACCCACTCTCAAGTGGGTTTATCACACTTATCAACACGTGATAAGCAATTGCACATAGTCTCCTTTTGAATGTTGCTTTAAGGGTGGTTCAATGACAAGTTTGATGACAGGTTGATTCCTAGAATTCATAGTGAGAAGGAATTTCAATATATTTTGAAACTCCCAAGGTATGTTCTTGACTGCCTAGAGGCACCTGAAATTTATCATATAAGATCTTAACAATGTTACTGCTTTATCTAGTATGAGGATATTTGATGGACTTATCAATTTTTTGAAGATGTTTTAGTCTCCAGTATCATTATTCATTGATCACAGATTTAAAATAATGAAAGTTGAATCAGCAGTCATGCTGCCGCTTGTGCTTCAGTCATACTTTTGGCATTGTTATAGGTTTTATCCAGTGAAATTCACAGGCAGCATCTTTTTATTATATTTATTTATTTAAATATGAAATTTATTGTCAAACTGGTTTCCATACAACACCCAGTGCTCATCCCAACAGGTGCCCTCCTCAGTGCCCATCACCCACTTTCCCCTCCCTCCCACCCCCATCAACCCTCAGTTTATTCTGTTTTTAAGAGTCTCCTATGGTTTGTCTCCTTCCCTCTCTGTAACTTTTTCTCCCCCTTCCCCTCCCCCATGTTCTTCTGTTAAGTTTCTCAGGATCCACATAAGAGTGAAAACAATGGTATCTCTCTTTCTCCGTCTGACTTATTTCACTTAGCGTAACACTCTCCAGTTCTATCCACGTTACTACAAAAGGCCATATTTCATTTTTTCTCATTGCCAAGTAGTATTCTATTAATTGAATCCAATTGGCACTTCACACGGCCCAAGAAAATGCTTTACCTAATGAGACAACATCATCATGTGTTAGAGGATTTAAAATATCAAATTCCCATATAAATGCAATCTATACATGTGTAAAACTAGATGGTCAGCACTTAATGATTTCTTTGTATATTCTGGTCTCTATGCTGTCTGCAATTCTCTGTTCCCAGGTAAGAAATCTATTAGAATGACATACAGAAACAATTTCATTTGTCATCAGGGGTTTGTAATTGTACAATGATTTGGAAGCACAGGGGAAGATCTTCCATAATATTCTCCCCCTTCCCCACCCCAAGGTTTGGCAGGTGGATGCCGTTCAATAAACATTTGCCAAGTAGCAGAATAAAGAACTTCCCCAAGGAGCCAAGTTTCAGTGCACTGGGAAGCAGGGATTGTATCTTTTGCTTAAAATTGACTTCAAATTTCAGGAGAATTAAAAATTCCTTAAGCATCTACTCAAGCACCGGGTATCTCAAACAAAGTACTATGACCCTGTTCACTGAGGAGTCATCAGATATCTATTAAACATCTGTAATATTTCAACCCCCCTGCCAAAGATGCAAGAGGAGTGACATTTAATCTCAGGACTCAACAGCTCTCTGACCAACAGAGAAAAGACACATGTAAACCATTATAAGTGAACTATGACAGAACAACACATACTGTGCTATGGATGTGCAGAAAAGAGTGTATTAAATGGTGTCTGAGCTTGCAGATTGGAGTAGAAAGGGTGGTGAGGGATGACTTAACAGAGATTCTCTGATGAAGGATATTGAAGAATTTTCCAAGTGGATAAGGGAATGATCCTCCAGGCAGAGAAGATGATTTCTAGAATCAGAGGTTTGAGAGACTCTACTCTTGAACTGAAGTATATGGGTGGGTGTGGGAAAGTGATGCTTGGAAAGTAGGAGTTTTATTATGATGAATCTTATATATTGTAGTAAGTTTGGATTTCCTATAGGAAGTAAACAAGGACCCATACTAATTTTGTAGGTCCACTATGTGCCAAATTTCCTTGATGGTGATAATTCTTTCTCAAAATGGTTCAAAAGTCTACCATCTCATCTCAAAACTCTGACCATAACAGCTTATTCATTTGCTCATTTATTCATTTTTTCATGAAACATTAATAAACATCTAATTTAAGCCAACACTATACTATGCACTAGGGGCAGGAAGCTTTTTATAAGAGGATTCCTGTGTTGACCGATTGCCAAATGAGTTATCTACTTAAGCTGTAATAGCAAAGGCCAATAGTAACCTCCCAATGCACAAACCCAATAGACTTTCTATACAAATTCTACTGCAAACACAATTGGTATGTAAAATAAAAAGAAGAAAATTAAAAAATATATACGTATATTTAAACAAGGTATACATCTTTGTAGACAGGAACAGTTAAACAAAGTGGCAAGTAGACTAAAGTCTGTTAAGGTCTGAACTTCTTCAGGATTAAAATGACACCTTTCAGGTAGATAGTTAGTCCTGATCTCTTCTTAAAACAGGGGACTGAGGTGAGGTACCCTTCCTTAGAAGAGGAATTTTAAAAAAGAAGGCAGCAACAATTTTTTAAAGTCTGTGGATTCTATAAGGCTTCACACCTACAAAGGGAGAAAGAAGGTATGAGGGACAGGCCCCCTCAACCAAATCTAAACTGTCCACTGGCTGTGCAATATCTATACTTCAAATATAAGCCATTGTCCTGAATTGGGGCCTTCAGGGAGAGACCTGGTAAAGACGATTACAAACGTTTAGATAAGGAAGCACGTAGAAACAGGGAGGAGGAAGAGAAAGGGAAAGAAAGACACTCTTTCAAGGGAGTCTGTGTGCTGAGTTACTAAAACATATCAGAAAAGCTAATATTAAGGAATATTTCCAACAAAGTCCACAACAGGGAACTGAAAATGAAAAAAACCCGACATTTGCTACTAATTTTAGAATGTGATGGTCAAGATCATAAAAAATAAAGAGTTGGGGCACCTGATTATCTTAGTTGGTTGGGCATCTGACTCTTGATCTTGGCTCAGGTCTTGATCTCGGAGTCATGCTCTATGCTGGGTATGAAGCCTACTTAAAAAAATAAAAATAAAAAAATAAAGGGGTGACATTTATATAAGGGAAAGAAATTATGAAACATGGAGGAGAAATAGAAGAGATAAATACGTAAGACAAAAAGTTAGACATTCTAGAAATAAATAATAGAATCACTGATGGAAAACAGATTTATAAAACTGGATGGGACCCATTCAGAGAGAAAATTAGTCATTGAAAGATGACACTAAGGAAGTGACTGTACCACATCGTGGCAAGACACGTTTCAAGGTATGAAACAATTTGTCTATTCTACTGATGGACATCAGTTGGTTTGGGCTGCTATCATAAAATATCATAGACTGGGTGGCTTATAAACAGCAGGAATTTATTACTCACTTGGAGGCTGGAAGTCCAAGATGAGGGAGCCAGGGTGGTCAGATTCCAGTGAGAGTCCTCTTCTGGACTGCCGACTGCTGTCTTCTTGGTATGTCCTCACATGGCAGAAGGAGCAAGGGAGTGCTCTTGGGTGGCTTTTGTAAGGATGCTACTCCCATTCCTGAAGGTTTACCCTCATGATCGAATCACCTCCCAAAGGTAATTATACTTCCTAATACTATTACCTTGGGAGTTAGGTTTCAACATATGGGGGCGATGCAGACATTCAGACCATAGCAATGAATATTTGGGTTGTTCTTGGTTTTTGGTTATTATGAAATGAAATGGTTGTAGAATTTTTGTAAAAGTATTTGTGCAGACATATGTGTTGATTTTTCTTGAGTAGATACCTAAGAGTAGAATTGCTAGATTATAGGAGAGGATGATGTTTATAAGAAACTGGAAAAATCTCCCAGGAGGTTGCATTGTTTCATGCTCAGCAGCAACATATGAAGAGTTCCAGTCATTCCAGGACCTTTTTTTTTCTTTTTAATAATTTTTAAGTTTTTTTATTTATTTTGAGAGATAGAGCAAGAGAAGGGCAAAAAGAAAGGGAGAGGGAGAATCCCAAGCAGGATCTGTGCTGTCAGCATGGAGCCAGATAAAGGCCTCAAAGTCACAAACTGTGAGACCATGACCTGAGTTGAAGTGGGACACTTAACCGACTGAGCCACCCAGGTGGCCCCCACGATCTTGTTAACAACATTTGGTATTGTCGTCGGTCCTTTTACTTTTAACCATTCTAATGTGTATGAATTGGTATCTCATGGGGGTTTTAGTTTGTATTTCTCTGATAACTGATGATACTGAACAATGCTTTGTGTTCTTTTGGCCTATAGATGCCTTCTTTTGTGAAATGTCCCAGTTTTCTGTTCATTCATAAAAAAAATAGTTTGTTGTTCTTATTTTCAAGTTATAGGAATTACTTGGGTGTTCTAAATTCAAGTTCTTTTCAGATATATGTATTACAAATGTTTTCGTCTATCCCGTGGTTTGTGTATTCATGTTATTATCGGTGTTTTGAACTTTTATTTCCTATGAAGCCCTAATATGTAAACTTAAACAAAATTTTTTAGTGTTTATTTAATTTTGAGAGAGAGAGAGTGAGTGAGAGAGAGAATGGGGTAGGGGCAGAGAGAGGGGGGACAGAGGATCTGAAGCAGGTTCTCTGCTGACAGCGGAGACCCTGATGCAGAGCTTGAACTTACCAACTGTGAGATCATGACCTGAGCTGAAGTCGGATGTTTAACCAACTGAGCCACTCAGGCACCCCCCAGTTTGTCAACTTTTAATTTTAAGTCTATTATTTTAATATATAGTCAATCTTAGACTATAAGATATTCTCTTATGTCTTCTAGAAGGGAATACTTACACAGTCATATTCATGCATATTGTATATAGACAAGGGAATTCTTTATAGAGATTTACTATGTTAATTGGAAATATCCTTTTTATATTTGCATGTACTATAGGGAGTTGATTATAGATGGGAGCTTTTAAAATTGATTTCAATAATACATCTGTAGGCTCAAGTGGACAGCTCATGTTTAATAATATATTTCAGAACAAGAAAATCTGAGATTATGCTGTATAAATTGATACTTTTTTATATTCTACAAATAATGATATGCTACTCATTTCACCATATTTCTGTTCTTTTTAAGTGTTCATAAAAAATACTTGCTTTTTACCTTCAACATTGCATGCTTTTCTGCAAAATGTAAGTCATGTGAGACAAGAACTTTTACATTTTAACATGCAGATTAACATTTAATACATGCAGATGTTGTAAGCATGTATGCCAAGTGTTACTGATACAGTTATTGGGAAAGAATTTAGATAAAAATAAACATTTCATTAATTTAAAACCTTAGGGGTACACTACTTGAATCTTGTTTAAATCAAATATATTTTCTTTCCCATATGGTGAAAATACAAAAGGGATCATAATCAATGCCCCTCCCCTCCTTTTTTTGTACTTTCAAGAGCTGTAAAGAAGACAAGCATAAAGGGATTTATAGCTTTTGTTCCTTTGTGTTCCAAGGTTGCTCCTGACAATCACATTTATCCACAATGGCCAATGGTACTAATGTCATGGTAAGTTTCAGAGTTTACTGTCTTTTTTGCCTCTGGACTTGGTGAGGATGTCATGCTGTTCTATTCATTTGCTTTGCTTTTATTTATTTTTAAAATGGCTTTATTGAGATATAAGTGACATACCATTTAATTCACCAATTTACATTGTTTAAGTTGATGTTTTTTAGTATATCTATAAAGTTGTGCATCCATCACCACAATTAGTTGTAGAACATTTTCATCACCCCTAAAAAGGAGCCTCTTACCCATGAGTAGTCACTTCCCACGTCTCCTCGGCCATTGCCCACTCCCCAGTCCTGAGCAACCTCTAATTTTTTTTCTGTCTCTGTAGATTTTTCTATTCTGGGCATTTCATGTAAATGCAATCATATAATATGTAATCTTTTGTGACTTGTTTTTTTCACTTGGCATAATGTTTTCATGTTTCATCCATGTTGTACTTATTGGTACTTCATTCCTTTTTATGGCTGAATAGTATTTCATTAAATGGTTGCACCATTTTCTGTTTATCCATTCACTTGTTGGAAATTTGGGTTGTTTGCACCTTTTGGCTATTATGAATTAGGCTGCTATGAACTTTTCATGTATGAGTTTTTGTGCAGACATATGTTTTCCTTTCTCTCGGATATATACTTAGTCACTAGAGTGACTGGGTTTGATTTATTATATATTTATTTTACATCTATCTTAAAAAAGGATTTTGGTCAGCTTGCTATAAACACTTGGATTTGGCTTTGTATTTCTTCTGAGTCTTCAAGATAATCACACTTCTTCAGCTCATTCTTATGTGTTTTGCAATAGCAAATGGTTAGAATAATTAGAGGTTTTGTTTTATCTTAGTGTTATATGCCAGAATTTGACTTTATTGACTTTTATTACAAGGTAGTGCTCTAGTTACTTGGGATTTTGCCAGTTTCTCTTTTTAGTTTAGCTGCCCTCAGGTAAAGAGAGTTAGCTTTACCCAAGCAAGAATTTCAGGCTGAAAGTTAAGAGTTGGTCTCCACAGACTTCTGATTCCTGTAAATTTAAGAGTTGAATATTATTCCTTGACAGCGTGTGAGTTATCCAGGGATGTTCTTATGGCTTCATTTACATGCATGTTATTGTGTTTTATGAAAAGATATACAGGAATGCCTGGGTGGCTCAGTTGGTTAAGTGTCCAGCTCTTGATTTCAGCTCAGGTCACAATCTCACAGTTTGGGAGTCCAAGCCCCATGTCAGGCTCTGCAGTGATGGTGCAGAACCTGCTTGGGATTCTGTCTGTCTGTCTCTCCTTCTCTCTGCCTGCGCATGTGCACTGTCTCTCTCTCAAAATAAATACACTTAAAAAAAAGAAAAATACAAAAAATTGGGGGGTTGTTAGTAAGTCTGCTAAATACCTGAGATTATATCTGACATTAGAAATAGGGAGAGCCAATGAGCTCTAAATTGTCACACTCTGAGCATTAAAGGACACACAAGATAGCTTTCCCTGGACCAGAATGAAGTCTGTGCAGAAAAGAGTGCTAAGGGGTCAGTTATATGTGTTACAGAGACTAGCTGCCCTGTGCAATCTAGAAGTCTTTGAATAATTTGAAATAATGTTTCTTGGTATACTACAGTGGTCCCTGGAGGTCCCAGCAGAGGTCTGTAGGTGCTGTCTTCCAGTAGAAGTGTGAGAGACTCTTCACTCCCCAGTCGTAGAGGAGCAGGTCCCTGATTGACATGAGGCACCAGAGACCCAGTGACAGCTGTCTTAGGCAGCTGGTAAAAGCCACTGGGGGGTGACTGCCAACATGAGGAGCAGCTGATGGAAACAACTAGCATCCAGATAGAGCATCCCGTGGGAAATGCCTCCAGAGTCATTGCCCTCAATATCTTCTCCTGGGATAAGCATATTAAGTATCAATTTGGAGAGGACTCATTTCCCCCAGTTTCTGCCAACTCAGAATGAGTCATTTAAAAGAAAATGTGGTAGGCTACTCTTTGCAATTGCCAACCTAACACTTGCCCTTGATTTTATTTCTTGTCTTTTATTACATACTGAGAAGAAGGAGTTAAGAATTTCTATCCACGAAACAAGGATGGATGCTGGTGTTTCCAGAGGTACCTGGTATTATTAGCGAGCTTTCAGATTTCAGGTGAAAATGTAGTCCAGAAGAAAAAGATCACATAAAAACTAAAGTTTTTGTATTAAAACTTTAAAGCTAATTTAATATATTTCAGAAATTGTACAATGAAAATTCAGAAAACCAAGCATAGAGAGAAATTTCTCACACTTGAGAGTATTTTTGCTCTCTAATGATTGATATGCCTGCCATATGACAGTTTCTTCTAACATTTGTCTACCCATGTTGCTGCTAAAAATGGCTTTTCTTTCTAATGAAGGCAAGAAGTGTTCTGATACAGAGCACTACTGCCTCACGGTATAACTAGCAAGAAGAACATGGGATTTGGAGTTAGTCAGATCTGAGCAGGAATTCCATTCCAGGGCATAATCATTTTGGAGGCCTAGCAAGATACTTACTTTCTCTAAGCTGCCTTCTCTCAGCTGCTAAATGTGGCAGTATCTATCCTGGGAACATTTCATCTGATGGCGTTGAGCATGGTATTCGGGTGGCCATGAGTTTTGTTTGTTTTTCCTCAAGGATCACCAGTCAAGAGGCCTCATTTTTTTTTTTTTTATATTCAATATTTGTTTGGGTCAGTGGTCTTCAAATTGAGGTGGCTTTGCTCCTGAGAGTATGATTGGCGATGGTTGGGGATACTTTTGGTTCTTACAATTGAGATAAGTGCTACTGTACTACTCGTGTCTAGTGGGTAGAGACCAGGGCTGCTTCTGCATATCCCACATTGCACAGGACGGCTCCCCCACCTCCCCCAGCAAAGACTTTGGGCCCCAGAGGTCAGTTGTAATGAGCCGAGAAACCCTGGGTTGGGAGATGTGCAAGAATGATGCTTGCGCTAGGAGAAGTCTTGCACAAAGGAAAAAGAATATTGATGTGTGTGGAAAAATATTCCTCTTCTTAAGAGGTTATGGTGAGGGATAAGAGAACATTGCAACATGTGTTTAAATTGGTTGAGCGAGAGGAGCATTTTGGACGCAGGAGAATATATTGCACATTTATCGAAAGGAATATTATGAAAAGGTGCTTACCTGAAGGAGAGCTGAACCCTGTGGGTATTATTATTATGAGTGGAAAAACAAGACAAAACAAGAATTTAGAAACCACACATGACTGGGTTCCATTGCCACCTCTAATATTTGCTGTCCAAGTGACCTTAGTGAAGTAGCTAAACCTCTCTGACCTTGGTTCCTTAACTATTAAGTAGTAGCACATGCCTTGGAAGTCTGAATTTGGGATTTTTATTAGGATCAATGAGGTGACAGTGTGTCTAGAACATCATATCAGATCAACCGATGTCAATTCTTTCCCATGACAAAGTTTGGAAATTGGATTTGGTAAATACTGTTTTTGATTAGAAAAACCTTTATTCTGGGAAGAGCATGACACAGGGTAGCAGAACCAGCTATAAAGCTTCTATACAGGTTACTTAGATGGAAATAATTAATTTTACTGGCTTATTTGTGTGCATGGTAAAAAATTAAAAGAAATAGGGCAAATTATACTTAAGTGCAGGTCAATTTGTTTATTTTTCTTTATATTTTGTATTTTATTATTTTGTATTATATTACAGTATTGTAATAATTTTTATATGAATATTTTGGGGTTGTGAAACAAATCATCTGAGTTTCCATTATTTCTTAGGGGAAAATTTGCTTTGATATCTTAGTGCTTTGGATTACAAGCATGTTTCTGGGACAAATTATGCTCACAAACCAAGGTTTTAATGTATCTTGCTATTGAATTCCTATTAAGTGTAAGTAAGTTTTGAACTTGATTTGTAAGTCCTAGTTGCTGTGCTTTTAACTCCTCTGAACCTCAGCTTACATTTATCTAATCTTTGCTAGTTTTATGCAAAAGAACAATTTATCACTTTTAATTTTTGAGCCATTTCCCACTAGCCATGTATATAAAACCCATTTCTAAATAAATTTTATCTAGAAAGCCTATCTATTCTCTAGACAAAGGATGTTTCCCTTTCATCATTCAGGCTTAAAATCTGTTATTTTCACTCCTCTTGTTTCTTAAGCTCTCTCCTTCTTTCCAAATTCAATTTTAATTCCTTGTTCATAAAATATTTCTCATTCATTGCCACAATTGCTCTCCTACACCCTTAGGCAAACCCTTACACCCTCAAGGTTTGAACTATCTTAAAGAAATTTTTTTTAATGTTTATTTATTTTTGAGACAGAGGGAGACAGAGTGCGAGTGGGGGAGGGGCAGAGAGAGAGGGAGACACAGAATCTGAAACAGGCTCTAGGCTCTGAGCTGTCAGCACAGAGCCTGATGCAGGGCTCGAACCTACGAACTGTGAGATCATGACCTGAGCCGAAGTCGGATGCTTAACCGACTGAGCCACCCAGGCATCCCTGAACTATCTTAATCATCCCCTTGTTGGTGTTCCTGCCCGCATCCATATCTTTCCTCTTCAGTTCACTGTCTACACCAGTCTTTTGTACCCAATTTGTGTTTATATCTACATTATTCCTTTTCTATGAAATGTATTTCCTTGATTTTATTCCCCTGGTGATTTCATGCTCATCTTTAGCTCACCTTTGCTTCTTGGTAGACTCCCTGACCTCTCCAGGCAGATTTGACCACTGCATCCCATATTCTACCTTACTACTAACACTGGAGTCCTGTGGATGTGGTGGTAAGGTATACACGTATTTTACACTACGTGTATACTACTATACTATACTTTATATCTCTGAAACCTGATAGTATTTCTCTTGTGGTATGATAGTTATTTTTTTATCTGTTTCCTACACTTACCTGTAATCCCCTTGAGGATGAGGGTCATGTATCTTCAACCATGCATTCCAAGGTCATGGTATAGGACACTGTATATGTACATGACAAAGATTAAATGAAACAATATAAGAATGGCACACTGTATACTCAACGTAATGACTATCCATTTTTACATGATGAAGTTCTGATACTCAAGGTGCCCAACTGGCTTAATACTGTTTTCCTATATAAATCTTGTTTGTGTGGGAGGGAACTTTTTTCAACCAACTTCTGAGATTTCTCTCAAGTGAAAGGATATTGATTAGTCAGACACTTCTGGACTCTGCTCCTGCTCTTCCCTGATGGAGGTGGAGGGAGGAATTTTAATGGGTAGTTTTGGAAATAGGACCTGAACACAGGTAGCTGATCTGTCTCTTCTCTCTTATTTTTGGATGATATTTGTTTATTGGAAACACGTTCTGGTTTACTCCTCATGTCATGTGATTGATCTCTGCTGCCTGTAACTGGCTGGGTAAATCTGGGTAACTGTTGGTACGTGGAATCTTGTAGGCACTTTAAAATTTAACTATGGGGGCGCCTGGGTGGCTTAGTCGGTTAAGTGTCCAACTTTGAGGTCATGATCTCACAGTGTGTGAGCTTGAGCCCCACGTGGGGCTCTGTGCTGAACAGCTCAGAGCCTGAAGGCTGATTCTGTGTTTTCCTCTCCCTCTGCCCCTCCCCTATTCCCTCTCCCTCTCTCTCAAAAATAAATAAACATTAAAAAAATGAAAATTTAAATATGTTTACATATTTTCTAACTTCCTTTCCAGTGGATATTCCTTTCCCATGGATATTCCTGTTGCCACCTACGTGTTTAATATTAAATGTTAAATAATTTGTGAAATAATTCTAATTACTTTATATAAGAATAAGACAAACTTAAAATACTTACATCTATGTGGTAGTAGCCTCATTAACATTGTACAAAAATAATTTTCAATTTGTTTCTAAATTTGCTGACATTTACTGTAATGTTTTTCATTCATGTCATAAAATAGCCTAATGTATCACAAAATATTAAATGTCATAGAATTTGAAAAGCCCTTTGTATGCTGTCAGGTGCAATTCACTTACATAAGTTTGTTATTAAGATTAGAAGCTTTCAAAAGCAATATACTCTGAAGATTATGTGGCCTTTAATAATATTTTCTAAGATATAGGAAAAACAGAGAACTTTAAGATTTTGTCTCCTTTTGTATCTTACCTTATTTTCTTTCCTACATGTTAGTATGTCTCCATTTGGTCTCTGTTTTTCTTCTGTTTCGGAGATGACATAGTCTTACTACTTAATCATCCATAGTTAGCAATGGGGAGATTGCTGCTTTAAGGTTAAATTCATCAGGTTGGTGGTTATGGTATTTTGGTGATTTATGGATGTTTATGATTCAGGTATGAATACAAACAAGGGCTGTCACAAGTACCATCATCTTCTGTACACTGTAGTGCCTTACCATCCATGAATCAAACCAAAGAGACAAAAATATATAATTGCAAAACCAGTTACACCTCCAGTGGGAAGTCCCCCATGAGGGATAGCCCCAGGCAGTTATAGGTAAACCAGCACAACACAGTGACACAGGTGACTTTGAACTGCATCAGTTCCAGAAACAAAAATCATGAGGATATTTAGACATTCTCGCTAGACATGTGTCCATCATTAGGAGGTGTGTTGTTAACTTGTGTCTCTTTGGTTTGCAGTTTCCAGGCAAGACTTTGCAAAAGAGCTGCTTGAAAGACAGAGAGAGAGAGAGAGAGAGAGAGAGAGAGAGAATATAAGTATCTTTATATTTCGATTTTTTTTACATTAGTTTATCAGTAGGTCAGCATCATTAGATGGTACCTGGGTGATGATGATATGGCTTACAGGCATCCAGAAAAATGTGCTGTTCCAAACTCAGTTTGTGAAACTGTCAGTTGCTGACAAGGATATATAAACAAGCTGGAGGAGATATAAGAGAAACGGTCCTTGGGCCATGATGTATGAACTGTACCTGGAACATATAATAATCAAAATTATTGGAAAACATCAGCTTGTTTATATAATTCATTATTTTATCCTATTGTTTGGAGCAGATGAAAATGACAGCTCCTAATGGAGAGAAATGTAAAAGAACAGATAGTAGTTTGTATTAAATGAAAATATTTTTCATGGCTAAATTCAATAAGCATCATGTTTTAAGGGAATTAAATATAGTCTTAACTACCAGACCTCTGTCAATCATATTAGAAATAAATAAGGAATATACACAATTAAAAAGACAAGGGTGATTGTTTAAGTAATGAAAGTAATTAATGTAGAACTTTATTCTTTTTTTTTCATTTTAAATAGGCATTTTATTTTTATTTTTATTTTTTTTTCAATATATGAAGTTTATTGTCAAATTGGTTTCCATACAACACCCAGTGCTCATCCCAAAAGGTGCCCACCTCAATACCCATCACCCACCCACCCCTCCCTCCCACCCCCCATCAACCCTCAGTTTGTTCTAAGTTTTTTTTTTTTTTTTTTTTTTTTAATTTTTTTTTTTCAACGTTTATTTATTTTTGGGACAGAGAGAGACAGAGCATGAACGGGGGAGGGGCAGAGAGAGAGGGAGACACAGAATCGGAAACAGGCTCCAGGCTCTGAGCCGTCAGCCCAGAGCCCGACGCGGGGCTCAAACTCACGGACCGCGAGATCGTGACCTGGCTGAAGTCGGACGCTTAACCGACTGCGCCACCCAGGCGCCCCTGTTCTAAGTTTTTAAGAGTCTCTTATGCTTTGGCTCTCTCCCACTCTAACCTCTTTTTTTTTTCTTCCCCTCCCCCATGGGTTTCTGTTAAGTTTCTCAGGATCCACATAAGAGTGAAACCATGTGGTATCTGTCTTTCTCTGTATGGCTTATTTCACTTAGCATCACACTCTCCAGTTCCATCCATGTTGCCACAAAGGGCCATATTTCATTCTTTCTCTTTGCCACGTAGTATTCCATTGTGTATATAAACCACAATTTCTTTATCCATTCATCAATTGATGGACATTTAGGCTCTTTCCATAATTTGGCTATTGTTGAGAGTGCTGCTATAAACATTAGGGTACAAGTGCCCCATGCATCAGTACTCCTGTATCCCTTGTATAAATTCCTAGCAGTGCTATTGCTGGGTCATAGGGTAGGTCTATTTTTAATTTTTGAGGAAAATCCACACTGTTTTCCAGAGTGGCTGCACCAATTTGCATTCCCACCAACTGTGCAAGAGGGTTCCCTTTTCTCCACATCCTCTCCAGCATCTATAGTTTCCTGATTTGTTCATTTTGGCCACTCTGACTGGCGTGAGGTGATATCTGAGTGTGGTTTTGATTTGTATTTCCCTGATAAGGAGCGACGTTGAACATCTTTTCATGTGCCTGTTGGCCATCCGGATGTCCTCTTTAGAGAAGTGTGTATTCATGTTTTCTGCCCATTTCTTCATTGGATTATTTGTTTTTCAGGTGTGGAGTTTGGTGAGCTCTTTATAGATTTTGGATACTAGCCCTTTGTCCGATATGTCATTTGCAAATATCTTTTCCCATTCCATTGGTTGCCTTTTAGTTTTGTTGGTTGTTTCCTTTGCTGTGCAGAAGCTTTTTATCTTCATAAGGTCCCAGTAGTTAATTTTTGCTTTTAATTCCCTTGCCTTTGGGGATGTGTCAAGTAAGAAATTGCTGCGGCTGAGGTCAGAGAGGTCTTTTCCTGCTTTCTCCTCTGGGTTTTGATGGTTTCCTGTCTCACATTCAGGTCCTTTATCCATTTTGAGTTTATTTTTGTGAATGGTGTAAGAAAGTGGTCTAGTTTCATTCTTCTGCATGTTGCTGTCCAGCTCTCCCATCACCATTTGTTAAAGAGACTGTCTTTTTTCCATTGGATATTCTTTCCTGCTTTGTCAAAGATTAGTTGGCCATACATTTGTGGGTCTAGTTCTGGGGTTTCTATTCTATTTCATTGGTCTGTGTGTCTGTTTTTGTGCCAATACCATGCTGTCTTGATGATGACAGCTTTGTAGTAGAGGCTAAAGTCTGGGATTGTGATGCCTCCTGCTTTGGTCTTCTTCCTCAAAATTACTTTGGCTATTCGGGGCCTTTTGTGGTTCCATATGAATTTTAGGATTGCTTGTTCTAGTTTCGAGAAGAATGCTGGTGCGATTTTGATTGGGATTGCATTGAATGTGTAGATAGCTTTGGGTAGTATTGACATTTTGACAATATTTATTCTTCCAATCCATGAGCAGGGAATGTCTTTCCATTTCTTTAAATCTTCTTCAATTACCTTCATAAGCTTTCTATAGTTTTCAGCATACAGATCTTGTACATCTTTGGTTAGATTTATTCCTAGGTATTTTATGCTTCTTGGTGCAATTGTGACTGGGATCAGTTTCTTTATTTGTCTTTCTGTTGCTTCATTATTAGTGTATAAGAATGCAACTGATTTCTGTACATTGAATTTGTATCCTGCGACTTTGCTAAATCCATGTATGAGTTCTAGCAGACTTTTGGTGGAGTCTATCGGATTTTCCATGTATAATATCATGTTATCTGCAAAAAGTGAAAGCTTGCTTGCATCTTTGCCAATGTTGATGCCTTTGATTTCCTTTTGTTGTCTGCTGATTGTAGAACTTCCAACACTATGTTAAACAACAGTGATGAGAGTGGTCATCCCTGTCTTGTTCCTGATCTCAGGGAAAAAGCTCTCAGTTTTTCCCCATTGAGGATGATGTTAGCTGTGGGCTTTTCATAAATGGCTTTTATGATCTTTAAGTATGTTCCTTCTATCCCGACTTTCTCAAGGGTTTTTATTAAGAAAGGGTGCTGGATTTTGTCAAAGGCCTTTTCTGCATTGATTGACAGGATCATATGGTTCTTATCTTTTCTTTTATTAATGTGATGTATCACGTTGATTGATTTGCGAATGTTGAACCAGCCCTGCATCCCAGGAATGAATCCCACTTGATTATGGTGAATAATTCTTTTTATATGCTGTTGAATTCGATTTGCTAGTATCTTATTGAGAATTTTTGCATCCATATTCATCATGGATATTGGCCTGTGGATCTCTTTTTTGACTGGGTCTCTGTCTGGTTTAGGAATCAAAGTAATACTGGCTTCATAGAACGAGTCTGGAAGTTTTCCTTCCCTTTCTATTTTTTGGAATAGCTTGAGAAGGATAGGTATTATCTCTGCTTAAACGTCTGGTAGAACTCCCCTGGAAAGCCATCTGGTCCTGGACTCTTATTTGTTGGGAGATTTTTGATGACTGATTCAATTTCTTCGCTGGTTATGGGTCTGTTCAGGCTTTCTATTTCCTCCTGATTGAGTTTTGGAAGTGTGTGGGTGCTTAGGAATTTGTCCATTTCTTCCAGGTTGTCCAGTTTGTTGGCATATAATTTTTCATAGTATTCCCTGATAATTGTTTGTATCTCTGAGGGATTGGTTGTAATCATTCCATTTTCATTCATGATTTTATCTATTTGGGTCATCTCCCTTTTCTTTTTGAGAAGCCTGGCTAGAGGTTTATCAATTTTGTTTATTTTTTCAAAAAACCAACTCTTGATTTCATTGATCTGCTTCACAGTATTTTTTAGATTCTATATTGTTTATTTCTGCTCTGTCTTTATTATGTCTCTTCTTCTGCTGGGTTTAGGCTGTCTTTGCTGTTCTGCTTCTATTTCCTTTAGGTGTGCTGTTAGATTTTGAATTTGGGATTTTTCTTGTTTCTTGAGATAGGCCTGAATTGCAATGTATTTTCCTCTCAGGACTGCCTTTGCTGCATCCCAAAGCATTTGGATTGTTGTATTTTCATTTTCGTTTGTTTCCATATATTTTTTGATTTCTTCTCTAATTGCCTGGGTGACCCACTCATGCTTTAGTAGGGTGTTCTTTAACCTCCATGCTTTTTGAGGTTTTCCAGACTTTTTTCTGTGGTTGAGGTCAAGCTTCATAGCATTGTGGTCTGAAAGTATACAAGAAAGATTTCAATTCTTGTATACTTATGAAGGGCTGTTTTGTGACCCAGTATGTGATCTATCTTGGAGAATGTTCCATGTGCACTCGAGAAGAAAGTATATTCTGTTGCTTTGGGATGCAGAGTTTTAAATATATCTGTCAAGTCCATCTGATCCAATGTATCTTTCAGGGCCCTTGTTTCTTTATTGACCGTGTGTCTAGGTGATCTATCCATTTCTGTAAGTGGAGTGTTAAAGTCCCTGCAATTACCACATTGTTATCTATAAGGTTGCTTATGTTTGTAATTGTTTTATATATTTGGGGGTTCCGGTATTCGGCGCATAGACATTTATAATTGTTAGCTCTTCCTGATGGATAGACCCTGTGATTATTATATAATGTCCTTCTTCATCTCTTGTTACAGCCTTTAATTTAATGTCTAGTTTGTCTGATATAAGTATGGCTACTCCAGCTTTCTTTTGACTTCCAGTGGCATGATAAATAGTTCTCCATCCCCTTACTCTCATTCTGAAGGTGTCCTCAGGTCTAAAATGAGTCTCTTGTAGACAGCAAATAGATGGGTCTTGTCTTTTTATCCATTCTGATACCCTATGTCTTTTGGTTGGCACATTTAATCCATTTACATTCAGTGTTATTGTAGAAAGATATGGGTTTAGAGTCGTTGTGATGTCCGTAGGTTTCATGCTTGTAAGGATGTCTCTGGTACTTTGTCTCACAGGATCCCCCTTAGGATCTCTTGTAGGGCTGGTTTAGTGGTGATGAATTCCTTCAGTTTTTGTTTGTTTAGGAAGACCTTTATCTCTCCTATTCTAAATGACAGACTTGCTGGATAAAGGATTCTCGGCTGCATATTTTTGTGTTCATCACATTGAAGATCTCCTGCCATTCCTTTGTGGCCTGCCAAGTTTCAGTAGAGAGATTGGTCACGAGTCTGATAGGTCTCCCTTTATATGTTAGAGCACATTTATCTCTAGCTGCTTTCAGAATTTTCTCTTTATCCTTGTATTTTGCCAGTTTCACTATGATATGTCATGCAGAAGATCGATTCAAATTAGGTCTGAAGGGAGTTCTCTGTGTCTCTTGGATTTCAATGCCTTCTTCCTTCCCCAGATCCAGGAAGTTCCCAGCTATTATTTCTTCAAGTACACCTTCAGCACCTTTCCCTCTCTCTTCCTCCTCTGGGATACCAATTATGTGTAGATTATTTCTCTTTAGTGCATCACTTAGTTCTCTAATTTTCCCCTCATACCCCTGGATTTTTTTAATCTCTTTCTCAGCTTCTTTTTCCATAATTTTATCTTCTAGTTCACCTATTCTCTCCTCTGCCTCTTCAATCCGAGCCATAGTTGTCTCCATTTTATTTTGCAGCTCGTTGATAGCATTTTTTAGCTCCTCCTGGCTGTTTCTTAGTCACTTGATCTCTGTAGCAAGATATTTTCTGCTGTCCTTTATACTGTTTTCAAGCCCAGCGATTAATTTTATGACTATTATTCTAAATTCACTTTCGGTTATATTGTTTAAATCATTTTTGATCAGTTCGTTAGCTGTTGTTATTTCCTGGACATTTTTCTGAGGGGAATTCTTCCGTTTTGTCATTTTGGATAATCCCTGGAGTGGTGGGGGACTGGGGGGCACTTCCCCTGTGCTGTGGTGTATAACTGGAGTTGGTGGGCAGGGCTGCAGTCAGACCTGATGTCTGCCCCCAGCCCACAGCTGGGGCCACAGTCAGACTGGTGTGTGCCTTCTCTTCCCCTCTCCTAGGAGCGGGATTCACTGTGGGGTGGCGTGGCCCGTCTGGGCTACTTGCACACTGCCAGGCTTGTGGTGCTGGGGATCTGCTGGGGTGGGTAGGCAAGGTGCACGGGGGCAGGAGGGGCAGGCTTAGCTCGCTTCTCCTTAGGTGATCCACTTCATCAGTGGCCCTGTGGCAGCGGGAGGGTGTCATACCTGCTGCAGTGGGGTGGCTCCACAGAAGCACAGCGTTGGGTGTTTGTGCGGACCAAGCATGTTCCCTGGCAGGAACTGATTCCCTTTGGGATTTTGGCTGGGGCATGGGCGAGGGAGAAGGCGCTGGCAAGCGCCTTTGTTCCCGCCCAGCTGAGCTCTGTCGTCAGGGGCTCAGCAACTCTCCCTCCCTTTGTCTTCCAGCTTCCTGCTTTCCAAGCAGAGCTGTTCACTTATGACCTCCCAGATGCTAAGTCCCACTTGCTGTCGGAACACACTCTTTCCAGCCCCTCCACTTTTGCCAGCCAGACTCGGGGTCTCTGCTTGGCCGGCAGGCCACCCCTGCGCCCCGGCTCCCTCCCGCCATCCGTGTAGCGGGCACCGCCTCTCCGCCCTTCCTAACATCTTCCGTGGGCCTCTCATCTGCGCTTGGCTCCGGAGGCTTCGTTCTGCTAATCTTCTGGCGGTTTTCTGGGTTATTTAGGCAGGTGTAGGTGGAATCTAAGTGATCAGCAGGACGAGCGGTGAGCCCAGAGTCCTCCTACACCGCCATCTTCCCAGGAACTGTAGTACTTTATTCTTAAAGATAGCATGTTATATTGAAATTAGTTGTCTCTATTACAGCCTTATTAATATTATTCTGAACACTTCCCATTTATTTCTAAAATAATGTAATATAATATTAAAGCAATTTTAATTTGTACTATAAAAGAAATAGCCCACTTTTGACTGATTGTTAATTGGTTTAATATGTAAGAAACTCCTTTGTAAATTGTGATATGCCATTCATCTGTAACCTTTTTAAAAAAAAATGAGGTTTCAAAAGCTTTAGAAGGTTTCAGATACTTTGTAGCTTATCTGGCATTAAAAAGTCTTAGAAGACCCATGGACCTCTAAAAAATATCTAAGTATGCAATGCAATTTTTCAAAATATTGACTTTTAAATGTTAACATATCTCTAAAACATTTAATTATTAAAATATTAATAAAGAGGTTACAAAATGCCATTATTTGAGAGTTTCAAATATATGTGTGGTTTTATATTTTCAAACTTAACTCATTGCTCATCTCTTCCTTTTGATTTTCCTATTTTTCTCCCCTTGTCTTTGAAGATTATACCTTTAAATATTTCTCTCCAGACTTTGATCATATCTGTAATGTGTGATGATTTTGTGTTAACTGTAACGAAATGAAGAACATCTCTCACTTAACTAATGTAAGTGGGTCATACAGGAGAGTGATGTGCTTGACAGAATTGGAAATACAGTTCAAGGATGTAAGTTTCCTTTGATGACAAATAATGCAGAAGCTTTTGACACATTTAGAGATGGAGGAGGCTGTGTAGCTGTCCTTGTGTGGAGGAAAAGGGTTCTCTGACCTCCAGGAAACTGCAGGAAATCTCTGCCATGGAAGATAACATCTGGATTAAAGATTCCAGTAGCTGCAAGACGGTCAGACCTCTGACTCTCAGGAGCTCTTTCCACATTCTGGCCTCTCAGGAGAGTCTGGCCAGAAGGAACAACATGGCCAACAGCCCCAAAGCTGCTAAGACTGCTTTTAACAAAGTACCACAAACTGAGTAGGTTAAACTGAATGGGTTAAACAGAAGTTTATTTTCTCAAAGTTTGGAGTTTAGATATCCGAGGTCAAGGTGCTGGCAGGCTTGGCTTCCTCTGAGGCTATGTTGCTTTTTTTTTTTTTTTTTTTCTCTGTTCTGTTTTTATTGTTGCACAGCAGAATACCAACAAATGGAAATATTTAGCTGTGCAAAGGGGATAGTGCTTAACTATAAATGAAAGACATGATTTAAAAAAGAAAATACTTAAACACAACTCAGGTCCTATAAGCACGTGGACTCTAGGTCTTTGTAGTGAAGCTGCCTCACCTGTGGACCCACAAATGTATTCCAGATTTATCTGCTAGCTTCTGGTGGTTTCCTGGCAATTATCTTTGGTGTTTCTTGACTTGGAGATGCATCACCTCAGCCTCCACCTTCATTTTCCCATGGCATTCTCCCTTGTTGCAGGTCTTTGCCCAAATCTCCTGTTTTCATAAGGATACCAATTAGGATTAGGAGCCTTCCCTACCCCCAGTATGACCTCATCTTAACTAATTGACCCTGTTTCAAAGGAGGTTCACAGTCTGAGGTACTGGCAGTTAGGACTTCACTATATGAATTTGGGGGGACACAGTGCCTGGGAGGTTGGTGGTTTTGGAACACCATGAACGGGGTGTGGTGCAAAGAATGATAGGGGATGAGGTCAGAGAAATATGAGATGCCAGGTTGTTTAGAGCCTTATGGGTCATTGTAACACCTTAGGGTTTTACTTTGAGTGAGTGATAAAGGGTTTTGAATGGCAGAATGACAGGAACTAATTTTAAAAGATAACACTGGCTGGTGGATTGAGAGTAGACTGCAGGTTGGCAAGGGTAAAAGGGGAGACACGGTTAGCAGGCTTTCATGGATACGCAGGCAAGAGATATCAGTGAACGGATAACAGTGGTAACAGTAGAGCTACTGACAAGTGGTCAGTACTGAACTTAAGTGCTTTTGAAGATAGATGAGGATTTGCTGAGGGATTCCATGTGGGGTATGAGAGAGAGCAGTCAGGGAAGTTTCTAACATTTTGTTCTGAGTAACAGGAAGGAGAGAATTGCCATTTAATGAGGTGAGAAATGTGTGGGTGTAGTAGGTGGGTGGAGGGGTGAAATCAGAAGCAGTCTAGATCATTAGTTCCATTGCACATTAGTTCTCCCGGATCTTGGGTTTCCTATTTCTTTGTGTTTTTTTCTGGTTTCGTTTATTTTTTCAGATTTATTGGGGTATAACTGACAAATTAAAATAGTATATATTTAAGGTGTAGAATATGATGATTTGATATACATATATATTGTGAAATGATTACCACAATCAAGCTAATTAACGTATCCGTCACTTCAGATGGAGGCCTCCAGTTATGGAATGAATAAGTCACAAGGATGAAAGGCACAGCATAGGGAATAGAGTCAATGGTATTGTAATAGTGTTGTATGGTGTCAGAAGGTAGCTACACTTGCCAGCATAGCATAATGTATAGAGAAGTTGAATCACTACGTTGTATAACTGGAATTCAGGTAACATTGGGCATCAACTACAGTCAAATAAAAATTAAAAAAAACCCACTTCACAGAGCTACTATTTTTGTGTGTGTATATAGGGAGAACACATAAGATAAGCTCTTTTGGCACATTTTAAGTCTACAGCACAGAATTATTAACTGTAGTCACTATGCTGCACCTTAGATCTCCAGGACTTATTTATCCTGTATAACCAAACCTTTGTACCCTTTGACCAACATCTCTCCATTTCTCCCTTTCCCCTTTGAGATATTTCTTTACTTGACCTTTCAGGACACAAATTCTAGTCTTGATAGAACTCACATTCTCTTTTTAGATTCATCTCTGCGTTATGTTTTGCCTCCAGTAGGAGACTTAACTATGTATATATAATTTTATTTTATTTTATTTTTTTTGAGACTTCACTTCTATTAGTCACCACTTATCAAGAAAGTAATGACTACTTACAACATTTCAGAGAAATGTGTTCATTTGATCTTCCCAGTTCTTTACTCTCTGCCTTTGTATTCTTTCTTGTTGTGGTCCAGCAAACAAAGGCAAAAACTATAATGCGGTGTGATACGCTGACTTACTTTAAAAACACACAAAGGAATTTTGCAGCTGTCTTATTAATATGCTTGAAGTTTCCCTCTTCTATTTATTTTACATAGCCTCCTTTATAAACAGCACTTACAAGATTATTCTGCACTGGATAAAGATAGCCTTACAAAGTGATTCTACCTCTTGGTAGAAAATAATATTTAGACACATTCAAATAGATAAGATTTTTATTTATTTATTTATTTATTTTTTTTTTTTAAATTTTTTTTTCAACGTTTATTTATTTTTGGGACAGAGAGAGACAGAGCATGAACGGGGGAGGGGCAGAGAGAGAGGGAGACACAGAATCAGAAACAGGCTCCAGGCTCTGAGCCATCAGCCCAGAGCCTGACGCGGGGCTCGAACTCACGGACCGCGAGATCGTGACCTGGCTGAAGTCGGACGCTTAACCGACTGCGCCACCCAGGCGCCCCAGATTTTTTAGAGTATACTGATGTTTTGTGTAGACACTTGAAACAAGAATTATTTATCATGTTTGACACCCAGCTTATGTGACATTAATTAATTGTTCATTCAATCAAAATTCATTATTGAGTTTCTACATGTGTCAGGGATTGTTGAGAACGAAGAACAAAATTTACTTTTGACCTGTTTATTTCCCTTGGGAATTAAAATGCTTAGAGATATCGTTTTTAAAACAGAACACTCTTGTTTATAATATAATGAGGCTCACATGGGATAGTTAGGTTTTTAAGGCTGCTTGTCCTGTTCTTGATGATCTTAGGCTACTTAATCATTGGTCTTATGTAGCTTCTCTAGTCTTTTCTTTTGCTATCAGCCATCGGTCTCTCAAAGTTCTAATAACCATATCTATCTGACTCCTGCTCCTTTTCAGTCTTCCCAGGAGTACAGCAGTGGTAGCATTCAGGTAGGAGAGTCTGGGAGACAAACCAAGTGGGGAGAGATGTGTTTCAAGGATGGAATTCTAGAACAGAGAGGCAGGTCCAGTGAGTAACATGTAATTTCTTAATGATGATTTGGAAAACAAAATGTGCCCATTTAGAGAATAAAAAAAATGAGCAACAGATTTGATAGTAGAAGAAACAAGAGTTAGTATGAATTATGGGTTAGTTTTCAGTGATGCCAAACCCCTAAAGTTTATTCCATTGGACTATTCCCCCCACCACATACCCAAGTATTTCCAGAAGCTACCGTGCTTTCAACCTGATAACCAAAGACTCCTGAGTAGATGAGGACAGACTCATCTTTAGTGACTACAACATGCCTTCATAGGTCAATATAAATCATCATAATATACATCTCTAGATGGTCTGACCAGAAATTCCTTAGCAATCCAAAACAAGAAGAGACCAGTTGCTTTAATTATCCCTGGTCAGCCCCTCTCAGTTCGAGAAATCTCTGCTATTTGTCTTAGGCCCTAGCCTTAGAGCCTTCCTTAAATGCTCTTCAGACTCTAATTTATGCCAGTTGATTAACCTTCTTTCTGCCTTGTCCATTGATCTCGCACTGGGATTCCTAGTTATGAGGCCATCTGCCTCAGTCTTGATGAACATATTACCCTGTTCTGATTTCTTAAGCCCTCTGTGAGTTATGTGTCCTCTTGATCACATCCTATCTGACTTTGCCTTTTGCTTAATACTGATGACCACAATCTACTTTGTTATAATGGACAAAGGGGAGCTTCTTACCTCTATTGTAAATTGATGTGCACTGGCTAAGTTTGGGGTCATTATTTTTCTTACTGTTCAGAGTATATCTTCATTTCCTTCCAGGGTCATAGTTAGAAGTCTGACTAAGACAAGAATTTTATCTTTGTTGGTGGTAGGATCAATAATATGCATAAACTGATTGTGCCATTTCTATGTGGTGTTCCACATTGTGTTTCCACTGTTGTTACACAAACCAACCACAAAGTCTCCCTATTCTGATTTCTCCTACTCTGGAGTGAGGGAGGGGAATACATATGATTCAATCAGATTGTGTCTTTTGGTCTTTGTACTTGCTTCTGATTTTCCTAGTGCTAGTTGGGACTCCTATCTTAGCAAATGTGGAAGTGTTCTTTGGAGGCAGACAACTATAAAGTGTATGTAGTTGGAAGTAAAAGTTGAATTTAAGAGAAACACACAAAAAAGACATGAAATTTTAAAAACTGTTAAGGTAAGACGAAATTAATGAGATGATAAGGGCCCAAGTATTGCGCAAAACTACCAAAGTGTGACTTGAAGAATAGGAGTCATTGTCTTTGAGGTCAGTGAGAGAAACACTGATAAAAGTGGAGTGTCTTTGCAGATGTCTGAAGAAAGGCACAAGTTACTGTGGGTGGAGGGGAAGGTTGGATATCATTACAAGAAAGGACTATCTATCTGACCTGTGAGTCTTCCTACCTCTCTTGTCCTCCAAGTATCTTCCAAATTGGTAGTTGTGATATATTCTTAAATTGCTCTCTAGGAACTTATAGAAAATATTGTTTTATCATATATTATTAAATTAGCTTTTAAAATATCCTGACATTTTCTAAACAAATGTTAAGTTAAAAGCCTTTGCTAGACCATGTGACTGTATAAATTTGAAAATAACAGTCCAAATATTACAAATTTTCCAAATTCTAACTCTTTTTTTTCCCCAGGTGGGACACATGGGTCTTTCATTGAGTTTTAAGGTGAATCAGAATTTTTAGGAAGAACTTGGCATCAGACTATTGGAACTCTGTGTATTTTGCTACATCTAATGAGATTTTAATGCCCTCACCATGTTTCATGGTTTTACATACAGCTTAGGTAGAACGAGTGATAGAATTACATTTATTTTTATTAAAAGACTTTTCTTTGTCAAAGTGATATTTTCTTTTGAAAGCTTACAAAAATGATACCTATAGCAGAAGAAATGTTCTCAAATTGCTCATGTTCCTGAAGATGGCTGTAGTGAGGTCATGGTAGATCAAAAGATATCAAGGAAGATTTGACAGAGCTTATCCAAGGATTTAAGGAATTTAAAAATGTTCCAAAACCCTGTGAGGCATATATATCACTGATATTGGTATTTGGGGCTAACTATGTTGTCAATAGATAAAGGTTGTGCCAAAGGATAAAACTGTAGTCAGCAGAATTTTGCTTGAACTACTCAGTGCTAGAAATTTTACACATTGGTAGGTACAGAGGCTTAGATTTAGTTAGATCATTGTGAGTGTTGACCTTTTCCTAGTAGAGTATGCTGGAAATTGTCCGTTCTTCTCTTACTTTGTCTTTTACAAGGACTTAACTCTCTGACTTCCTTTGTATTTTTCTTCCCATTCCTAGGCTGTTGAAGACACATATTGGTTTTTCTTATATAACAAAGAAGGAAATTATGATAATAAATTTTCTAACATGACTATGTAAACTATGCAGTGAATCAGAAGCTGCACAGAATGGGTTAATAGGTCTCTAGCTGAGAAAAAAGGACATGATTCTATTGCCACTGGGCTGCTTAACAATACCCATCTTAACTATGCAGCAGAGCTCCTGTGACAATGGAAATATACATGGGTTTCCTGATGCAAGGGAAGAAGTGTAGATTTCCCTGTTGAGGGTAGGTTGTCCTCAGGTTGCTGTCTAGTGGGACCAGGTTTTCTTCAACACCTCTTAGTCTGTTCAGGCCACTATAACAAAGTACCACAGGTTTCCTGGTTTGAAGACAGCTATCGTCTCACTGTGTCTTCGGATGGCAAAGGGACAAGGGAACTCTCTAAGGGCTCTTTTATAAAGGCACTAATACCATTCTCGAGGGCTTCCCTTCATGGCTTAATAAACTCTCAAAGGCCCCACCTCCAAATACTCTCACATTTGGGGATTAGGTTTCAGCATATGATTTTGAGTGGTATACAAATATTCAATCTGTACCAGACTTTCTTCCAGAAAATGGTTTAGGTGGGTAGAGTTGGTGTTGCAGGATTCTTTACCTCAATACCCGGGGTTCCTTGTCTTGCTGCTTTGAAGAATGAAGAGGTGGACACAGAAAAAAATGAGCAGCAGGCAAAATTTATTGGAATATAAGATTAGAAAGTAAGAATACTATGAAAGCTCTCTTTGCAGACAGAGGGCATTTGAAGGTGAATGCCCCCTATTATAGGCAAGAGACTTTGTTTTATAAGGTTCTGGTTGGCCCCCTTTTCTTTCCCCCTTGTTCATTCTCAGGTTCTACCCTTATTGGCTTGGTAACTCCAGGTCCTGGGTTGTCCATTCCTGATTGGCCCGATTCCATTGTGTGAGGAGACAGGCTATGGTCATAGTGTCTCCCATATGACATGTTTTATGGTTTACTCATTTTAGTTAGATATTTTGATTGTCAGATTCCTGAGGGGAAGTTGAGGGGGAGTGGTGGTGTCTGTTACATTCTTAAGAGGAACCTTATGCCCGAGGGGGTTTGTTGTGGTCAGCCATTCCCAGCATTCTTCCAAAGTATGTGTTTTTCCCTATCTAGGGACCTCAGGTCCTAACCTTTCCCTGTCTGCCTATTTTATCCTATCTTTTCCCTGTCATATTGGTATGGAAATGATCAATATAACACTAAAGTGGCCAAAATGACCTTTGGGAATTACCTAGTTTAATAGAGCTGAACCTTTTAAGAGACTGCAGTGTAGAGTGTGCTAGAATGTTCTGTCTCTTTGTAGGGTTCTTTTGGAAGCTCCACTTTCTCTGTTCTAAGTGAAATGCCAGTATCTTTTTCTCCCAAGTAAGACTGGGGTCTTTGTGGGGGTTTACAAAGCCAATAATGATAGTAGAGGAATCCCCTGGAGGGAATAAGTTTTTTTTTTTTAATCTTTAAAAATCAAGTTAATCTATTTAAGTCTTTATAGTCTCAGAATATACAGCCATAACATGATGTCACTTTCACATAAAGAATCTTTAGAGAACTTTTTATTTAAAGTTTTATATCTATTTCTATGAAAAATCTATTTCAGTGACTGCAGGCTCTGTTTTTGGCACAAAAGTTTTGCTGTGCTGTTCAATCCAAATCAATCCATATTCTTCCACCTGCTGTCTCCTGCTGCAGTGCCCAAGAAACTGCTACTGTTGTTTTGCCTTCTTGCTGATATAAGGGCTTGTCCCTCGGGAGAGGCACCGGAGGGGAGCCCACATATTTAGCAGTCAGTAGAGATTCTCACAAAAAGACAAAAAAATGTAAATACCAGTCACCTGTTTGAAGTAATGAAGGCAAATGTGCCCTATCCTAAGCTTACAGGATCCAGGAAGAAAATAAAGAAAATAAGTGGAATGCAGATTGTGAAAGGATTTGTATTAAATTGAGAGTATTTGACTGAAGGAGACAATGAATACCTCAAATGTAAATTTTTTTTTTAAGAGAGGGAAAGAGAGTGTGTGCAAGTGGGGGAGGGGCAGAGGGAGCGAAAGAGAGAATATTGAGCAGGCTTCATGCCCAGTGCAGAGCCTGATGTGGGGCTCCATCTCACGAACTGTGAGATCGTGACTGGAGCTGAAATCAAGAGTCAGACGCATAACTGACTGAACCACCCAGGTGTCTCTCAAATGTGAAATTTTTATTATATTTCCAACTTAGAACAGGTAGAAAAGAAGTTTTATACTTACTGTTTTAGGAAAGTACGTTTTGTTCCTAATATAACAAAATAAAATTTATGGGATCCATTCTGTTCAGTAGATAAACTTAAATTTTTTATTATATTTTCTGGTTAGAGGTTCTTTATAGGAAGATGAAACTCACTCAGCAGACATACCCCAAAAACACTCAAGACCACTCCTTTTTCTGGACCACAGAGAAGAGGGAAGTCAGAGGCACTCTCCAGGTGTGGATGGACTTTTGCTAAGGGCTGCTTTGCCTCTATATCACATCTATGCTGGACCTCTAGGAATCTGGAATTGGCAAAGGTTTAGTAAGTTCTTGGGAAATACATGCAGGAGGTGCCAGAAAAAAAAAAAAAAACATTTGGTTCTTAGGGAGCTTTTAGTCAAGTGGTAAATTTATAGTTCTGATATATGTCTTTTTTCCAACACCACCAAGCAATTCTGAATCTCAGTGGATGTTAACCGGGTGTTCTGTGAATGTAATTTACTTAAGACACTACCTACCTCGAGATGGCATCAGATCCCACAGGTTAAGGGCTCAGTCCTATAAGACAGCCACCACTTCGGATGACAATCACAAGTCTCGGTTGTCACCTGTGCTTCTGACTAACTGGCTGTAAATGGGAGTTTCTACAATCCCGTCCTTGGATTTGATTTATTTGCTAGAATGGCTCACAGAACTCAGAGAAACATTTACTTATGATATTTTAAATGATGGGAAAATCAATGATTTTAAGTATATTAATCTTAAATTTCCATCTAAATCTATGATAAAATCTTATGAGAAAAAAAATTTATAAGTTGAAAAAGAGCTATAATGGTAATAATAACTTAATCATGTATTATGACTCTACTTTTAGCTCTCAGGAGCAAGATAACTTTATATCGACAAAGTGCTTTGGTCCCAAACATCCCTTTGTTTACCTTATTGCGTTTCCTCTTAGACACACACACACACACACACACACACACACACACACACACGCACACCAAAACATGGCTTCTAATGTCATAGGAGGAGAGAGCATTTCAATAATGCAAAGACAAGCAAAAGCCTTTTTACTTTCAAAGGCCAAAGGCCTGGCCTAAACGATATGCTTGGAACAACCCTGTTGAGGAGGTAGGAAGAAAGTTACAGTGGACCTAAATGGGTTCATTGCCAATGAGAGTCTCTGTGAAGGATGCCCTGCACTCGAGGATCAGAAAGAGTCTGGCCACCCTGAGAGTAGGAAAGGACCATGTTGCTTGCTGTCAGGCATCTTGGGTGGATCTTTGCTTCCATTGTCTGTTGGCAGTGAACTGAAGATGGCCTAGGAGGACATCAGGGAAGTCTGGTCTTGGAGACACTTTCTGCTGAAAGTGTCTCAGCTCTGAAGCTGTGTGGCTGAAACTTTCCATGCTCTTGAGAAAGGCCTGGAAGTATGGTGAGAAAGAGACGGAGTGAGACAGCAAGAGAGGGAGAGAGGAACAAGTGAGAGAGAGGGAGAGCACATGTGTTAGAGGTCACATAGACCTGAGGGGATCTGGAAAGTGGAATGAGTAGGGACAGCAGGAATATGGATAACAAATCAGATTCTGCTGAGAGGGAGGATGCATTGGTGGATGCCAGTTGGGATCGAGAATGACCAAGAACCAGATGCCTACCCTGATGCCAGCATGCTACCACATAAACCTCAAAGAGGCCAGTGGGATGAGCCTTGTATACATTTACATAAAATTAAAACAATCTTAAATTGACTGAATTTTCCCTTGATTAATACAGTAAAGCTTTCTGCAAATGGTTATAATGGCAACTTGAGTTAGAAACTATATTTAGTTATAAAAAATCTAGTTGCAGATTCACACATCTGAGTTCAGTGGATCCAGAATACACACGTGCGCACACACACACACACACACACACATGCACACACACACTGCATTGCCTACAACAAAGCCAGGGCTATGGTCATTTGGGAGATGGCTTCTCATCCTGTGTAGAGAGGGGGAAAGTTGCATAGAAAAGTGTTATGAGAGCAGCTTGGGCAGACAGTTCAACTGTGGCTGATAACCTCCATCTCAGCCTTCCCACTTTCACCACCATCAGGAGGCATGTGAAATTTCCTACCTCAAGAGCCATAGATTTCTTAGTGACCTAGAGCATAGCCAGTGCTTATATTATCTGGCAATTGTCGTGGAGTAAACCATTTCGGACTGGTTGATGCTTCGTGGTTAGGGACCATTCTACATTCTGTGGAATGTTTAGGAGCATTCCTGGCCTCTATGCACTAGATGCCAGTAGCATTCCCACCCCTGACTGTGGCAACTAAAATGATCTCCAGACATGGCAAAATCCCCTGCGACTGAGAACCTCTGTTCTATATTATACATCCTTTATTACAGTCAGAAATAACTCCCAGACTGTAATATAGAAAACGAAAGCATCCAGCATTCTGTGTATATGATAGGTAGCCTGAGGAACGTATGATACGAGAGATGTGATAAAGGATGTGAATAATGTTGAAGACAGCAGGCAAATGAATTTTGGAGGATTGGCTCTTATAATTTTTACTTACATTTTCTTTTTGAATTAAGCCTAAGAAAATGTCACCGAAATTCAAGACTTTGTCCTGGAAAACTGCTACTGAATATATTCTGATAGCAGCTTTCTATTTTATCTAAAATGCTGCCTTTCATCTTTCTTTATACATCCTATTTCCCAAGCACTTAATCACATTTATTGCTCACTTTTGGACTGCCTCCAATATTGGCATGTCTGGGTAGAGTCTCAGGATGCTGACAAAGAAAAGGTTGAAGAAGGGTGAGGATATCAGAGGAATTCCAGATCTAGAGTAAGATATGGGAAAATTTTACTAATAAGTGCTATAGAGAAGTAAAGGATTTGTAAGGAAGAAAGGTAAAACATTGACTGAGGGACCTTCTTGTTTCTCATTTTGCACTCTAGTAAGGTGATGTAGCATGACATTGCAACTTAAAAGTTTTGAGCATTAGTGATGAAATAATAATCTACAAAAGACTATAAAATTAATATGAGCCAATAGATGGTAAGATAGGAAAAAAATCACTCTGCTGGCACACTTATGTCTTATCCTGATTTTTCTCTTAAGCCGAGTTTTATTTAGGTTTTGGCGTGAAAGAATCCTATAAATCTTTCATTCTTAGGGAAATGGAGATTCGGGGTAGATGTACTTCCCCTACTCCCTGAAACTTGATTCAGCTGTTCCAAGGCTTGTTTGGTCTTTACTGCGACACTGTTTCATGATGTCGCACTCACAAAGCCTCTTTGTTTTTTGTTTTTTTTTTTCCTTTGTTTTTAATAATTTGGATGATTTATTGGTTTGGATATGGAAAGCTCCGTGTCATCATGTTATCTGATTCCCAAACTTCTCTTTACCCTCTGAGTTAGGGTCTGTGCCTATAATTAATTCAGCAACTGTAACTGCAAAATGTTTGCCCTATAATGAGTTCCCAGGTGACATGAAAACCTCATCTCTCAGGTAGGATGAAAATGGGCATGTCTTCACCACGGAGCTAATGTAATAACAAGATTCAATCCGTGCTAACATCAGGATAGCTGATCAAGTCCCAACAGTGCATGTTAAAATGAGACTGTTCTCATTCCGCTTGCTCCTTTCAGCTGAAAAATGGGAAAGTGATTTTCACCTTTTATTATCCACTCTGTGCTGTCACCTGTCTCACCCTAGAGCAGTTTTCTACACTGGGGACTTCACTTGTTTAGCATTTCATATATCATGTCTTATCTAAGCATCCAGTGCCTAAAACTTCTGCCACAGTGGCCAAGCAGGTGCGCGGAAGAAATACTTCAGCAGCTCTTAAATGATTCAGCAGTCAAGTTTTTTTGTTTGTTTTTGGATTTTTTTTCCCTTTCATTCTATTTTGTTCCATTTCACTTTGCTTTGTTTTATTTTATTTATTTATTTATTTATTTTTAGCAAAGATTAGCTGAGATCATTGCCTACCAGATGTGTCTTCAATGGTTTATTATAAGGCATTTCTATTATTTTTCCTTGACATTATTATTGATGTTTGCTGTGAAGGTATTTTTTAGAAGTGATGCTGAGAAAGCATCTGGTTAAGTTAGCTAGTCTGGTTCAAGAGGTGATTCTAAGGCTCATTAACTCAGCACTCCCATCATCCAATAATGGGCACCCTAGAGTAACTGCTCAGGAAATGAACGCAAAGCTTCCTGCCTAGTGTGTTTATGGAGGAACGTTTTAAAATCAAGCCATGAAGAGATTGTTTAAAAAGTATCCTTGTTTACCTACTTTTTGCATAATCCAAGGTTTTTTATAAATGCTTTGGGTACTGAGAAAATAAAGCTGTTATGTATCCAATATACATCACTCACCGAAACATTTTCAGGAAAAGCTTAACTATAAAACAGAATGACTCATTTCACTGAGGAATAGGCTGACGTTTTAGTGACTTGTCATAAATAGTGCAGTGGGGCTAAGTAAACTGAATTTAATGATGAGTTTTACAAGGTAGTTTGTTCCCTCTTCTTCTTGGGCTCAATGACCTTTTCCCGAGAGAGGGGTATTTATGGGAAAATCTACATCTCTCTTTTATATTCTTGGGAACCTTTAGCTCTCTAACTAGAAGCAGAAGAGGCAAGAGGGAATAAAACAAAAAATTTAAAGAGAGAGAGAGAGAGAGAGAGGCTTCACCAAGTGAAAGAAACCAACAGTATCCAGCTTTTCTTCTTGGGAGAAGAAATTAGAATCAGAATTTTTAGGCTGAGGGGATCATTAGCAATTGACTAATGTAATGAGGAGCCTTGATTCTCCCCCACACCCTTATTGCTCAGAGGAAATGATACCGCTATCCACATTATTGCTTTGCCAAAGCCCTGCTTTCTCCCTTGGCTACTCTCTTTCCTTCAGTTCTTCCACCCTTGTCTAAGCTCCAGATCTATCTCCCACCCCTACTAGTCAATTAATTGACTTTCAAAGTATATCCTGTCTCCTAATCTTAACCTTGTCCTGACCACCATCATCTTTTTTCTTGGGCTACCAAAAATTGCCTTCTGACTAGTTCTATTCTTTGTCTTGTTAACCATAGTGCATCTTCCACAGTGTAGCAATAGTGATTCTTGTAAAATGCATTCTTACCATGTTGCTGCCCTGCATGAAACAGTAAAATGACTTCTCAGAGAGCTCTTAGAATAAAGATCTTAAATGAATTTTAAGTGTCAGAAAATTTATTTTATACTCTAATAGTATATACTATATGGAATATGTATGTGTGACTATATACACAAACAACATGCATGTTAGAGATAGGATGGCTTAAGAGTACACTCCTCGTGGAACATCTGATTATCCAGACATTTTCCATTTCCTAGACATTTTCTAGAAATGAGATTGTATTAAAATATTTTGTTATGTTAATGAACAGAAATGTTCCTATAAGGTGAATATTTCTTAAGTTTTCTTGATCTTAGCTTGTAGGTGCTTATTCATCTGGTCATTTGAATTTGGAGAGACCTGGTTGTGTGTCAGGCATTTTGCTAGAAATTGGGATAAAAGAGATAGTCCTGGACAGCAGGGAGTTTGGTGTCCACTGTGGGCATAGCTACAAATAGCAAGTCCTCAGATTGCTATTCAAACTTAAACTTTGATTCTTCTTACAACACAGCAAAAATAATAGTAATCACAATAGTATAAGTTAACATTTTTTATAGCTTTTTCATCACTGGCATTATACTGAGACTATTATATACATTATCCCACTGCACACTTCTAGTGACCCATGGGATAGTTAGTATTATTATTCTCATTTTGTGTATGAGAAACTTAGTTTTGAGAATTGTCTTGGCCAAGATTGCATAGGTAGAAGGTGCCAGAGAGCAATTTCTAGAATTTTTATATTCTAAAGTCTGACTCTAAACCATCATATAATGGCAAGGGAGAATGAGGAGACAGGGAAAGTGATGATAATAATTCACATCTACACTTCTTATAATACTGCTATAATATTGCTGATATTGATAGTTATTAAAAATAAGATAGGCTCTTTCATTTAAGGCAAAAACACAAATTGAAATGATTACCTCAAAGAAATTTTCCCTTGAGAAAGATGGATTTTTCTGTCAGTGCATGTGAACTTCACGCTGGTCGTCATAACTGAGAGACATGACATACTGAGAACAAGGTGTCGTTTGGCCTGGCTGGCAAGGTAGAAATGAAACCTCTTGGGTTATTGTAAGACATACCCTTACATAGATTTCTCTTCTTGTGAGCAGTAAAAAAAGTAGCAAAATTAGAAGCTCTGCTTTCAGACTTTCATAAAGGGAACTTTTATTGGATGAGACTGCAATATCTTTAATGTGAATTACATTTTATCCCAAACTTAGAACAGGAGAAGCACCTACTGCATGCATCTCGTTTATTTGTGAGATAATAGGCAGGCCTATTTCATGGGACGGAGAAGCACATTGTGCGTCTTGCTTTGTGGAGCACTGACTGCTGCCTATAGAAAGAATCCAGGAGGGTCTTTGAGAACTTACATAGGGTTCCTGAACCTCAGCATTGTTGACATTTGGGGTTGGACAATTCTTTTTTTCCTTGACCTGTCCTGTGCATTGTAGGATGCTTATCAGCATCCCTAGCCTCTACCAATTAGATGTCTTTCCCCTCCCTCCACCTCAGGTGATAACCCAATGTGTCTCAGACATTGAGATCAGCTGAGTTACGCTGATTTGTAGACTTAGTCACAGAAGTCACAAAGCCACGGCAAGCACACTCCTTGTGTTCCTTCTGTTTCTGACACTCATTTTGAATGTTCTGAAACAGTCTCAAAAAGCGACTAAACTGCACAACTCAGAAGACTGTGCTTTGTTTGCATGAGCTATTTCTTTTTTTTTTTTTTAAGCTCCATAGCAGGAGTCCAAGACCAAGCATGAGCTATTTCTTATGTTGAAACAGGAGATACACATTTTATGCCTCAGTGAATGGCACAGAGGAAAAAGAGTTGGCTATGTTACCATAAATCTACCCCTAAATGCATGATTTCAAGCAGGATTTAGTTACGTAGAGTTATCCATGAAGGCCAGAATCAGGTGCATATTTTAAATTAATTTACATGTCAGTGCACTAAAACCTCATTAATTGACACAATTATATTTATCTTTTTTTATTATTTTTTTTAATATATGAAATTTATTGTCAAATTGGTTTCCATACAACACCCAGTGCTCATCCCAAAAGGTGCCCTCCTCAATACCCATCACCCACCCTCCCCACCCTCCCACCCCCATCAACCCTCAGTTTGTTCTCAGTTTTTAACAGTCTCTTATGCTTTGGCTCTCTCCCACTCTAGCCTCTTTTTTTGTGTTTTTTTTTTCCTTCCCCTCCCCCATGGGTTTCTGTTACGTTTCTCAGGATCCACATAAGAGTGACACCATATGGTATCTGTCTTTCTCTGTATGGCTTATTTCACTTAGCATCACACTCTCCAGTTCCATCCACGTTGCTACAAAAGGCCATATTTCATTTTTTCTCATTGGCACGTAGTATTCCATTGTGTATATAAACCACAATTTCTTTATCCATTCATCAGTTGATGGACATTTAGGCTCTTTCCATAATTTGGCTATTGTTGAGAGTGCTGCTATAAACATTGGGGTACAAGTGCCCCTATGCATCAGTACTCCTGTATCCCTTGGATAAATTCCTAGCAGTGCTATTGCTGGGTCATAGGGTAGATCTATTTTTAATTTTCTGAGGAACCTCCACATTGCTTTCCAGAGCGTCTGCACCAATGTGCATTCCCACCAACAGTGCAAGAAGGTTCCCGTTTCTCCACATCCTCTCCAGCATCTATAGTCTCCTGATTTGTTCATTTTGGCCACTCTGACTGGCGTGAGGTGATATCTGAGTGTGGTTTTGATTTGTATTTCCCTGATAAGGAGCGACGTTGAACATCTTTTCATGTGCCTGTTGGCCATCCGGATGTCTTCTTTAGTGAAGTGTCTATTCATGTTTTCTGCCCATTTCTTCACTGGGTTATTTGTTTTTCGGGTGTGGAGTTTGGTGAGCTCTTTATAGATTTTGGATACTAGCCCTTTGTCCGATATGTCATTTGCAAATATCTTTTCCCATTCTGTTGGTTGCCTTTTAGTTTTGTTGGTTGTTTCCTTTGCTGTGCAGAAGCTTTTTATCTTCATAAAGTCCCAGTAATTCACCTTTGCTTTTAATTCCCTTGCCTTTGGGGATGTGTCGGGTAAGAGATTGCTACGGCTGAGGTCAGAGAGGTCTTTTCCTGCTTTCTCCTCTAGGGTTTTGATGGTTTCCTGTCTCACATTCAGGTCCTTTATCCATTTTAAGTTTATTTTGGTGAATGGTGTGAGAAAGTGGTCTAGTTTCAACCTTCTGCATGTTGCCGTCCAGTTCTCCCATCACCATTTGTTAAAGAGACTGTCTTTTTTCCATTGGATGTTCTTTCCTGCTTTGTCAAAGATGAGTTGGCCATACGTTTGTGGGTCTAGTTCTGGGGTTTCTATTCTATTCCATTGGTCTATGTGTCTGTTTTTGTGCCAATACCATGCTGTCTTGATGATTACAGCTTTGTAGTAGAGGCTAAAGTCTGGGATTGTGATACCTCCTGCTTTGGTCTTCTTCCTCAAAATTCCTTTGGCTATTCGGGGCCTTTTGTGGTTCCATATGAATTTTAGGATTGCTTGTTCTAGTTTTGAGAAGAATGCTGGTGCAATTTTGATTGGGATTGCATTGAATGTGTAGATAGCTTTGGGTAGTATTGACATTTTGACAATATTTATTCTTCCAATCCATGAGCAGGGAATGTCTTTCCATTTCTTTAAATCTTCTTCAATTACCTTCATAAGCTTTCTATAGTTTTCAGCATACAGATCTTGTACATCTTTGGTTAGATTTATTCCTAGGTATTTTATGGTTCTTGGTGCAATTGTGAATGGGATCAGTTTCTTTGTCTTTCTGTTGCTTCATTGTTAGTGTATAAGAATGCAACTGATTTCTGTACATTGATATTGTATCCTGCAACTTTGCTGAATTCATGTATCAGTTCTAGCAGACTTTTGGTGGAGTCTATCGGATTTTCCATGTATAATATCATGTCATCTGCAAAAAGCGAAAGCTTGACTTCATCTTTGCCAATTTTGATGCCTTTGATTTCCTTTTGTTGTCTGATTGCTGATGCTAGAACTTCCAACACTATGTTAAACAACAGCGGTGAGAGTGGGCATCCCTGTCGTGTTCCTGATCTCAGGGAAAAAGCTCTCAGTTTTTCCCCATTGAGGATGATGTTAGCTGTGGGCTTTTCATAAATGGCTTTTATGATGTTTAAGTATGTTCCTTCTATCCCGACTTTCTCAAGGGTTTTTATTAAGAAAGGGTGCTGGATTTTGTCAAAGGCCTTTTCTGCATCGATTGACAGGATCATATGGTTCTTCTCTTTTTTTTTGTTAATGTGATGTATCACGTTGATTGATTGGCGAATGTTGAACCAGCCCTGCATCCCAGGAATGAATCCCACTTGATCATGGTGAATAATTCTTTTTATATGCCGTTGAATTCGATTTGCTAGTATCTTATTGAGAATTTTTGCATCCATATTCATCAGGGATATTGGCCTGTAGTTCCCTTTTTTTACTGGATCTCTCTCTGGTTTAGGAATCAAAGTAATACTGGCTTCATAGAATGAGTCTGGAAGTTTTCCTTCCCTTTCTATTTCTTGGAATAGCTTGAGAAGGATAGGTATTATCTCTGCTTTAAACGTCTGGTAGAACTCCCCTGGGAAGCCATCTGGTCCTGGACTCTTATTTCTTGGGAGATTTTTGATAACCGATTCAGTTTCTTCGCTGGTTATGGGTCTGTTCAAGCTTTCTATTTCCTCCTGATTGAGTTTTGGAAGAGTGTGAGTGTTTAGGAATTTGTCCATTTCTTCCAAGTTGTCCAAATTGTTGGCATATAATTTTTTATAGTATTCCCTGATAATTGTTTGTATCTCTGAGGGATTGGTTGTAATAATTCCATTTTCATTCATGATTTTATCTATTTGGGTCATCTCCCTTTTCTTTTTGAGAAGCCTGGCTAGAGGTTTGTGAATTTTGTTTATTTTTTCAAAAAACCAACTCTTGGTTTCGTTGATCTGCTCTACAGTTTTTTTAGATTCTATATTGTTTATTTCTGCTCTGATCTTTATTATGTCTCTTCTTCTGCTGGGTTTAGGCTGCTTTTGCTGTTCTGCTTCTATTTCCTTTAGGTGTGCTGTTAGATTTTGTATTTGGGATTTTTCTTGTTTCTTGAGATAGGCCTGGATTGCAATGTATTTTCCTCTCAGGACTGCCTTCGCTGCGTCCCAAAACTTTTGGATTGTTGTATTTTCATTTTCGTTTGTTTCCATATATTTTTTAATTTCTTCTCTAATTGCCTGGTTGACCCACTCCTTCGTTAGTAGGGTGTTCTTTAACCTCCATGCTTTTTGAGGTTTTCCAGACTTTTTCCTGTGGTTGATTTCAAGCTTCATAGCATTGTGGTCTGAAAGTATGCATGGTATAATTTCAATTCTTGTATACTTATGAAGGGCTGTTTGACACAATTATATTTAAAACAATATGTAAGTCAAAGCAATTATTGTTTCCCCGATGACCAGATGCCAACCTCTACTCATAAAAATATTGAGTAATATCAAATTGAAAATCTATTTGCCCTTGGTTTTAATAGGCTTATGTATTAATTTTATATGCTTTAGCATTATTTATTAGAATTTCATGTTAGTCTACTTTGGGCTTTTAATGTGGTAACCACTTCAGATCCCATTGAGTAGTGTATGATGTGTATTTCAAACCTTTACTTGCCTCCTGAGAAACCTTTCAATTTAGGTGGCTTTGGAGACGAAGGGGGACAGAAGGCAAGCTGACCATGCTCCATGAAGTCCATAGAACCCAACAACACTAGGAAGTCTTAACAGATGAGGAAAAAAAGAAGTACTATTCTGAACACTTACAATTTTCTGGTTCTCACAAGAATTCTCTTGAAAAAAAGTATATTAGAACAGATGACACACAGAGGGTTTTTAGGGTGGTGAAACTATGCAAGATACTATAATGGTAGATACATGTCATTATACATTTGTTCAAACCCACAGAATGTACAACATCAAGTGAACCCTAATGTCAACAATAGGCTTTGAGTGATAATGATGTGTCAATGTAGGTTCATCGATTGGAAAAACTGGATCATTCTGGTGGGGGATAATAGTGGGGGGGTATGCATTTGTGGGAACAAGGTGTATATGGGAAATCTCTGTATCTTCTGCTCAATTTTGCTATGAATCTAAAACTGGTCTAAAAAAGCCTATTTTAAAAAGTTAGTTCTTTTTAAAGATAGTTTGGGCAGGGATTTTAATAGGATAGATATCTCATCCTGGTTTATAATCATTGTAACCTCTAGAGACCTGTTTCTGGTAATCTGTTTTATCTCTAATCTCTGGTGTAGATAAGGTAGACATTGCAGTCTACATTTAAGAGGATATAATACTGAAGGCATAAATATACTCTTTTCAGGCAATACTGATTTTGTTAATAGAGACATGTTTGATTAAGTAATTCATAAATGATGAGCTTTAGGTCCTGAGGATCTAAGCTACACATTTTATTCTAGTCTTTCCAATCTCAACATTACCTACTCCTACCTACTCCAAGGAGTCTTCAATATAATTAAAATATTTTTTTTTCATGTCTACTCATTTTTGAGAGAGCACAAGCAGGGGAAGGGCAGAGAGAGAGACACACACAGAATTTGAAGCAGGCTCTAGGCTTCGAGCTGTCAGCACAGAGCCCGAGGCGGGGCTTGAAACCACGAATCATGAGAATCATGACCTGAGCCGAAGTCAGACACTTACCTAACTGAGCCATCCAGGCGCCCCTCAATATAATTTTTGATGCAACTACAGGTAAAAGGTGAATTTCTTCAGATTCTGAAATTCTTACCAGAGATTGTCTGGAGTTTAATTCATTTTTACAGTATCTCAACTGATTTTGTCAATCCCATTTGCTGTGGCCAATCTTTATTGGAATGAAAATAACAATGGAGCTTGTAATTATCGGACTTTATTGACTCTGTCTTGGAAGTTGACTCTGAAAGTCAACTTTCAGAAGTTCTTCAAAAGTAACTAACTTTTTTCACGAACTTTCTGAAAAATCCCATTCAAGCTTATATTTTGAAAAATCATGGTAGATCTCAAGTCTCTAATTCAATTTTAGTTCTGCCACTGATATTTATGTACCCATAGTTAACTTATTACATTCTTTAACTTCTTATTTCTGGGATTTTAGGAATTTCATTCACTGGTGTTTGTAATAGTTAATTATGTCATCATATGGTTATTTGCTCCTGGGTTCTGTTAACTTTCTATTTTTAACAGGTCCTCATTCTTCAAAATTGATTTCACCATTGCCCTCCCCTCAAAGTAACTCTTTTCAATTACCTTTTGTCCATAATGACACTAGTTTGAAACCTCTGAAACCTTATCTATTAATTGTCTTTGAGGTTTTTTTTCTCCTCATTACCTATACCCAATGTTACTGAGCCCTGCCAATTTTACATTCAAGTGCCTCTCAAATAATTAAACGACAACATCAAAAACTATTCCTCCTCAGGCCTTGTTCTAATTCAGGCACTCTTTCTACTGCCTTTTAATTAATCTCCTTATTTATATTCTTTCCCCAATTAGACTAATACTGCATACTGTTGGCAGATGTATTTCTCTAAGTACCTACATTCATGTCATCACTATGTTTCTAAAACTTTCAGTCATTCCCTATTATATACAAGATAAAATCCACATCCTTTAGTGTAGCACTCAAAGCCTATCATAATCTGTCATTTGCTACCTCTTCACACACATTTCCCCAAATATTGAACAGAACTAACACTTCATTCACACCAAGTGAATTTTTTTTTTGCTATTCATAAAACACATCATGACATCTACTTTCAATACAAAGCGACCTCACATCTCAGACATTGCTTTTTTTATTATTTTGAAAAACTAGCAAATATCAGTGATCTCTTAACTCTTTCATGCTACTAAATTTGTTAAATATTATGTTAGATAGTGGGGCTGTGGAAATTTCAAAAGTACTTTATTATGTGGTTTCTTCAAGGGGCTTTTAGTATAGTTGAAATAGCAAGGAAATATAGAATTAAGTGCTAAATTGTCTGCTCCAGTCTGTAAATTTCCAACAGTCGAAAACGTAAGTATCTAGTATATTTTTATGTATTGTATGTGTTTCTTTTTTTATTTGTTTTAATTATATTTTAAGCTTCTAAAAGGACAGGTGTTATATTCTGTGTGTATGAATATGTATTTTTGCATTTCTTCATAGTGTTAGATAGGTGCTTGAGAAAAATGTATTGCATAAACTTACATATTTGGGAAGGAGGGTGTTTTTTTCTTGCTGAATAGCTTAGGCAAATCAGAAATGCTTCTTTGTCAGAAGCAATGCCTTAGAAAACATGGTCAGTAACTGTGAATGACTGTGGAAACCAGATAGATCAGATAAAAGAATGAACTGGGCAGGTTGGAGAGGTGAAGGCTCAATCTAACTGGAGAGCTGTTGTCTTTTCCAAAGGAGTCAGCTGCTTCTTAGCAGTGCCTCTGGCTGTGGCATGGGATTTCAAGTCTACTGTTGCCTGATCTAATTTTTCAAGGTGAGATGGAGATTTGAATTTTTATGTGAAATAACCAATATTCTTTCCCCTAGAATTTGACAGGGAAAACTACACACCCACTCAGGCTGAATTTTTCCTGGAGGCTACACTATTAGTTTGCAATCTTGGCCCTAGAGAGATTTTGGTTGTTGTTGATGTATGATTTCTCTCCTGTGACCTAATCAACATTGGTAGCTGGTCAGTTACTTAGGAGAGTCAGTTAATGTAGCAAATCAAAACAGACTATTGACCTGCGTTATGAAATTAATAGAATAATACAACATGATGCATGTGTCAAACATATTATGTTAACTTAGAACATATAAATTAAGTCCTTTGACCAACCTGTTTGGGTTGCAGCATGGCCTTTTTTTCTGGATATAAGTTTACTGACTGGATTGCTGGATTCTTTTTCCTATGTAGGAAAAAGAATATTTTTTTTGTCCTCCATTCCCAGTTTCCCTTTTCTTAAAGTGAGGGGAGAAGTGTATATACTTGTCAGACAGGCTGAGTGCAGAGTCCTTCTGAAATTGTGCGACTTTCTTCCAACTTGCACACTACCTTGTCCTCAAATGAGACTGCATTATTTTTAGTGACTCATCTTTTTTTTTTTTTTTTAATTTTTTTTTCAACGTTTATTTATTTTTGGGACAGAGAGAGACACAGCATGAACGGGGGAGGGGCAGAGAGAGAGGGAGACACAGAATCGGAAACAGGCTCCAGGCTCTGAGCCATCAGCCCAAAGCCCGACGCGGGGCTCGAACTCACGGACCGCGAGATCGTGACCTGGCTGAAGTCGGACGCTTAACCGACTGCGCCACCCAGGCGCCCCTAGTGACTCATCTTTAACAAAAGCATTAACCAAAACATTTAAATTCATTTTCTTAGAATCCATTTTCTTTTCACACCCTCATTTCATCAGTTTATATAATATTTAATCTATATACTTATAATGTAAAATAAATCTAGCCTAAAGAAGTTTGGGAACAAATAAAATTGACTCCTGGCAACTATTCAGTTCAGTAGAAGGGAGCATGAATGCACAAGAATAAAGATTATGCTTCTAGTTACAAGATGCAGCATGTTGTGGACAGCACTTGCTTAAGTTCATGAGAAGACTAGAGAGCATGGACTAATCTAGTCATTTGATTTAGTGAAGGTCAGTTAAGTGAATGATATGCATCATAGTTGATTATGCTGGTCTCTATATTGGTGTATACTGCGAGACCCTTGGAACAGCACAGCATCACTTGCTATCTGAATCCCAGAGTAATGCTCCAGAGGTGAATTACATAAGCTTTTCATATGCTTTTGGTCACTCTCATGGGGAGGAGGTCCAGGGAATAATTTTCATCCTGTGTACAATGTATGTGCTACTGAGGAGGTTGTCTTGAGTAGAAATAATTCTTCCGTTAGGAGAACTAAAATATTTTAGTGCAGTTTTGCTTTTTGCAAGTATTAGGAACCATGATTTAGAAAGAGATTTATGCAAATGTATTATAAGAGCAAGAGAAGAGAATGTTCCAAATTTCAAGTTGCTTCTTTAAGAAATAAAAATTAGTTTTCTCTCCCATAAGTTCCACTCAATTTTTTCTCAGTTTTTCTATAAAGTAATTATTTATGCCCACACAAATTTTGTCACACTTAGATTAGAATTTGGATTATATTGGTCTTGTAAAGCAGTTCATGTTGTTTGAAGAAATCTAAAAATATTCTATGCACTTCTTCCCTCCATTTTCATTATTCTGTTTATTTGTTTATATTATTTTTTATTGAAGCATAACTAACATACAGTGTTATATAAGCTTTAGGTATACAACATAATGATTCAACAATTCTATACATTAATCAGTCCTCAATATGAGAAGTGTAGTCACCATCTATCACCAAATGATGTTATTTCAATCTTATTGATTGTATTCTCTATGCTGTACTTTTCATCTCCATGACTTGTTTATTTTATAACTGGAAGATTATACCTCTTAATCCCCTTTGTCTATTTCATCCACCCCCCCACCCCACCTCCCTTGCTAGAGGAGATACACATAGAAAAATATTTCTGTGGTCAATGTCAAAGAAATTACTGCCTGTGCTTTATTCTAGGAATTTTATGCTTTCAGATCTCACATTTAGGTCTTTAAAACATTTTGAGTTTATTTTTTATATGGTGTAAGAAAGCATTCCAGTTTTATTCTTTTGCATGTAGCTATCCAGTTTTACCAGCACCATTTATTGAAGAGACTTTCTTATCCTCATTGTATATTCTTGCTCCTTTTATCATAGATTGATTGACCATATAAGTGTGGGTTTATTTCTGGGTTCTCTATTCTATTCCACCAATCTATGTATATTTTTGTGCCAGTACCATACTGCTTTGATTACTACTGTACTTTGTAGCATAACTTAAAATCTGAAATTGTGATACTTCCAGTTTTGTTCTTCTTTATGAAGATTGCTTTGGCTATTTGGGGTCTTTTGCGGTTCCCATGCTCGTTATGTTTAACCTGTTATTGGTGATTGTTATTCTGCATACATTGAACTGACTACATTAAATCTTTGAGGCATTGTTTAGGCTCGTGGATATTAAATGTATTTACTTTTAAAATAATTCATATATATTTGGATTGTAGAATTGCAAAAAGGGCAATGTTTAGCTAAATAACTAGTTGTTTAAAAATATTTGTGGCAAACTGGCCTTTCCTACTTGTTTAATAATTTCTGAGAGCAATGATAAATGGTTATAATAGGTATTTTAATACTCATTCACCTGCAAGCATTTACAAAACATCTTCTAAGTGACTCATGTATCCTAAGGGACTGCCCAATGTTTCTCCAAATGGTTTACAAATCTCCTGTAGTAGTTTGTTCAGCTTCTAGTTTCCTGGAGTCCATTCCAGATCTATCGAATTGGATCTGTAACTGTGGAGCCTGGGATCTGCATGTTTATCAAACCCTAGTGGTGAGTTTTACGGAGTAACATTGAAAACCAGTACTCTTGCAATCCATAGACAAATTAGAAATTATCTCCTCCCGAGAGTAGGCCTAAAGTGGTGGTTAAAATCTGGCAGAGGGAAAATAATCTTTTCCTAAGATTAAAAGTCACCCTGAAATTTTTGCTGCCTTAGCCTTCTGCCTGTTGAATTCTGGAAATTTATTCCAGTCATACTTAATAATCAAATAGATCTGGAGTATAGCTAAGCAGGGTGGTGTTTACATGGTATTTAGAAACAAAAAAGACTCAAGCAAGGATGTACTCATGATCAAGAGAAGCAGGTAAGATCCCTTGATGCAGGAAACTAGTAAGACAGAATCTATGGTTATGTATTTTCCTGTGAGGCATGGAGAGTCCTAGATTCACAGACATTGTTTATAGCCAGTAAGAGATTCAGAAGTATACAAATAAATCCTCTTTCAGACTGATCAGCAGCCTACGAGCTAGGGTTACCACACAGCCTGCCTTGAATCTCAAGATCTGATCAATTTTTTTTTCAGGTCCCATACATAGCTCAGCATCCATCCCCATGCTGGGAGACATTTAGAAGCTGAACTTTATTGATAGTTCATTATAAAGAGTTTGTGGGCTGTGTAAAAGCCATCAATGAAACAACAGCATAAAAGAATCTTTTTGTTCTGTTTATTGTATTTTGCTTCAAAAGGAGACTCATTTTCTTTTTCACAAGTAAGTACCATTCTGGAATTGATTAAAGTCCATTAAAACATTTCAGGTATCTGATATTTAAACATCAGAATGATTTTTTTACTTCTTTATTACATGAATGTAATAGAAAAAGGCTTGTGACTCTTTTAAAGTTTTATTTGCTCTCAGTGTCATGAGGTGATAGAAGACATAATATTCTAATTTATACCCATGTTCACTTTGAAGGGTACATATAATTCTCTTTTTAGTGAGTCACATTTTGTTTCTTTTCACCTTTTGAAAATGTCATGTGCAACCTTTTAATATTAAAAACCACATGACTGATAAGGTGTCTTATACAACGTCACAGAGGTGAAGGCTTAGGCTACATGCTAGCTACCAAGAAAGGCTATATGGAGTCATACCCTGGAGATCTGAGGAAAGGAAAGGAAAGGAAAAGAAAGGAAAGGAAAGGGAAGGAAAGGAAGGGAAAGGAAAGGGAAGGAAAGGAAAGGAAAGGGAAGGAAAGGAAAGGAAAGGGAAGGGAAGGAAAGGGAAGGGAAGGGAAGGGAAGGGAAGGGAAGGGAAGGGAAGGGAAGGGAAGGGAAAGAAAGGAAAGGAAAGGGAAGGGAAGGGAAAGAAAGGAAAGGAAAGGAAAGGAAAGGATGAATGCTGTTGAAGTGTTTTACAGCAATTCTTTCTGAAAAGAGAGCAAAGAACAGACTAGCTTTGTAGGACTGTTCAATTCGTGAGTTGGTTCCCACATGGAAAACTGTGTCCTCATTGGTCACCCATCAGGTATAGCTCTTTCCATCTGACTCTTTGTCCTATGCCACTTGTCATGTCTCCATCTTTTCTGCCCTTCTCCCATTTAACTCCACAAACAAGAAGACATTATACATTACAAATTTTTGAGAAGTGGTATCTCAATTTTTTTCAAGTCTGGATTAAAAGGATCTTCATCATTAGTCCATTTAATCCAGGGATTTTAAAATCTGGACTTTGTTAATCCTTCAGAGCATTGACTGCTTTGGCCTCGGTTAAACATAATTTGGTCTTAATTTTAGTTCTATGAACAAACTTATGATGTTTTATACTGATCATACTTGCATGTTCGGATAGGACATTTTGATTATTTGCTTGATTCCTTTGAAAATTGTAAAGAATAAAGATTTTGAAAATGCACTATAGTACCTCTGCAAGTCTGGAAGTTGCTTTAACCCAGATTATTCTATTTTTCCATACCCACTTAATTTTTTTTTTAACATTTATTTATTTATTTTGAGGGAGAAGGGGAATACAAGGGGAGGGCCAGAGATAGAGAGAGAGAGAATCCCAAGCAGGCTGTGCACTGACAGCCTGAAGCCCAGTGCGGGGCTTGAACTCGCAAATTGTAAGATCATGACCTGAGCTGAAACTAAGAGTTGTATGCTTAACTGATTGAGCCACCCAGGTGCCCTATCCATACTCATTTAATGTTTTTCCCTATTCCTTAGTTAAGAGATGTGTTTATTCTTATTAAATATACTTGAAAATAAAAAATTTTCCTAGTGATAAAAATTAAGTTCCTTCTGGTTTAGTACAAATTTAGTGCCAGGATTCTTCAAGCAGAAAGCTATTTGTACACCTTAAACATATGTGACACTATAGAGAATCAGGAGTGTTAACTCCTCAAAAAAGGGATTTCTTAAGAAATGCGTACTGGTTCTAGAATCTAGTTTCATGCCTTATGTCACCAACAGATATGGTTATGTGGGTTGTTTAAAAAAATTTTTAATGTTTATTTATTTTTGAGAGAGGGAGAGAGAGAGAGAGAGAATGGCAGCAGGGGAGGAACAGAGAGAGGGAGACACAGAATCTGAAGCAGGCTCTGGGCTCTGAGGTGTCAACACAGAGTCCAACTCAGGGCTCAAACTCACAAACTGTGAGATCATGACCTAAGCCAAAGTCAGACACTTAACCAGCTGAGCCACCCAGTCACTCCAAGATATTTGGTTTCTAAAGTTGCATTTGTACCTAGAAATTAATTTGTTATTTATGTTTTTGATACATGACAGCCCCGGATTTTACTGCTTCTCTATTATAAATTCACACTCTGAATCAAGAAACAATGGCTGTGTTTTATGCACTAAGTAGTTACTTTGGTTGTTACTTTTAGTTTTTAAGTTCTTGCCTTAAAATATAAATAATATATAAAAGTAGTTATTTTTTTTTCCACGTTTTTATTTTTATTTTTGGGACAGAGAGAGACAGAGCATGAACGGGGGAGGGGCAGAGAGAGAGGGAGACACAGAATCGGAAATGGGCTCCAGGTTCTGAGCCATCAGCCCAGAGCCTGACGCGGGGGACTCGAACTCACGGACCGCGAGATCGTGACCTGGCTGAAGTCGGACGCTTAACCGACTGCGCCACCCAGGCGCCCCAAAAGTAGTTATTTTAGAAATGAAAATAAATAGTAGCAAGTTAATTTTTTTTTCATACTGGATAGTTGTCCAGGAAACAACCTAAATACATTTGAAAGTACTCTGTTTTCGATATTACCATTTTACCATATATATGATATATCATATAGACCATAGAGTCCAAAAGACAATATTCATGATATTCTTGCACAATGATGCATATTTAAAAGTTTACATTTAGAGAACGTCCTCAACTTGATAAAGAACATCTACAAAAAAATTACAGCTAACATATTTAATGGTGAAAAATTGAACAGTTTCCCAGTAAAATCATTAGAAAGGCAAAAATTTTCCCTCTTACCACTCATACTCAGCACTGTACTAGAAGTGCTAGTAATGCAATAACATAAGAAAAGGAAATGAAAGGTATACAGGTTTTTAAGGAAGAAATAAAATTGTATTTGTCTGCAGATGACATGATTGTCTAAGTAGAAAATCTCCAAGAATCAACAGAAAAAAAAAAAATTCCCGGAATCAAAAACTGATTGTAGCAATGTCATAGGATACAAGGTTAATAGACAAAGTCAGTTGCTTTCTTTTATACAGCAGTAAACAAATGGAATTTGAAAGTAAATACACCATACCATTCACAATGACACACACACACACACACACACACACACACACACACACACACAGAAATAGGTATGGTAAATCTAGGTACAAAATCTACATGTGGAAAATTATGAAAGAAATCAAAGAAGATGTCAATAAATGGAGGAATAGTTCCATGTTCATTGACTGGAAGACTCAATACTGTCAAGCTTGTATGGGGGAGCAAAAAACCCCAAAAAGTCAAAACACTATGAAAGAAAAACATTGTTGGAGTGATACTACTTGACTTGAAGAAGTATTATAAAGCTACTGTATTCAAAACAACATGGTATTTGTTAAAGAATAGATTTATAGATCAATGAAAGAAAAAAGAAAGCCCAGAAATATAACCCCCATACACATATAGTCAGTTAGTGTTTTAAGAGGAGCAAAGGCAAGTCAATGGACAGAAGATAGACTTCTAAACAAATGGTGCAGGAATAATTGGATTTCTGTACCCAAAAAGTTAAATATAGCCATAGACCTTAAACATTTTACCAAAATCAAGTTAAGATGGAGCATAGATCTAAGCGTAAAATGCAAAGTTACAAAATTTTTGGAAGAAAACAGAAAAATCTAGATAGGTTAGAGTTTGATGATAAGTTTCTAGATACAACAGCAAAAGCACAATCCAGGAAAGAAAAAGATGATAAGCTGAACTTTACTAAAATTAAAAACTTCTGTTCTGAAAAGACACTATTAAGAGAATGAAAAGATAAGATAGAGATTGGAAGAAAGTATTTGTAAAACACATGTCTGTTAAAGGACTTATATCTAAAAGATTCCCAGAACTCTTTTTAAAAAAAAATTTTTTTTTTACATTTATTTATTTTTGAGAGACAGAGAGAGACAGAGCACAAGTTGGGGAGTGGCTGAGAGAGAAGGAGACACAGAATCCGAAGCAGGCTCCAGGCTCTGAGCCGTCAGCACAGAGCCCGACGCGGGGCTCAAACCCACAAACCATGAGCTCATGACCTGAGCCAAAGTCGGATGCTCAACCGACAGAGCCACCCAGGCACCCTAAAAGATTCCCAGAACTCTTAACACTTAACCATAAGAAAACAAACAGCTCAGTTAAAATATGGGCAAACAATCTGGACACCTCAGCATATAGATACAGAAGGCAAATGATCCTATGAAAAGATTTTCAAAATCATTTATCATTAGGGAATTGAAATGAAAAAAAAAAAAATAGAGATACCACTTTATATCTATCACAATGGCTAAAATCCAAAAAAACAGACAATACCTTCTTGACACAAATGAACAAAGCTTTTTAAAAAAAAAAATTTAAAGAAAAAGGAACAAAGTCTATTCAAGTCCAAGTTAGGACAGCTGCCTGGGCTACACAATCTTTAAAATAGGAAAATGGTCTAGGGAAGGAACATTTGGTGTTGGGTTATACACTTTTTTTTTTTTTTTACATAAAAAGTTAGAAATCATTAGACAAGAGACATTTCAGATAGCTATAGACCTTACCTTAAGCTTTTAGTACATACAGGGCTATATGACCTTGATCTTATGGGAAGCAGGGAGGTTTTGTTTGTTTGTTTGTTTTGTTTTGTTTTGTTTTGTTTTTTCTCTTATCTTTGCCTGGGATGCTGGCTTTTCTGTTATTTATAAACAAAACAGATGCACAATATGTGCTGGGGGCAGAAATTGAGCACATGTTTCAAGGTTTTGCTGATTCTGTTTCAGGTTAGAGTATGGCATCCCTGAGAGCCCATGAGCAAGCCCATTGAAAGTTGAATATTTTCTTTACTTTATCAACCCAGAGCATACAAGGATGCAGGGCAATAGGAACTCTAACTCACTGCTGGTAGGAACACAAAATGAGGCAGCCAGTCTGGAAGACAGCTTGGCTGCCTCTTAAAAGGCACATGGTCTTACCATGTGATCAAGCAATTACGCTTCTAGATATTGACCCAATTGACTTGAAAACTTATGTTACACAAAACTAGCATGCAATTGTTCATAATTGCCCCAAACCAGAAGCACTTATTGTCCTTCAGTAGGTGAAATGATAAACTGTGTTACATCCAGACAATGGAATATTATTCAGCAGTGCAAAGATATGAGCTATCAACCCACAAAAAGACCTGGGAGAAACCTAGATGCATAATGCCGAGTGAATGAGCTAGTCTGAAAAGGCTGCATAGCGTATGATTCCAATTAAATGACATTCTGGAAAAGGCAAAATTAGACACAGTAAAAAAAAAATAAATCAGTTATCAGGGAACCTGGGAGGCTCAGTTGGTTAAATGTCTGACTTTGGCTCAGGTTATGATCTCTCAGTTCATGGATTCCAGCCCTGCATTGGGCTCTGTGCTGACAGCTCAGAGCCTGGAGCCTGCTTCAGATTCTGTGACTTCCTCTCTCTGCCCCTCCCCGGCTCCTGCTGTCTCTTTCTCTCTCTCTCAAAAATAAATAAATATTAAATTTTTTTTTTTTTTTAAATCAGTGGTCGTCAGGCAGACTGATGGAAAGGAGAGGGATGAATAGGTGGAACATGGTGGGTTTTAAAATAGCAAGACAATTCTGTATGATCTGTAATGGTGGATACATGCCATTATCTTGACATTATGCATGTGTCAAAATGACACAAAACAGAGTGAACCCTAATGTAAACCAAGGACTTTACTTGATAATGTATCAACATAGGCTTGTCGATTGTAACAAATGTACTACCTAATATAAGAAGTTAACAATCAGGGAATCTGGGATATGGGTAGAGAGAGTATATGAGAGTACTTTCTGTTAACCTAAAACTGCTTATATAAAGAAAAAAAAAAACCTTATGTACCTACCACTTACCCAGCTTCAACATTTCTCAATATTTTCCAAATCCTTTTACCCACCCAACTGCCGAAACAAAACTTGGGAGGGGTTTTAAGGGCTGGGTTGAGCTAGTTGAAAAGTACTGGAGAATGGTAGGAGAGAGGTTCATGGATGGGATATGTTGGATACATTGTTATTCCTAAATGTGTTTCTCTGTGACTGGGCTGTGTTTGCTAATTGTCACCACTGGAAGTTAGGAAGCGAGCCTGGGTGACAGGAGTGCTAACTTTCTTGATGATTACATTTCCAAGGAATAGCCCCTAGGTCCTTGAGAAAGACATTCTTGGGAAGTAAAACTGGCAGGAGGTTTTTATTTTATTTTTTATTTTTTTCATGTTTATTTATATGAGAGAGAGAAAGAGGAGATGCACACACACACACACACACACACACACACAGAGAGAGAGAGAGAGAGAGAGAGAGAGAATGAATTCAGGGGAGGGGCAGAGTCTGAGGAAGAGAGAGAATCCTGAGCAGGGAGTTTGGTTCAGGGCTGGATCCCAGGAAATTTGAAATCACGAACTGAGCTGAAATCGAGTCAGCTGCTTAACCAACAGAGCCATCCAGGCACCAGGCACCCTGGCAGCAGGCTTCTTAAAAAGTTTACACCTCCAGAGGATAGAGAAGGAATTTATAATGACACATTTTTAAAAACAAATTCTATGAGAAAAAGGAGGTCAGAGGCTTTGAGACAGGAAGAAGAAGGCTGTCTAAATTTTAGTCGAGCCAAGGGAAATGGTAAAGACATCTTGGCCACCTTCATCTCTTGATTCCTGTTTTGCAGAAATGTGACACATAAGGAACTGGAGTTCTATTTGTGAGTCCCATTCTTTTACTTGCTAAGGTTTTGGCCCTGACTTATGGATGGCCTTTTTCGTTAGAGAATGTTTCCACTTCAAGACAAAAAATGCAGCAGGTTAATAAAAGCATGGTTTGGATGAGACCTACAGAGTTCTCAATAAGCCCTGAAAATATTATGTTGCCCCAAACCCTTAATTTATAACTTAAAACAAAATCAAAGTAAACTCATAAAATTTGTAAGAAATCCTAAGTGTTCTGAGTTTTCACATGATTTGTTTCAATGCTGTTTCTCAAATACTAAATTTCAAATTATTACAAACAGTTGATGTTGGTGCCTCTGGACCTTCCAGCTTTGCTGCACGTTGGGCAGTCTACACTGAAGACTCTGTAGGGTCTCTGTAGGGTTGGAGGCCCAGCTACTTTAGATTGGACTCTTATTTGGGTGACAGGTGATCATTCATTTTAAATCCTGTATTTTATCTCCTGCTGTTCATACCAAAATCATCGGTCTGACGTTACCTCTATTTCCTGAAAAGAAACTTAGGGCTTGAGTCATGGGTGTATTTTTCTCCTTCCTTTTTCGGTTTACAACAAGGAAAAGCATTATCATTCAAATGTTCTTTTAATCATCCAGTCTATAACATTACCAGCAATCAGAACAGATTTGTAATTCCTGAGCCATGTGCAAAGAAGAGATATCTTGCTTCACTGAGAAAATAGACAATTTTGTGAAATATTGGCCATTTATCTGTCAAAGTGGGCCATTATACATTGAACCACAGTAAAAAGCCACTACGCACCTTCAGTTCTTTTCATTTATGCTTTTAATGGAGTTTCTTTCTTTCTTCTTCTTCTTCTTTTTTTTTGTATCTGGTATAAGACTGATCCAGATTTTCCTATATTTGAATTCACTTTTGACAAAACTAGGTATATGAAAATATTAATCAAGAGAATACAATTAGAAGAATAAAATTAGAATGCATAGTCAGGCCAAATGTATTTTTTTTTAATTAAAAAATATCAATCATTGAGAAAACAATGAAGGAGAAGTGAATAGAAAATAGTGTGGATTATCTTTTTCTCTACACTGCCTCTACTTCATATGCTGGGTGGCTTCCAAAGCAGGAGACATGAAGTCTGCCCTATTGTCTGCATTTAAGATCCATTATTCTGTGTAGACATTCAAAATGGTGGAGATTTTTCATGATATTTTGAAATAAGTATAGAACTGTTTGTCAAAAGACTTGCTTTTTAATTCTGCTCTATAGTCTACAATGTATAAATTATGTGACCTTGGGTAAGTCATTAAATCTTTCTGAACCCTGATTTCCCCATTTGAAAAATGGGAATAATAAAAATATTCTTGTTTCCAATGTTACGAAGTTGTAATAAGCAGCAAATAACTTAATGTATGTGAAAGCATACTGCAAACCAAAAAGCACCATGAAGGATTATTATTTATGCTTCAATGCATGCATTGAACATGGTCTGTGTAATCTGTATTTTCGGAAACGAACCCTCCATCATGTTGACATTTGCTAATTTTAAATCATGCTGCAAATGAATGGTTCAGATTGGAACACCTGCTATCATCATTTTTTAAGAAAATGACTATCATTTGATTTACAAGAACATTTTATCTTAATAAGTTCAGTTCAGCATTTATTAGCATGTATTAGCCTGAAATTCCCTTAACAGAAAATCATATCTAATTCTTTTCTTAGATATCAGAGTAGTAACCATATTATTATTAAATGCTGTATTCAGTAGGAATTGCTGGCCTCAGTAATTCCCATTATTTTCCCAGGAGTCCTTTAAAAATTATAAGGTTTGAAAATAAATAAAGTAAAAGAAAGACTATTGTGTGGCTCGATAGAATACAAATCTTTGGACATCATATTTCTATATTACATAATATATTCTGTATTATACAAATAAGATAACCGTATTTTCTAGGGAATAATCTTATTTTAAATCACTTTTTGTATTTTATGTTTTAAAAAACAGCATACGAAGAAATATTATAGGATAATTTCCAAATGTGAACACACGATTCTGGAACATAAAATAATTTTTATTTTTTAAAAAAGTTTTATTTGGGGGCGCCTGGGTGGCGCAGTCGGTTAAGCGTCCAACTTCAGCCAGGTCACGATCTCGCGGTCCTGAGTTCGAGCCCTGCGTCGGGCTCTGGGCTGATGGCTCAGAGCCTGGAGCCCATTTCCGATTCTGTGTCTCCCTCTCTCTCTGCACCTCCCCCATTCATGCTCTGTCTCTCCTGTCCCAAAAATAAATAAACGTTGAAAAAAAAATTAAAAAAAAAAAAGTTTTATTTGTTGAATTCGGTATTGCACAAAAAAAAAAAAAAAAAAAAGTTGTGAAGACATCACAGAGCTCATACCCACTCTCATGCAGTAGGCATTTATGAAGTGTGATAGTATCACAGATTTGGGGAGGGAGTGAAAAGCAAAGAATGTTTGGCTCTTACCCTCATAATGTAATTGGATGGTAAGGTACAGGCAAAGTAAAAAGTGTATGGTATTGTGTGATTCTTGGCTCAGATAAGGAATCTAATCTAAAATTCTCAATTTGTTAAGATCAAGTAAGCATTATGTACAGGGATGGCACCTGAATAAACACGGTAGCTGAGTTGAAGATGTACATGATTTGAAAAGAGGAAAGGGAAGATAAGGAAATTGCCGAGTGGAAGAAGAACAGAAGCATACTTGGTATCAGAAAGGAAAACGTTACAGGAAGTCTCATTACTTAAAGATTGTATTGTGACTTGCTGTCTGCCTAGACTTTATGGTTTTATATTTCTGAATATATTTATGACTGTGCTAAATGGACAAAATTTAAAGAGCGATGGGGAAAAATTTATTATCATTGTTGCCCTTAAATGTGACTAAATGTAACCCATTCACTTTTCTTATTTAAATCGTAAAAGAACACCATCTAGCAGTTCATTTTATACTATTCTTACTTCATAATGAATATTACTGTTTCCACATAAACATTTGCTTTGGTCCACCTTGAAATATCTTAACCTGTGTGTTTTTGAAGCTGTATTTTTTTCTGAGTGGGAAACCTCAGATATTGTGAATGGCTTCTGAAGTGTAGTCTTGAAATAATACAATAATGTTTAGGTTTTTCGGTTTCTTTTACATGTGTTCCTCTACAAAGTGATTCTTGAAAGTTGTGCTGTACAAGCAGATTTAACAAAACCAAACACTTGTTTTGCTTCCTTTTAAAAATACTACCCTTTAAAGGGCATACTCTAAAGATTTTCTTTCTTAGCACTCCTTAGCATTTTCAATAGAATTGCTCAGAGTATACCATAATCTTACAACCCCTGTAAGTGGTAATAATAAATAAACTCCAGGCTTTTTTCCATTTTCGAAAGAATCTTCATGTATCTTTCACAATATGTGTATATCCACTGAATCAATATACATATTTTGTAAACAGCATGACAACAGGGAGTGCAGAAATATATGTTGTCTTTGCTGGGACCTTCAACATATATTGGAATTTTATATCGGTCCGGGAATGGGGAAGGAAACTTTCAAAATCACACTTCCACTGTAAACTTTTAAGAGCATCCTGAAATATAGTACTTTGTGGGTACATGTAGTTCAAGGATAAATAGAGGAGTAATTTGCCATTTGTACCAAATTAAATCAGACTTTCAGTTCAATCAAAACAGCTTGCAGCTGGATGCAATAATTTGATTTCCTGACACTCAGAGAAAAATTGAAGCCCTCCAAAAGGCCCCTGCTGATCTTCAACATGAAATACAGTTTGCTGGCAATTTCACTCAACCTCTGAATGCCTTCACATTTAATAAGCTAAAAAAAATGCAAATAAAGCATAAGGTTAGCTGGAGATGGCTCTCAGGTAGCGTTTTATTACAACTAAATGAAACACACAGCACAATGCCTCTAAAGGATCATGCTCTTGTTCTTTCTCAAAGCAGCTATTTTGTTAAATATGCCATTAGATGAATCTCTGTATTAGTGTCCTGGGAGTACTGTTTTGACATTGGATGTGTGTTAAAAACACAATAAAAGGCTTCAGAGAACAAATGCTAGAATTCTGTATGAATAACTTGCTATTTTCTTGGGAAGGTAATGAGACAGATAAAGGTAAATCCTCAAGTATCCATTAGCTGTTTATTATTCAAGATAGTGAGGATCCAAACTTACAGATCTATGCAGTCCTGGCAGATTAGTTCAATTTATAATAATTTGTTTTTATCTTGGGTTTTTACTGTAAACTGATAAATGTGGGTCTTTCAACGTGTTGAATGGACTATTTTCTGTTGCCCCAGAATTGAAAATTGCTGAATTAAGGGCAAAGAAGTACAAAGTGATCTACTTTCTAAAGAAAGCTGCTTGCATTTAAAATGTGAAACTCCCTGTAGGCTTATAATGGGGTTTTAAAATGGGCCCTGCTTTCTTTATCACAAGCCTCCATGCTCTTCTTAATAAGCACACAATTTAGGGGGAGACACAGTGTCAAAGAAGGACATCGTTCAGATTATGAGTCTTCAGCACAGAGGGATGCTGGGTGGGGCCTTCCGTCCCTTCATTTTGGCTGGTCCCTTTCCCATTCAACATCCCGGCAGTAAACAGATGGTACATTCAAGTAAGGCAATTGAAGAGAGATTATTGAAGGGACAACTTACAAAGGTGAATAGTGTCAAGGGGAGCCAACAAGGCGTCATGAAGTATCCTAGACATGACCATAGTGGGAATCACCACCACCCCAGAGGGGCAAAGAGAGGACATGGTTAGTAGAACCCACAGCTGTAGGCAGAAAGGAAGGCAGCCTTCCAGGACCTGTGGCCTTTTGAAGAGGGCCACCACGGTCACTGGCAATTTGGAGCCCAGCAAGGAGGAGGGGTCAAAGAAATAAATACCTCAATACCTTTCTCCAACCTTTGATCTCCTACCAGTGTCACTCTTTGGCCCAATCCAACCAGGAGCCAGCAAACAAAAGAGCCCTGCTGAAGCATTATATAAAGGTCAACCTCCTGGGGGCCCAGAGCAGAGAAGCTGAGAGTGGATCTGGAGGGACAGAGATTATCCAGCACACCAAGGGAAGGGGCAGAAGGGAGAATCCTTCATGAAGATTGAAAGGATCTAGAAGGAGGGATCTAGACTACTTTGTTGGCAGAAGAACAATGTAAAAAATGATTCAACCCTTGGCACCCACCCCTCCAAGTCCTTTGTGCTAAACTCAGGGTAATGCTGGAGAGGGGGAGAGGATGGAAATTAAATCAAATATAATGTTGATATAATGAAGTGTTAAACTGTAATTAATTGTGTTGGAGCTTTTACTAACTACACGTGAATGAGAAGCTTTAGGACTTATTTAGGATGCCATTAAGGGGGATGAGAAACAGAAGTTCAACAGAGCATGGTTAATGATTGTAAACAAGCAAAATCATTACACATTTGTAACTCACTGAGTTAAGACTCTTCAATAAGCTGGTTACATGGGAAAACTTGGGAATATGGTACGTGTATAATTTATGTGACAAGTGACAATTTATGAGCTTCCGATCTAAATGTGGCAATTGAAGCTACATTGCATATTCTTGATTCTGATTTGTTAGCTGAAAGACTAAGACCAATACCTTATTGCCTAACATGCTATCTTGAAATTTTTATTCCTGTCTTAAGAATACTTCCTCTTTTCTTAAGAATTCCTGAGTCAAATTACCCTTGGGTGTAGAAATTCTTATCTATAACTTAAAAAAAAAGTTTTATTTATTGATAAGGTGCTATAGCCACAGCACAATTTTCAAAAGTTATGAAAGGGCCTACAGTTGTCTTCCTCCCAGATCCATTCCCCCCCTTCCCCAACTTCTCCTTCCCTTTCCCAGAGGTAATCAGGCTTCCCAGCTTCTCATGTATCTTCCCAGAGACAGTTTACGCATGGATGCTCAATTATGTGCTTGCCATTTGTTCTTTTTATATACAAATGGAAACATATTCAGTATCCTGCACCTATATTTTGATCTTGGCTATCAAAGAACTTTATGCTATTTCAAATATTTTTGTTTTGCCATGTAGTGCCTCACTGTAATGTATGTTTTTTGTTTTTAAGCAATAAAAAACTCGTGGTCATCTAGTGGAACAATCAAGAGGCTTCATATTCCCCTTCAGAGGCTTGTTAGCATCCTTAAAAGGCCTCTCTCTAACACCAGGTAAGCTCTTTGGAATTAGCTGAGATTAACTCATTGGGTGTGGTAGTTAGTGGTTTTGCTCACTGACTCCTATCTCCTAGCTGCTAGGAAGACTGAACTTTCTGCCCTCTGTGGTTGAGTAGGGCCATATAACTAGTTTGGGCTGATAAACTATTTGAGGTGATATTTATACTTTCTGGACCAAAGCACCTACTTTTGATAGTTTGGAGTTGTTATTGCCATATACTTCAGCCTCATCTGACTAACATATTAGGGAAGGCTGAAGGTGTGCAGGTCCTGGGAGTCAAGAAATGTATATTTCTGGCTCAGAGATCTGTGTGTACAGCCACCTGATAGGCAGGCATCTGAAATCACATACTATCTTAAGATCACCTGAGACTCTCAGCCTGATTGGGAACCATGTCCACAGGTGAACTTAAGCACAAAACACTTTGGCACTTCAGAGACAAAATAGTCCTAGAATTCTTTGTCTACCTGAGCTGCCGGAAACCTGTAATAAAAAAACATTATTTGGTTAAACAGTTGAGTCTTTCATACCATGCCCTTCCTCTTAAATAGATATAAACTGCATTGATCCAGCCCCCCTGTTGGTAGGGTTCTATAAAGTTCCATATTTTCTTGGAGCCTTCTCATTGTCCTTTTAGTATGAAAGCAAAGGTGAAGCTGTCAGGTGTCAAGATTGTTCCCAGAGATCTCTTTAATCGTCTTGTCTCTGCTTTCCCTAAATCGACGGTGACACTTTAAGACCCTCAAAGACCCTTAGGGAGAGCTGCAGAACTCACAAAAAACATCAGACCTTTTGTCAAAAGATATTAATAAATTCTTTTTTCAAAATCACTAAGAAAAAACAGGCAATCTTGTGTAGTTTTGAACTACTCAAAACAATTTGGCAACATCCTTTAACTAGTTCTTTCAATGTTATTTTTTATTTTTACTTTACCAGTTATACACAGACATATTCTTCTTTCAAGAAATAGCTCAAGATTATATTAACATTCCTTTTGACCACCATCATTAGTCTGAGGCCCCTCTTGGCCTTTTTCAGAGGCAACACTACAAGGAGTGTTTTGAGTATAGAAGTAAAACTTGGATTCTCCTTATACAGATCTTTTTTGGATAATTTCCCTGTCATTCAGCATTCTCAGCTCATCTCTTCCTTTGTTCAGTTCTTTGAGCACTTTTGCAACTGAGAATCTTATTTCCTCTGTGGAATCTGACCTGTTGGTAGTCTTGTTATCCATTAACATTAATCATTCTCCTCCCTGGGAGAGCTGCCCCTCATATTTCTTGCCACCAGATGAATCCCTTCTCTAATCTGACTCTCATATAATCCCAGCCTTAGACTATAATTGGCACTTTCTTTAAAGTACTTCCCTTTTAAAACCCTCCTTTCTTGGAGGTGGTGGTGGAATGGAACACAAAGTCCATTCACTGCCCCCACTCATCCCAGCTACAATGCACTGAGATATTATGTGATATCTTAGCCAAGAGGAGCTGACCCTTTCTTCTGCCAGTAGTGTCAGTGACATGGTAATGAGAGACACGCAGGATCCAATTTCCAAAGGGAAAGTGAATACATATTCTCTGAGTGTATCCTTGATCACATTGCACAGTGACCGAATACCAAGTTCAGAAATGTGGTGGAATAGAGAAGCAAGTGTAAAGAATCTCACCTTCTAACCTTCCTGTCTGGCTTTTGCTTCACCTATCTACGAGAGATGTGGCTTTTAGAAAATGAATTTTGCCGTATCTGAGGTTGCTGCCATCTTATCTTCCAAAATATTATCTTCTCTAGCAGCAAGGATGAGCTGCAACTCCGGAGTCAAAGGCAGAGAGTTAACTTTCAGAAACCTGACTCATATAATCGGTGATACATCTCACAGTGGGCATGCCTTAATTCTTAAATCATCCTGCTGCTCAGGGCTGGGGGTGTCTGAAACCAATGCTATAAGATTCTGAATAATGTTATAGAATTTAACGTTTGTGAAGTTGTCTCCAATCTTTTATTATATAATTGCTCTGTAAAGATATTTTGACACACGAAGAGAAAATAACATTTGTTCCTCTAGAGGGGGAAAAGGCAAACAGTTTGGTATGATTTTTTGACTAACAAAAAACCAGGATTTATTCTTTTCAGAATCTTTTCTGGTTGTCTGGAACTTCATTGTTGCTTGAATTTCTCCACCATTTAAATATTTTTTTTTTCAACGTTTATTTATTTTTGGGACAGAGAGAGACAGAGCATGAACGGGGGAGGGGCAGAGAGAGAGGGAGACACAGAATCGGAAACAGGCTCCAGGCTCTGAGCCATCAGCCCAGAGCCTGACGCGGGGCTCGAACTCACGACCGCGAGATCGTGACCTGGCTGAAGTCGGACGCTTAACCGACTGCGCCACCCAGGCGCCCCAAATTTCTCCACCATTTAGCTGAGACTTCTGCAAAGACTACCCAACCTGGGAGCCTTTGCCTCACAGGGGGCTTGAAGTTTCTTTATTTTATTTTATTTTATTTTATTTTATTTTATTTTATTTTATTTTATTTTATTTTATTTTATTTAACGTTTATTTATTTTTGAGACAGAGAGAGACAGAGCATGAACGGGGGAGGGTCAGAGAGAGGGAGACACAGAATCTGAAACAGGCTTCAGGCTCTGAGCTGTCAGCACAGAGCCCGACACGGGGCTCGAACTCACAGACCGCGAGATCATGACCTGAGCCGAAGTCGGACGCTTAACCAACCGAGCCACCCAGGCGCCCCAAAGTTTCTTTAAATCATGCTTTCCTGGGGACTGGGGTCGGTCTTAAGGAGGAATGGGGTACAAACAATCGTTAACACCTTTCTTCTGGAGACAGTTCTAATATAATTCCAGGTGCAATTCCAATTTCTCATCTTTCACCTAGCTCTTTGGCTTTAGATTTCAGTTCCTCCAATGATGCATTTCGTATTCTTTGTTTTCATTGTTTCCTGGTGTCTGACCTCATCACTGTACTCTTACATCTGCTTCTGTTCCTGTCTCAGTTTGCTAATCTGCTAGTCAGATTAGCCAACCTGGTTTATGTGGAAACAAACAAGCACACAAACCCCTGGACTCTTACCTTCCTCTTTTTTCCTAATATCTATTACTTGTCCCATTTCTTTGCTGTGTCTCTGTGTCCCCCTATGAAGCCTGCGTTCCTGACTGAAGACTTTGTTCATTGGGACTTCAATTTATTTACGATCTTACCTGTCTGTCTCTCTAACTTCCTAGCTGTGACCCTAAAAATACAGTCTCAGTATTTGTCAGTTTTTTTAGTTGTCTTCTTTCTTGTTCTGCTTGTGGTCCTGGTTTTACCTCTGAGATTACAGAAATGCTGGGACCCTGGGAAGGAAAGACCAGCCCAACCCCCGAGTCACTTCATTAACAAGAGAAGACTCCACGAAAACAGAAACAAAGGAAGGGACTGGGCCCCTAGCCCTTTTGCTAGCCTGTGGTATTTTTTCCCCTTGTTTGCAGCATACTGTTTCAAGTATAGAGCAAGATTACTTCAACAGTGTAAGGAAATATTAAAGCACATGATATAAAAGTTAGGATAGTCATGCTGTGGGAAAGTTATGAATATCTGTGTTTAAAAATCTATCCTTTTAACAGGAATTTTAAGATGTATGAAAAAGCAATATCTGTTTTTAAGGATGGGATTTACAGCAAGCTGGATATCTCCTGCAGGTGGTTGATATCATAAAATATTACACTGAATCAATCTTTCTGTCTCAGATTTGTTTAAAGCCCCAAAATATGGAGAACAAAACAATAGTTGATATCAATGGGATGCTTATGTTCAAGAGCAAAAATCAACAGAGTACAATTATAAAGCAATTTCACCGTGTTCCTTTATAGTTTTTGCAAACCTGTGCAATGGGGCAACTTTTTTCCTGTCCTAAATAACATTTAAGGTTACTCTTGACTTTTCAAGCCCATACCTTTTTTTTTTTAACTTTATTTTTTTTTTGGTGGGGGGGGGTGAATATAGAGAGAGAAAGGGGGAGAGAGAGAGAGAGAATGCATGGGGGAGGGGTGGAGAGACAGGGAGAGGACCCCAAGCAGGCTCTACACTGTCACTGCCTAGCCCGACACAGAGCTCACACCCATGAACTGTGAGATCATAACCTGAGCTGAAATCAAGAGTCAGACGCTTAACTGACTGAGCTACACAGGAGCCCCTCAAGCCCACATGTGTTAAAGTAATCTATCATATGTGATATTTCTTTGGCTGCCATCTTGGGACACTAACTAACCTCTTACTGGCAAGCATCACCATCAAGATTCCCTTCAAAATTTCTCTAACTTGCTTATCTTCCATGGAGTCTATTTGTCCCCAGGAAGCTCATGCATTTGTTCCATGCTAGGGAAAAATACTTACCTCATAGTTGACTTCTCTTTTTGTTATTTCCATCATGAGGAGATTGGTTTTTAGTTGCATCTCTCTTCATCCTTTTTGGGCCTGAGGAAACTCAGGCTGTAGTCTCATTCATTCCTGTAATTCTAGGAGACACATATTAAGCTCTCTGATGGGCCTCCCTGAAGCCCATTCATGGGAAAATTCAGCTTTGTTTTCCTGTTTCTGAGGACGTAGGAAGAATACACTTCCTAGTCTTCCTTACAACTGGATTAAAGTTGTGTATCTGGGTTCAAGCCTTGGAATGTTGACTGAAATTCCTTTAGACCCTCCCATGACTGTTCCCTAAAAGCTTCAAGTTACTCATTTATCTCTCTTCTCTTATGGTGGTCACCTGAAGGCCTTTTGCTAAGGTGTTGATTGCCCAAGATGGAAGAAACCTGAATCTTAGAGTCTTTTGATGAAAGAGAACTCCTACCAATTCACACTGGCTTTTTTTGTAAGTCACTAAAATTTTGGGTTCATCTTTTATGGCAGCAAGGCTAAGACAGTGAACCTCTTTAACCTCGATCCTTTTATACTTTTGAAGCGACTTGGGGCTACACGTGCAAAATTGTTTCTTTGACCAGCTCCTCTCACTGTTCTGCATCATCATCCTAGGTCCTACCTCTGAAATGTGGGAATAGGTGTCACAGATTGTGTGTTCACATTCTGTTGTGACCTCATCTATTTATATTTTCATGTATAAAATGATAATAACTTTTAATATTCTTTGTGAAATTTTTTTATGTAATTGCCATTCCTCCCTCTTTCATTCTCCCTCAATGACTATCTTCTTCCTCCTTTCTTTCCTTCCTTCCCTCCTTCTCTCCCTCTTTTCTTCCTTCATCTCTTCTTTCCTTTCATACTTCCTCTATTTACTTCTTTTTTTGCCTTTTTTTTTTTTTTTTTTTTTGCATATGCAGTATCTTCTTTTGGGAATCTCATTTTTTACTTTCTCCTCACTTCACCTGGATAAACTTGACTTGTTCTTCAGGAATCAGGTTAGAGGTAAGCTTATCTAAGAAGCTTCCTGTCTCCCACAGGAAACATTTCTACAGGATCCTAAATATGTCCCTCTTGTAGGACTTGTTCTTGCTGTTAAATTTTTCTATTTTACTTGTATTTACCCTGCTAGAATTACAGCCCTTTAGAAAACGCTCTACCTCTGTTGCATTGTTAGGGCCTAGTATAATGATTAGGACTTAGATGCTAGCAAAAATATTTGTTTAGAATGAAATGTGATCTCTAGAAAACCACCAGGTTGCCCTGTTTATTATAAATATTGCGGAGTATGCTATAGCAATAGACTTCAAGATTTGTGTTTATTTACCCTGTAACAGAATTTTGAAGTTTTGTATGCTCTTATATATTTTAATGGTGATATCTAAAAGTTCTAATCATGCTTTAAAATAATTCTAAGGAATGTAATTTACAGTGCTTTTTGACAATTTAAAATAAAACTGACATTCTTTAAATGTACCAATGGAATATAAATGTCATAGTGATTTGATGACCCATCATCTTTCATTTAAAAAATACATAGAGAAACTCATTTTTAAAAAGTGTTTATTGTGAGAGAGAGAGAGAGAGAGAGAGAGAGAGCCCATGCATGAATGGGGTAGGGGCAGAGAGAGAGAGATACAGAGGGTCTGAAGAGGGCTCTGTGCTGACAGCAGAAAGCCTGACATGGGGCTTGAACTCATGAATCATGAGATTGTGATGCAAGCTGAAGTCAGACACTTAACTGACTGAGCCACCCAGGTGTCCCAATAAGCTCATTTTTTAAATCAGAAATTTTGCCTTGTTCCTTTTTCTCCTTGAAATTATGTTTTAATTTCTTTTCCTTCAAAAATTTCTTCACACTAATATATTGCTTTGATTAAATGTGCTATTGATTATCACATATTGGTTGCAAAAAATTGGATAATCAATAAAAAAATTCTAAGCATAATGTATTACATATGTTTTATATGTATATTGCGTTCTGTACATATATACATAATTTAATTTACATATATGCATAATGTACATATAATCTCATCTATTTATACTATTATTCATATATACTATATGCATATACATATATACAGGTGTGAATTTTTCAATGTTTTATTTTTGATCATTAGACTCTAGATATTAAAATATTCTATCATAGCCATCATTTATTTACATAATGGATCAAAGCATAAATATATTAAAATTTGATAAATTATTATTAAACAAAAAACCTATCAGAAATGCAATTTATAATGTAAACACATGCACATACACACACAGAGTAATTTGTACATTATTCTTTTTAAAGACTATCCTATTTCTTTGCAACCAATTTAGGGTAATCAAAAAAATTTTTTAATGAATGATCTATTAGCTAGCAACTTGATTAAGCCTCCCTTAAATATTCTTGAAGGCAAATAATTGCAAACCACCCGACTTACAAAAGTATTTGCTGCCTAGTACTACTGCCATTTATTTTCTCAGTTTCTGAGTATAACAATGTCTTTGTCAGGACATATCAAATGTGTATACATGATAGATTTTATTCATTTGGAGACACCACGTTTAGCCTGTTGTATCCAGAAAAGACAGAAAAGTATTGTCATGTAAATGTAGTTTGCAGAAAGACATTTTGACCAAAATGCTTTTGCCTTATTATGTTTTCGATGTGTTTTTTCAAAACAATTGGAGCTGCATATGTAGGTCATTTAGCTTATGGGATATATTTATTGGATGATCTATATTCTGAACACATTTCTCATCATCAAAAGACCTGACAAATCAGACATAATTTCCGTCAGAGGAAGTCTGACTTTATTGTTTCATTGAAATAGGCATGTTAGCATGTATCTCTGAGACAGACATCCTGCTTCTGAGGGGGATTGTCTTGTCCTGAGCTCGTCCTCTGGATGGGCCTAGGAAACACGCACATCCCCCAAGGTAAGTATTTCTTACCATTGTTCTCTTATATGTGTTCTCGCAGAACTCTTCCTTGGGAGCAAGCCACTCTTTGAGAGTAAGTTGAGAAATAAGGAGGTGAGGTCATTAAATAAGAATGGCTATAACTCCCACACAAACCAAAATACGAAGTTTCTAAGGCCAGCCCTTAACAGAAATTCATCTGACTGTAAAAGACATCAAGCCGTTTTTTGGTGTTTGTTGTTTGTTTGTTTTTGCTTTCTTCTTGTTATTTCCCTGAATTTTCTAAATTTGCAAAAATGGACATGTAGTGCATTTATTAGGAAAAGCCAGGAAATCCTAAAGGGTGGTTTTCACAATTTAAAAATGGCACATCAATATTACAACAAAAGCTGGACTATGCAGCACTGTACTAACAACCAGAAATCTCTAGAAACAAGTGTGATTGACATCTTCTGATTTAAATGATCAGTTTTCTGATTAGCTATAGTGCAAAATCCTATCAGATTAGAGCAGTTAAATGCAAATGTTCAATTGTGGTGGGGTTAGTCTAGGTTCATAAATTAAAAAAAAAATTTTTGTAATGTTTTTATTTTTTTTTGCGACAGAGAGAGACAGAACATGAGCAGGGGAGGGGAAGAGAGAGAAGGAGACAGAATCGGAAGCAGGCTCCAGGCTCTGAGCTGTCAGCACAGAGCCCTATGCGGGGCTCGAACCCACAGACTGTGAGATCATGACCTGAGCCAAAGTCAGACGAGCCACCCAGGTGCCCCTAGGTTCATAAATTTTTTATAAATGATCTTCCAATTAAAATGCATAGTTTATCTGTACTTTTGTAAAGAGTTCTGATTTACATGTGTCAATACTGCCCATTCTTTCTTTGCTTTTTAGATGTTAGTGGAACAATGAGTGAGCAAATGGCAATTTAGAGAGCTTTGGAGAGATCAGCATTAGCTTTATTAAGTAGTTCTTTTGTTTTCCTTCAATGTTTACTTATTTATTTTAAGAGAGACAGAGAGAGAGGGAGGGAGGAGCAGTGAGAGGGAGACAGAGAATCTCAAGCAGGCTCCTCGATGTCAGCCCAGAGCCTGATGTGGGGCTCAAATTCATGAACCCTGAGATCATGACCTGAGCTGAAACCAAGAGCTGATACTTAACTGACTGAGCTACCCAGGCACCCCAAGGAGTTCTCTTTTTTTAAATGCTTATTTATTTATTTTGAGAGAGAAAGTGTGCATGCAAGCAGGGGAGGGGCAGAGAGAGAGAGAGAGAGAGAGAGAGAGAGAGAGAATCCCAAGAGGAATCCTTGCTGTCAGTTATCAATGTAGAGCCTGATGTGGGGCTGAATCCCACGAACGGTGAGATCGTAACCTGAGCCAAAATCTAGAGTTGATCACTTAACCAACTGATCCATGAAGCACCCTTATTAAGCAGTTCTTTTTAAAAAATAAAATTCTCTCAATGTAACAGAAACAAGATTGACATGGCCCAACAAAATTGGGAATACCTAGGGCTTAAAGTGAGAACTATTTCAGGGTCTCAATAGCCATGTATGTTATAATGAAACCAGTGAAGAAGAGTTTGTTAATGTTAGCTTGATTAAAACAGAGTGAGAAGAAAAAGGAAGAGTATAAATAAATAATATTTTAATACAATATCCATTATTTTTCAGGGATATTGTATATTTTACATGTATAGTCTCACCTCTTTGTGATAATAACACTAAGAAGAGTTACTGTTACAATTTTTCAGACAAATATATTGAAATTTAGAAAAGTTAAATGAAAAAAAATTGGTTTACAGTTAATCATATAGAAAGTGATAGAGGCAAACTTCAAATTCCAGGTAGGTTTTACTCTGGTGCTCACGTTTTGCCCAACTATGCCTTATGTAACTGTGCATACCTGATTTGGATTGGTCATTGTTGGATAAAAGACAGAATAAAGCTCATCTGAAATATAAATATGAAATATGAAAACAGGTTTGCGCAATGATGTGGAATGACCAACAGGATCTCGGACTTCAGTGATGTGTACTCTAGGGGGACAGAAATGATTGATAGATGCACAGCAGCAAAGCAGAAAAAATGAGAAAAAAGATGTTTCAAATAAGAAAGTATTAGAATCAGCAGGAGGTGACGCTTATGAAAATATATACAAAAACTTAGAAATGATAAAATTGCTAATCAGTCTTCAGTAAACTCAGCAGGCAATAAGTTCCAAAGAGCTGCTAATGAATTATTAAACCAAAACGTGGCCCTGGATTAAGATAAAAAGGAGTGAGAAAATGACATCTTCTAAACGATATGAAACAAATGTGACAATCAGCAACTTTGAAAATATTGTGGAGATGTTAAGGGGGTGCTATTTGCTTCACACGTTTCTACATCAATTATGCATTTTAAAGTAAACTTAAAGAGGTTCCTAATTAAGCTCCTTGTGCAGCTGTCAGAGGACTTTTTTCTTTATTTAGTACCAAGCTTGGAGCCTGTGATAAAACATCCATGATTACAAATACCAAGTGAAAGAGCAAATGAATTAAAGATGTGCCCAAGATTCTGAGCACAATTCAGGTAGCTTCTGAGTAGAGTTGTCTGCAATATCTCAAACCTCTCAATTTGGATTTTTCTAGTATCTTGCTTCTTGGGATTCTGTCTCCTTCATTTCCACATAGATGTGTATCCGTTGGTCTGCGATTCAATTGTAAATGAATCTAATGGTGTGAAATTATTAAACCACCAAGAAGGCTTATTGCCTCCCAGGGAAGGAGAGGACAGATACCACCTGAAACAGAGAGGTTGTGAGAAGCCAGCCATCAGTCTATATCTCAGCGCTGATTTAGGACAATAGTCTTGAGAGTTAGACTTCGTAAAGAGAGAAAAAAGTTGTATCTCGATTACAATTTCTCCCTTAATATATCAAGAGACTTCATGCTAGAATCAGACTAAAGAGCTTTACTTTACATTCTGGGCATGAGAAAGTGACTAGCAAGAAGTCAGAGAAGTCCTCTGAGAGGATGAATGCTGGAAAAACAGAGGAAGGCCAGGAGGTCAGAGCAATTTGCTGTAACCTAAGTGGGGCAGATGCGTTTTGAAAACACCTGCCTAGGTTATGATCAGTAGAAACCCTCATGTGTTGAGGGAGAATTGAGAACATCTGGGATGGTAGTCTGCTTACTCACTGCACATTTGATAATGCATCACCAGGCAGAGCAGTATCAGTGGATGGAGGAGGTCTGTAATAAATGAAAGTTGCTGATTTTCCATGCCTATGAAGAGTGTTCAGGAAATCCAGGAGCCTCACAAGGAACAGAGGTGGACAGAGTCCTGAGGGACTGGCAGAGGCCTGGGGTTAGGACAAAGAGAACACGGAGGTGCAATGGCAGTGTTTGCACTCAACAAGTAATAGTGGTGGATAGACATCTCGATATTGGGGGAGAGCATGAGTGTAAACACAGTGACCCAAAGGACACCCGGAATCCAGAAGGAAGCACATAGATCCAGTGGCCAACACCCAGAATCCAGAAGGAAGCACATAGAACAGAGCCCCCTTATTCCATTTCTATGAAGACAATTATTTGCTTTTGGAGGAGATGTCATTTTGGGAGAATGAAAAGGGAGTGAGGAAGGAGCCATGAAAACTGAGCATCTCCCCTACAGAGACTGAATTTCTTCTAAGAAGACAGACTTATTTTTAAATGGCAGACCCAGAAGTCTCTCTGAGTAACCCTCCTAGAGCCTATGCTACAGCAGAATGAGCTCAGTTATGGAACATAAAAGTGTGTTTCGGTTTAATTTAACCAAGAATGAAAATTCTTTCTCTCATGTAAAAATCTGCAGGTACGTGAACAAGGGCTGCTCCATAAGGCCATGCTCTTTCCAGCTCTCTATTCTACCATTCCTAGGGTGTCACAATTTCCCCCATGGTCCAAGATGGTGGCATTTGCATTTTAAGAAGGTTGGAGAAAAGGAAGAAGAAAGAAAAGGATATGTACCAGATTTACTTTAAGGAAGGCTCTTAGAAGCTGCATAGAATGTATCCACTAATGTTTCACTAGCCAGAAATTAGCCTAATGGCCACATTTAGCTGCAAAGGATAATGCTATTTCAGAATAAAGACATGTCTGGAGAAAATTACAAACTCTGCCATAGGGTACTGCAGCTGATGACAGATATAGACATGTAGTAATTTATTAGTTTTTAAAAAAATGTTTGTGTTTAATTAGAGAGAGAGAGAGGGAGAGAGAATTCCAAGCAGACTCTGTGCTGTCAGTGCAGAGCCTGACACAGGGCTTGAACTAACAAACCATGAGATCGTGATCTGAGGTGCAATCAAGAGTTGGATGCTTAACTGACTGAGCCCCAATAATTTATTATTTTTTCAGAATTTCTCCCTAATTTTTTTAGAAATAGATTAGGAGAGATATATTCAGTTCTGCTGGTCAAATACAACTCAAAATCTATCTTTTCAAATTTTATTTTTGATTCTTTAGAAGTTACACAGAGGAAAGAGGCTTGGTGTCACAAACTACATCTTTCACTTATCTTGGGACATTTTTTTTTTTAAAAAAAATGCTACTCTTTAGCCTTAAAGCAATTAAACATAGTTTTTCCTCAATTAATTCCCCGCCAACTGCTAATAATTTTTCTTTTATTTGAAATTCTCACAAGAGTGATCTTTAGTTTTGTTCCCTACAAGCTGTCTGCCTCTCTTTTCATTTTTTCATCCTGGAAACAATATTTTAAAAAATAACTTTATTAAGGCACTTTAAAAACATAAGTTTATTGAAGCATGACTTTATAACTTTTAAAATAAGTTATAATGTTTTATAGCTTTATCATTGACAAACACAAGTGTAGAATTCAGTATTTTTAGTAAACTGATCGTGTGATGTTTGCCCATCATGTAAATCAGTTTTCCATATATTTCCATCAGCCAATAAGATCTCTCATGCTCTTGTATTTGCCCTTTGCCTTTACTCCAGGCAACTAGTGATTTACTTTCCATCTCTATGGATTTGTCTTTTCTGAACATTTTATATAAATAGAGTCATACAATATATGGTCTCTGTGTCAGGCTTCTTTTACTGAGGAATGCTTTTGAGAGTTTTATCTGTACTTTGGCTTGTATCAGTCCTTCATTGCTTTCTATTTCCAAATAGCATCCTGTTGTATGGATATATCATATTTATCAATTCATCAATTGGTAGACATTTAGATTATTTCCAATTTTTGGCTATTATGAATTATGCTGCTAAGAAATGTTGGGTGCAAGTTTTTTTTTGTTTTGTTTTGTTTTTTTTTTTTTTGTAGATACATGCTTTCAATTCTATTGAGTAGATACCTTAGGAAGAGAATTACTGGGTCATGTAGTAAATTTCCATTTATCATTTTGATTAGCTTCCAAATTATTTTCCAAAGTTGCTGTACTAGTTTGCTATGGTGCCATAATAAAATACTACAGACTAGGTAGCTTAAACAACAGAAATTTGTTTTCTCTCAGTTATGGAGGCTGGAAGTCTAAGATCAAGGTGCTGGCGGAATTGGTTTCCTTTAACATCTCTTTCCTTGGCTTGCAGATTGTGCCTTCTTGCTGTGTCCTCACATGGACTTTTCTGTGTGTGTGTGTGTTCCTGGTATTTCTCTGTGTGTCTGAATTTCTTCTTTTTGTTGACACCAATCATACTGGATTAGGTCCCCCTCCCAACAGTCTCATTTTCACTTAATCATTGCTTTAAAGATCATGCTTCCAAATATAGTTGCATTTTGAGGTCCTGGGGTTTAGGGCTTCAACATATGAATTTTGAGGGGATACAATTCAGTCCTACGAGTGGTTGTATCATTTTATGTTTCTACTAGAAATGTATGGGGATTTCAATTTCTATACATTATTGGGAACATTTATTCTTGTCTGTTTTTTTTTTTTAAATTATAGCCATTCTAGTGGATGTGATAAGTTATTTTGTGATTTTAAGTTGTATTTCCCTAATGACTAATGAAGTTGAGCATCTTTTCATCTTCTTTGATGCAATGTCTATTCAAATCCTTTGTCTATTTTGAAACTAGTGTTTGGCCAGCAAAACTGGATATAACTTCTAGTCTCTCTTTGAAGTGTTTACAATGGCAAAGAAAAAAAAAACACTTTGAAGGGTAAAGAAAAGACACCACCAGCATATACAAAGAGCTCTTACGGCTTAAAGAGATGAAAATCATGTTCAAAGGTTTTCCACATACAGTTATGATGATTAAATTAATTAGCATCTTCTCATATCTCCAAACATTTGGTTCATCAGTCACTGAATGGAGGCTGAGTCTTGGTGATACTTTTAAATATTTATTCAGCATATAAATATGCTGCTAGATATGAGCATGCTACTTCTTCACCATTTATATGTGATGATTTCCATTTAGCCCTGGAAAAATCTAATTCCCTTCCAGGACTTCTAGACAGACTTTGGAAACTGGGGAGCCCATGTGCCTGTTGTGGGCTAGCAGATATTTGTTTGGCTTGCACAGTGTTGGATCATACCTTGCTTTGAAAATGTCTACTATTAATTGATTGCCAACATCAAACTATTAAGTTAGTAGATTTTATATATATATATATATATATATATATATATATATATATATATATATGGATTATTATATATATATGGATTTTATATATATATGGATTTTATATATATATATATATATATATATATATATGGATTATTGGATTCTTCTTTTTTAGACACTTACCTATATGCCCACATGGATTATGTGGCTGAATATAAGCAATTTTCAGTGGTTCCTACCCCTTCCCATTGGTCCTTGGTATTGAGGCTAAATGTCACTGTCATTTACCTCTGTACTAGTACTGTTGTCCTCATCCTGCAGTTAAGATAAAAATGAATTCTTTACATCCATTTAACATCTGAGTTTGCAATCTATAGGCACCCAAGTTTGCCACTCACAGTCTACACATCCTGAAATTGGTGTAAAGTCACTGAGCATTTTCCCAAGTAATTCTTATTCAGAAAAGCATCCTGTTGTGAGCTTCATGACGGCAAGGTAGTTTTTTGTCTTTCTTTTTTTATTTACTGCTATATTCCTAACACCTAGAATAATGTTAAACATGTAGTAAATATTAAATAATTATTTGTTATATGAAAAACTAGGATATGATGCTGTTATTTACTATGGTCTCTATGTCTAACCCTTCATCAAGTGCTCTCAGTTTAGCTCCTAAATATCTTCCAATCTAACCACTGTTTTCCATCTTTATCTCTACTCTAATCCAAATGACCACTGTCTTAAGAAGACTGTAAAATAGCCTCTTAACAGATCTTCTTAACTCAAGTCTGGCCTTTGTCTACTCTATTCTCCACTAGGTATCCTGGGTGAGGAAATATGATTATTCCTATCACACTGCCACCCTGCTCCCTTCGCTCCTTGGTACAAGTCCCAGTAGAGTAGATACATTGTGTAGTACGTTTTCTATGACATATTTGATGGAAAAAAAAGACTCACAGATTCTTGATGAAGAAAGCTTCTTAGAATTTGATTGACATTTCAAGTTCTCTTCTGATACTGACATCTTTACCTGTAGATTTACCAGTCTTGGAGAAAAGAAAAAAAGCTGCTGAGGACTTGTTTCTAAGAATAGGCCCAGATTAACTGAACAAGGTTGAGTCCATCCTCTGCAAGGCCTGTTGGCTCTAGTCAGAAGCCTCAAACATTACATATAGATTGCCAAGCCTCTTCTTGGTAGTTTCCCATGGGTTCTTCTCATTTTGCTGTCAGAAAAATAACTTTGGGAGTTGATAAACCCAGAAAGAAAGAGGGAAGGAGGTCCCTTGGCTAATGGTGGTAAAATCCACTGAAATCTGCTTGGTCCTAGGCATGAAGACTGAAGGTGAGCATGGTGGGACCACATAGACATTTGGGGACTAATCTTATTACATAACAATGGATGCCTTAAGCCTCGTAGTATTTCTCCATCTCTGTCTTTCTTTCAATTAACATTGGCAAGGTGGGAATTGAGAAATCATGGATTTAAATTAAAATCTGCTGGAAAATGATCTATTTAGTATGATCTAATGGTATGGACTATTAATAAAAGTTTTTTTCTCTGTAAGGAATTATAGTCGTAATCAGTAATCCTTACTGACTTGCATCTGGGGAAACCATGGGACTCTGAAGAATATGGGACTACTGCGCCATGGGAATATTCATTATCTTTGAAATAACTATCATGAAATACACAAAGAATTAATATGCATGGTACTAAAATATAAAATGTAAAGTTTTCTGTTAAAAAAAGAGGTATTCAAAACTTAAATTTTTATTGTCTCAGAGTACATTTGAGTCTCATTGTATCATATTTCAGTTGCTTCATTTTTTCCTTTATTACCTTCTTCCTGTTCGTCCCCCACTTCTGTGTGGTGTCAACACAAATAAACTCAAACAAGTTTAAGGTTAGTAATTTGTATGTATGAGCCATTGAATTATTTGGCATATATTATTTTGCCCTACATGGAGTTTGAATGATTTGGGGCCACAAGATTCAATTTACTTGTTGTTGGGAAAGTTGAACCTATTACACAATCCCATACAAGCTTGTGCCACAGTACTAACCTTTGCTCTATTCTCATTTTATATTAAATTACTTTCTGGGCTATGATAGTGATTTAGCTCTCCTCTTAATTGTTAAATATATAAATTCATGAGAGCATTGTGGTAACATGTTTTTCTTCTACACGGAAAATAGCATTTTTTGAGACTATTATATTGTGGAGAAAAACCAGATGTGTTTTATATGCCAGTTCACAATGAGTAAATTAAATATGATGACAAATGGAGGAAACAGGACTATACATGTAGAGGATTCTTGATTTAAATATGCCTGAATAACACTTCCTGGGAAAATATTTATGGGTGTCTTGATATATATATTAAGACTATGATTTTGCTCTCACTATGTTCTCACACTGCACTAGGCACTAAAGTTTAGTAAGTTTGCTTCTATTATTCCCTATTGAGTCACTAAGTAATGTGTCTACTAACCCATCAAAGGTTCCTGGTACATCAGCTACCTCAAGACACGTACTGTGTTATTCCCATTATACAGCCTTTCCTTAGCTGGCCATTCCAGCCAAAGCTGTAGAAATGTTCCAGTGACTTATAGTTTCTGACTGAATACTCTATAGAAACACTGTCCAGTAGGATTTTCTACTATGATAGAAATGTTCTACATCTGTCCAATGGCCAGTATGATAGCCAGCACTCGACTGTGGCTAGTTTGAGAAAATGAGTTTTCAATTTTATTTCATTTTAATTGAGTTTAATTTAAATAGCCACATGTAGTTAGTGACTACCACACTGGGCAGTGCAGTTCTGGAGGCCATCTTGAACTGTTTGCTCAGCTCTCCCTAAGAGACTGTTTACCTCAGTCGCTACCAGAAGTCTTCATCTTCTACTTCTTCCATCATAACCTAGATACTTAGCCTCACAATGCTCTTCATATTTCTAATGCCCAACTCTTCACTGCCCTCCATTATGCCCTCTGGATTTGAAGTTTTATAACATGACTAAACTATACAACCTAAAATCTCAACTATAACCTATAACCTCAGCTTCTCAACTTTTTTCTTTCTTTTTTTGTAATTCAAGAGAGAGAGAGAGAGAAAGAGAGAACAGGGGAGGGGCAGGGGGGGAAGAGAGAGAGGGAGAATATGTTTTTAAATATTTATTTATTTATTTTTGAGAGAGAGACACAGAGAGAGAGAGACACACACACACACACAGAGACAGAGAGAGTGAGCACATCCGGGGAAGGGGCAGAGAGAGAGAGGGAGACACAGAATCTGAAGCAGCCTCCAGACTCTGAGCTGTCAGTACAGAGCCTGATGCAGGGCTCGAACCCATGAACCCTGAGACTATGACCTGAGCAGAAGTTGGATGCTCAACTGACTGAGCCACCTAGGTGTCCTGAGAGAGAGAGAGAGAGAGAGAGAGAGAGACTGTTAAGTAGGCTCCATGCTCACCACAGAGCCCGAGGACATGGGGCTCCATCCCATGAACCTGGGATCATGGCCTGACCTGAAATCAAGAGTTGGATGCTCAACCAACTGAGCCACGCAGGTACCCCTCAACTTTTTTCATCTAGCTGAAATTTGACTTTTCCTCTTGAGGATATGACTTCTCCAATAGCCATCTCAAGTGAAAGATGTTTTATATCCTGTTTTCATGTGCCACAGGACCTAATGTTGAGGTAGATATCTTCTTAGCTCTTCAGTGCTGTTTCCAAACCACTTTCCCCCTTTCCTTCTTTAACAAAATCACAACTACTTTTGAAGCTTGTGCTCTTAGCCCACATTACCTAGTTCAACTTGTTAGTGCTCTCCCTCCCACTTACCCTCAATGATAACTTTAATATGGACTCCTTTCCCACCAGTACTTTCTTATCATTTTTGGAAATTTAAAAATTTATATGGATGATTCATTGAACACTTTTGGCTTCCCATATTCTTGACCCTTTTGTCCATAATAAACTTTCTTCTGTCTCAGTAATGGAATCTTAGATGTGGAAGGTACCACATTCCAAATTCCCAAATTTAAGCATCTTATTCTCTCCCACATTTTGCAGTACTCTCAATTCAACAATTGTTTGACGAATTGAGTCTTCTCAGGCAATTGCTAATTCCACTTTTTGTTCTTCAGTGCTTCATTTTTATTCATCTTTCCTGTTTGCAGCTTAGATACCATACCCCTCATGTGTTCATGCCCTTAAAAACTACCTTCAAACTTGGTTTTCTTTACTACTGTCAAAATTTTTCTCAAAGCCAGAACCCTGTATGAACCTAATTTCTAACAACAATCCTCCATACCCAAGGAGTTGAGCAATGCTAGAGAAAATTGACAACAAAGTTGATTTGTTTCAACTTCGGTGACCTCAAACTTCAAATAAGCAATTGACACTGCCTGGAAATGCTACTATATCTCCTTAGTAAATTTGTTTTCTCACTCTCTAAAGATGAACATTTTATACCTTTCTTCTCAAATTTCCAACCCACCACTTTAAGATCAGCTGATAACATTTTCCTCATGCTTTTCTGGGAAAATACAAGCAGTTTCTATAGGTTCTTTCCTATCTTCCCACTGCTACGTGTCCTGGCATATCTGTGTGCGTACCCATATTCTTTGTTTTTATTCCTGTAAAATGTTGACCCCTTCACATGTGCTCATATCCCCTTCATCTGGTCATCTAAGTTTCTTGCTCTTTACTGGAAAAATTTTATTGGTGTACAAACACACCCGTACCACTTATCATAAAAAGAATCCCCAACCCCATATCCTTCTGTTATCACATTTCAATGCTTTTCTTTCCTTTTTATTTTTAAGTTTATTTATTTGAGAGAGAGAAAGACAGAGCAGGGGAGGGGCAGAAAGAGAGAGGGAGAGAGAGAGAATCCCAAGCAGGCTCCACACTGAACTGTGAGATCATGACCTGAGCCAAAGTCAAGAGTCAAACGCTACTGACTAAGCTACCCAGACACCCCCATTTCAATGCTTTTCTTAGCAAAGCTATTTATTAATTTTCTCTACCCCAAATTATCTTCACACTCTCTGTTCTCTTTTTAAACCAATGTCCAAATAATATTCAGTCTCCATTACTTTATTGAAATTCCTCTTTGTCAAGGCTACCCACAAACAACATCTTGCCATATCTCAGTCATTAACTTAAATTCTCAAGAGCATTAAATCCAGTTGTTTCTTCTCTCCTTTGTAAATATTTTATTCATCTGGACTTCCATAATGCCACCCTTTCCTGTTTTTCTCTCTTCTGTATGCTGTTTCTCAGCCTTTTTTTTTTTTTCCCTGTCCTCTCCTCTACCTGACTTACAAAGGATGGCTTCAAAGGGTGGTTCCTTGGATGATCTCATATAGGCTCATGATGTAAATATAGATATGTGACAACATAAAGAAACTTCTACGTTTGAAAATTACCAGAAGCAATTAATATTTTTTAGTAACTTCACCACAAATTGCTTTAGTAACTTTGTGAAGGGAAATAGTAATCATAGAGTCATTTTATCCCTCCAAAATTATTGTTTTTTTCAGAAGTATTTTGGAGAACAAAAAAGGAAAAAACAATGAGTGATGTTATTTACCCACTAAGCACATATTCCATGAACTAACCGAGTTTTATTACAAAAATTTGTTTCATACCTCTTTGAAATTATTTCAAACTTACAAATTAAAGGCTATCTTGCAGATATAATTGTCTTAATGAATTTAGACGAAAGAGATCAAGTACTTACCATGAATAGAAAGAATTAATGAGTTTTGCCATTTGGGACAATAGAGCATACTTATATTTTGCCTTTCTGAGGTCTCCATTTAATTTGATTATTTATGTTAACAAGATTCTTTGTTTAATTTTAGTTTTACTATTAGCTCAAAGTGAGCTTGTGCATTTTTGTGTCTTTTGTGTGTCTTTTATAAAGAAATCTTTGCTTACTTAAATATTGCAAAGATTTTCTTCTATGTATTTTTTTGCAAATTTTATAAGTTTAGGTTTTACATTTAAGATTTTGATCCTTTGCAACTTAAATTTTATGTACAGCATGAGGTAAGGTTCAAGTTCATTTTTTTTCCTTCATGAATATCTAGTTTAAGCCCAGTTTGTTGAAATGGTTTTGCTTCTTCTTTGAATTATCTTGCCATCTTTGTTAAAATTCAGTTGACCATATATAGGTTGGCTGTTTGTGGACTCTGTTTCTTCTTCAACACTTTCTATTTTTTAAAAAGAGAAGTTTTGTTTAAATAATGGCTTTTTAATTTAGTTTTTATTTTGTCAAAATTTTACCCATGCTTATTTTTAAAAGTCTAATAGTTTTATAAAACTTGTAATGAAATGTTGCAATACTCTGCATAAAACTTCCTCTGACCTTCTCTTCAGATGTAATAATTTTCCATTATTTTCTTTCAAAAATTTTTTAATGTTTATTTTTGAGAGAGAGAGAGAGCGCATGCGTGCATGGGGGCATGAATGCGGAGGGGCAGAGAGATAGAGAGAGAGAGAGAGAGAGAAAAGATTTCAAAGCAGGCTCCAGGCTCTGAGCTGTGAGCACAGAGTGCTAAACAGGGCTTGAACTCAAGGAACTGTGAGATCATGACCTGAGCTGAAGTTGGATGTTTAACTGACTGAGCCACCCACGTGCCCCCCCATTATTTTCATAGCTAATTATTTAAAAAAAATAATATCTGTCCTGTGTCCCCACACCCAGTCTCCCAGTAACCACCATTTTATTCCCTGTTTTTACAAGTTTGGCTTTTTAAAATTCCACACGTAAGTGATATTATACAGTACTTGTCTTTCTCTGTCTGACTTATCTCACTTAGCATTATGTGATCAAAGACCACCAGTGTTGTCACAAATGGTAAGATGTGTTCCTTTCTCATGACTGAAAAAAAAATATATATAATATATATATATATATATATATATATATATATATACACACACACACACACACACACAAACACACATATACATATAGAATATATATTATATATATCTTCCCATGCTACATGTCCTGGCATATCTATGATTATCTATCTATCTATCTATCTATCTCTATATATCTCATATCTTCTTTATCCATTTATCTATTAATGGACATTTAGGTTGTTTCCATATTTTGGCTGTTACAAATAATGCTGCATTGAATATGGCTATGTATATATTTTTTTGAGTTAGTGTTCTCATTTTCTTTGGATAAATAACCAGAAGTATAATTGCTGGATTATATGGTAGCTTTATTTTTAATTTTTTGAGGAACCTTAATACTCTTCCATAGTGGCTGTGCCAGTGTGCATTCCCACCAATAGTGCACAAGTGTTCCCCTTTCCCCCATATCCTCGCTAATCCTTGTTATGTCTTGTCTCTTGATAATATCCTAACAGGTGTGAAGTTATAACTCACTGTAGTTTTAATCTGCATTTCCTGATGATTAATGATGTTGAACATTATTTCATGTACCTGTTGGCCATTTGGATGTCTTTGGGAAAATGTCTGTTTGGTTCTTCTGCCCATTTATTTTTTTTTAAGTAAGGCTTCCCATCCAGTACCAAACCCAATGCAGGGCTTGAACTCACAACTCCCAAGATCAAGACCTGAGCTGAGATCAAGGGTCCGACGTTTAGCCAGGGACACCTAGGCATCCCTCTTATACCCATTTTTAATCAGATTTTTTTGTTATTGAGTTTAATGAGCTTTTATATGTTTTAGATTTTAACTGATGATAATATATGGTTTGCAAAAATTTTCTCCTGTTCTGTAGGTTGCCTTTTAATTTTGTTAATTGCCTCTGTGTAAAAGCTTTTTTTGGTTTGATGCAGTTTCACTTGTTTTTGATTTTTTTTGTGTGTGTACTCTTGGGATCATACCTAAAAAAATCATTGTCAATACCAATGTTGAGGAACTTCTTCCCTATGTTTACTTCTATGAGTTTTACAGTATCATGTCTATGTTTCTTCTATGAGTTTTACAGTATCATGTCTATGTTTAAGACTCTGATCCATTTTGAGTTAATTTTTGGGAATGGTGTAAGGATAATTTCATTGCTCTGCATGTGTTTATCCAGTTTTCTCAGTACTGTTTATTGAAGAGACTATACTTTCCCTATTGAGTACTCTTATCTCACTTCTCAAATATTAGTTGATCATATAAGCAGAGGTTAATTCTAAGCCCTCTATTCTTTTCCATTGGTTTATATGTCTAATTTTGTGCCAGTACCATACTGTTTTTATTACTATAGCTTTGTGATATAATTTGAAATCATGAGGTATGATACCTTCAGCTTTGTTCTTTTTCCTCAGGATTTCTTGGTCTTTGGGATCTTTTGTGGTTCCATACAGGGTTTAGGATTGTTTTTTCTATTTCTGTGAAGAATGCCATTAGTATTTTGATGGGGATTGCTTTAAATCTATAGATGTCTATAGATGGCTTTGGTTTATATGGACATGTTACCAATATTAATTCTTCTGATTTATGAACATGTGATGTCTTTCCATTTGTGTCTTTTTTGATTTCTTTAAGTAAAGTGTTATAGTTTTTCTTGTATAGATCTTTCGTTTTCTTGTTAAATTTATCCCTAAATAAATTATTGTTTTTTGTGCTATTGTGAATGGGATAGTTTTCTTTATTCCTTTTTCAGATGTTTCATCCTTAGTGTATAGAAATGCAACTGATTTCTGTATGTTGATATTATGTCCTGCAACTTTATTGAAATCATTGATTAGTTCATCTAATCAATCATCTGCAAATAAGAACAATTTTACTTTTTCCTTCCCGATTTGGATGCTTTTTGTTTCGTTGTCTTGTCCAATCCCTCTAGCTAGGACTTCCAGTATTGTATTGAATAAGAGTAGTGAGAGTGGCTATCCTGTATTTTTCCTGATTTTAGAGGAAAAGCTTTCAATTTTTCTCGATTGAGTATAAGGTTAGCTGTGGGTTTGTTACATGTGGCCTTTGTTATGTTGAGGTACATTCCTTCTATACCCAATTTGCCAAGGATTTTTATCACCAAAGGATGTTGAATTTTGTCAAATGCTTTTTCTGCATCTATTAAGATGATCATGTGATTTTTGTATTTCATTTTATTAATATGAAGTATTACATTTATTGATTTGTTTGTGTTGAAACATCCTTGCATTGTGGGGATACATCCCACTTAATCAGGTGGTATAATTCTTTTTATGTATTCTTGAATTTGGTTTGCTAATATTTTGTTGATAATTTTTACACCTATATTTATTAGTGATATTGATCTATTTTTTCTTTTCTTGTGGTATCCTTATCTGGGTTTGGTTTCTGAGTAATGCTGGCCTTATAGAATAAATCTGGAATATTCTTTCCTCTTCAATTGCTTGAAAGAGTTTGAAAAGGATTGTAATCAATTCTTTGAATGCTTTGGTGGATTTGCCAGCAAAGTTATCTGGTCCTGGGGATTTCTGTGTTGGGAGATTTTTTATTACTGGTTTAATCTCTTTGCCAGTTATTGGTCCTTTCAGTGTTTTCATTTCTTCCTCATTCAGTCTTGGTTGGTTGTGTGTTTTTAGAAATTTATCCATTTCTTCTAGGTTAGCTAATTTGTTGGCATATGATTGTTCATAATAAACTCTTATGGTTATATATATTTCTGTAGTATCAGTTGTAGCGTCTCCTTTTTAATTTTTAATTTTATTTATTTGAGTCTTCACTCTTATTTTCTTAGTCTAGCTAACTGTATACAAATTTTGTTTATCTTTTTGTAGAGACAGCTTTTAGTTTAGTTGATCTTTTGTATTTTTTTTTTTTTGGTCTCTTTCATTTGTTTCTACCCTAATATTTATTATTTCCTTTCTTCTGCTAACTTTGGGTTTAATTTGTTCTTCTTTTTCTAGTTCCTTGAGGCATAAATTTAGGTCATCTATTTGAGATCTTTTATTTTTTAATACATATATATATATATATATATATATATATATATATATATATACATACACATATATTGGTATAAACTTTTCTCTCAGACTGCTTTTTCTGCATCCCATAAGATTTGATATGTTATGTTTCCATTTTCATTTGTTTTGAGATTGTTTTTTATTTTCCTTTGATTTCTTTTTTGTCCCATTGGTTGCTCTAAAGTGTTTTGTTTAGTTTGTACATATTTTCAGGTTTCTCAACTTTCCTTTTATTGTATTCTAGTTTCATACCATTGTGGTCAGAAAACATAGTTCACATGCTTTCAGTCTTCTTAAATTTTTCTGAGATTTGTGTTATGGGCCATCATATGATCTATCCTGGAACATGTTTATGTGCACTTGAGAAGAATGTGTATTCTGCTGTTGCTAGATGGCATATTCTGTATATCTCTAAGTCCATTTTTTCTGCTGTATGGTTTATTCTAATGTTTCCTTGTTGATTTTCTAATGGGATGATCTGTTCATTGCTGACAGCAGGGTATTGAGATCGTCTACTTTTGCTGTATTATTGTCTATTTCTCCTCTTAGATCTGTCAATATTTGCCTAATATGTTTTGGTGCTCTGATGTTAGGTGTGTATATCTTTTAGCATTAAAAAAAGTTTTTATTTAAATTCCAGGTAGCTAACATACCTGGTAATATTAGTTTCAGGTGTAGAATTTAGTTATTCAATACATACAATACTAAGTGCTCATCACAACAAGTGCCCCCTGTAATCTCCATCAGCTATTTAACTTATTCCCCTGCCCAACTCCCCTCTGGTAACCATCAGTTTGTTTTCTATAGTTAAGATTCTGTTTCTTAGTTTGCCTCTCTGTTTTCCCCACCATGTTCATTTTTTCTTAAATTCCACATATGAGTGAAATCGTATGGTATTTGTCTTTTTCTGACCTATTTTGCTTAGCATAATGCTCTCTAGCTCCATCCATGTTGTTGCAAATGGCAAGATTTTATTCGTTTTATGGCTGTATAATATTCCATTATGTAATATTCCACAAGTTCTTTATTCTATCAACAGCTGATGGACATTTGAGCTCTCTCCATAATTTGGCTATTGTTAACAATGCTGTTATAAACATTGGGGTGCATGTATCCTTTTGAATTTGTATTTTTGCTTCTTTTGGGTAAATACCTTGTAGTGCAATTGCTGGATTGTAGGGTATTTTTATTTAAAAAATTTTTTTAATGTTTATTTCTGAGAGAGAGAGAGCGAGTGAGCATGAGTAGGGGAGGGGCAGAGAGAGAGGGAGACACAGAATCCAAAGCAGGCTCCAGGCTCTGAGCTGTCAGCACAGAGCCCAAAGTGGGGCTTGAACCCACGATCTATGAGATCATGACCTGAGCTGAAGTTGGATGCTTAACCAACTGAACCACCCAGGTGCCCCTAGGGTAGTTCTATTTTTAACTTTTTGAGGAACCCCCATCTTTACACTGTTTTCCAGAGTGGCTGCACCCGTTTGCTTTCCTACCAGCGGTGTTGGTGGGTATCTTCAGCATTTTGAACATGTCATTTCATTCTCTTCTCATCTGTAGAGTTTCTGCTGAGAAATCAGCAGACTACATAATGGAGATTCTTTTGTGGGTTGCTTTCTTTTTTTTCCTTGGCTGCCTTTAAGATCCTTTATCATTAATTTTTGACAATTTTATTACAATGTGCCTTAGAGAAGGTCATTTTGCATTGAGATAAGAGGGTATTCCTCATATGTGGAATTTTATGAAACAAAACATGAAAATATGGGAAGGGTGAAAAAAGAGGGAGGGAAACAAGTCATAAGAGACTCTTACTGATAGAGAACAAATAGAAGGTTGATGGGGAGGGGGTGGGGGATGGGCTAGATAAGTGATGGGTATTAAGGAGGGAACTTGCTATAAGGAGTACTGGCTGTTATATGTAAGTGATGAATCACTGAATTCTACTCCTGAAACCAATATTACACTGTATTTTAACTAATTATAACTTAAATAAAAATTTAAAAAGAAGAAAAGGAGATAATAAGGTGTTCTATTAGCTTCTTGGTCTTGTCTAATTCCTTCCCCAAATTAGAGAAGTTCTCAGCTATTATTTTTCTAAATACACTCTTTGCTCCCTTCTCTCTTTCTTCTCCTTCTGGTAGACCAATTATATTTTTTTATTTGTATTTTTCATTATATTCGATAGCTACCATATGTTTTCTTCACTTCTTAAAAATCTTAGTTCTTTCTTCTCTTCTGAGTCATTTATGAATTTCTGTCCTTTAAATCACCAATTATTTCTTCAATCTGATCTGTTCTATTTCCGAAGCTCTTGAATGTATTCCTCATCTTATTTATTGAGTTCTTTGGCTCCAGAATTTCTCTAGTTCTTTTTTAAAATTTCATTCTCTTTGGTAAGGAACTCTTGTTCCACAATTTTATTCCTGAGTTTATCAAATTGCTTTCTGTGTTTTCTTGTAACTTGTTGAATCTCTTCATACCAGCTATTTTGAATTCTTTATCACCGAGTTCTCAATATTTTGTGCCTTTGGGTTTAGTTGCTGGAGAATTATAGTTTTCTTCTTGTGATACTATGTTACAGTGATTCTTCATGGTATTTGGTGATGTATGCTTTGGGTGTTGCCTTTGAAGCAGCACTTACCTCTCTTAATTGCTTACTTTGATCTTCACCGTTCAATACTGTCAATTAGAAGGATTTTTATTTGTTTGTTTTCTAGAAAATGGTGCCATAGATCAAGTTTTTGTTTTCTCTTTAACTGGTCTGGCTCTAGGCTTGCTCTCTGGAAGCTCTGTAAAGAAAGCTGGTGTAGAAAAAGCTGAGAGTAGAGTGGGAAAAGCTGAGAGTAGAGTGGGAAAAGCACCAGGAGCTTTGTGGGTGCCCATGGTCAGTAGGGGGATCATTGGGTGGGGGTACTCCAAGAGGCCCATACATGGACCTACTGCTGAAATACTAAAGCAGACAGCAAGACTGTCTTGAATGCTCTTTGTTTTTCTTGTCTGCCTCTTTCCCTTTTTTCTCCTTCCTGTGAATGTACCTCATCAAAAATTCCTGCCACTAGAGAGAAACTGGTTCCTCCAACTTACTCAGACAGGCAGTCAGTAATTCACTGCTTTCACTTTCCACCTACTCTGTGAAGGAGGTTGTCCTTGTCACTGCAGCAAGAGCTCAGCATGTTACAATGTCACCTGGGGAGGAAGGCTGACTTCTTATACTCTTCCTTCTCTTCTGCCTCCAGATTCTCCTCTATCCTACTCCAATGCCTGCCTGGTTCTCCCATCAGGTTGGCTGGACCTCCACAAATTCTCTGTCTCCCTTGCAAGTTCATCTTGTTTTGCACGCTTCAATTTTACTTTTTCCCAGTTGTGGCAGGTGGGGGTGGGGTAGACTAGGTCCTATCCACCTACTTTCCAAACACAGGTTGTTAGAAATCTCCTGAGCATTCTTGCATAATGTGCAGTGGCACTTGTCTTTGGTTGTGAATGACCAATTGGTGTTAATAAAAAGGGAGGGGAAAAAAAAGAACAACTCACACAGTCATGATGCTATATCACTTCTTTTTAATTTTCTTTTTAATTTGAGTATAGTTGACATATAATGTTACATTACTTTCAGTTGTACATCATAGTGAGTCAACATCTCCATGAGTTATGCTATACTCTGCTCCCCACAAGAGTAGTTAACACACACACACACACACACACACACACACACACACATATATATTTTTTTATTTTTGCTGTGTCACTTCTATAGTTAATTCTTCTGCTATTTGCCACCATATATCATTGTTATATTTTTACTTCCTTTCTTCCCCCAGTTTTAGGCATTGAGTTGTTATTTTCCTTCATTAATTTCCTCTTTATATTGGAACGCATCTTCTAGTCATTTGCTAAAGAAGAAAAAATTAGAATTATTAAATTAAAAATTAAGTAGAAATAGAAATGAAAAGATTTGATGGAAGGACTGAAAGTTAAAGTTGAAGAAATCAATAAATATCAAGTGGCATATAATGGAGAATTACAAAGAAATGTAAAATAGAAGAGAGATTCCAATATATGAATACTAAGAGTCCAAGACAGAGAGAAAAGAGCAAATAGGGGAAACGACGTCATCAAAGACATAATCCAAGAATAATTTCCAGAACTGAATGACATGAGTTTCTAGATTGGAAGGGCTCACCAAAAATCCAAGACAATAAGTAAGAACATATCCACACCAGGGCACTTAATTATAACATTTTAGAGAATTAAAACAGATAAGAAACTTGAAGACAAATTTCCAAAAGGAATGAAACTTTTTATACAAATGATAAAAATCAGAATGACTTCAGATTTCTGATTTAGATCAGGGATTAGGAAACTATGGCCCATGGGCTTACTGTCTATGGCTACTTTTGTTTTATAATGACAGTTGAGTAGTTCTGACAAATTATGACCTGCAAAGAATAATGTTTACTATTTAATCCCGTACTGAAAAAGTTAGCTAAAACCTTATGAAGAACAATACTAGAAGTTAGAAGGAATATACAGATGGTCTCAAATCCTGAAAGAGAAATAATTCCAATTTAGAATTATATAGTCAAATTATCAATGAAATTTGAGAGTAAAAGACATATTCAGGTATATAATTTCTCAACACATCATTAAATTCAATCCTTTTCCCCTTTGTTGCTTTTTAAAACTCCCTCTGTCCCATTTATCTTGTATAAATGTATTAATTTTCTTAATAAGTTTTGAATAAACCCTAAATAATTTGGAATGTATGAGCAGTGGCTTTCTCATTGAAAGCACTGTTTCTTCATTGGAATCATGTAGAAAATGAACTCAATCAAGGGTATGGAGTCAATATGGTTACCTTCAAAATCTGGTTTTGGAGGTAGAGACTGGTGATGCCACACATGTTATGGAAGGTTTATTAATCATGGAATGAGGCTTTCTGGGAGGGCAGAGAATGTTTCCAAGCAGGTCCAAAAATGGTTCAAGAAGGCAGGTAGAGGAGACTGGCCTGGGGTTGTGTGGTATGTAAGAGATGGAGGTAGAGCAAGGATTTGTATAGAGGCTGGTTACCTGTGTGGTTTGAACTTGGAAAGTTCCAGTCTCCAGTGCTAAAGAATAGCATGATAATCTTTCTTATCAGTTTACCCAAATTTGGAACAGAAAGGTAAATGGGAATAGTGGAACTTGAAAGCTGTCAGAAGTCAAACATCAAAATGGAGTCAGACTCTTTTTGAGAAGCCATTAAGTAATAACAGTAACTACACAACATCTTTTGAAGCTTTGTGTGTTTTTTTTTTTTTTTTGTGTGTTTTTTTTTTAAAGCTGATCCTGCCTTTTCCATTTCCATCAGGCTTGTTCCCTCTGACAGGGCAAAATATTTATCTTTACTTATGTTAGAATACTCAGGAGTAAAAATATGGCAATAGTGTGATTGGTATGATAATGATTTGAAGCTATTATCTGGTAGACATCAAATTTAGCGTAAGGGAGGTTACCTATATTTTAAGTTGTTTTTAAAGTATAGTTTGTAGTTCTAAAATTTTGTTTGCAAGGCAAACAGTTTCAGGTTCATTTGTGAGGGCTAATACTAATTGAGTCTTTACAAGGTAAATTGTAGGCTCATAGAATATATACACAAATCTGTTTTCTAAATGTAATTGACACATTAAAAGCTCTTATATGTCCAGGGCAGATGTCTCCTCACAGTGGAAAGCACATATTCAAGGCTGGAGACCCTGACATCTTGTCACTGGAGTAGTACGGAGTAGGAGCTCATATGTGGTTTATGTGATGTCTTTCTGATGAATTTTTGAAAGAATTAAATTTCTAGGCAGTAGACAACCACATCGTTCATTTGCACACAGTGGTAAGGCATTTCATATCTGTGACTGCAATAACTTGACAATTATGGTTCATGCTTTGTACTATTATAGTATATCTGTATGTAGTACTAAAGAATCCTTTTATACCTAACTTCGCATAGATGGATTGCCTTATGGTTTCCCCATTAACATTGTGTATGTAACACATATTTAAAAGTGGTAATAAGCAGAGTATATGGACATTTAAGTAATGTTTCTGTACAAAATTTGGGATGCTTGTATTGTATTGTATTGTATTGTATTGTATTGTATTGTATTGTATTCTTTTTGAGAGGGATAGCATGAGTGAGTGTGAATGGTGGAGGAGCAGAGGGAGAGGTAGAGAGGGAATCTTAAGGAGACTCCATGCCCAGCTGGAGCCTGATATGGGGCTTGATCTCACAACGCTGAGATCATGACCTGAGCCTAAATCAAGAATTGGAAACTTAGCCAACTGAGCCACCCAGGCTCCCTGGCATGCTTTATTTTTCAAAATTATTCTTCATTGAGGGGCGCCTGGGTGGCGCAGTCGGTTAAGCGTCCGACTTCAGCCAGGTCACGATCTCGCGGTCCGTGAGTTTGAGCCCCGCGTTGGGCTCTGGGCTGATGGCTCAGAGCCTGGAGCCTGTTTCCGATTCTGTGTCTCCCTCTCTCTCTGCCCCTCCCCCGTTCATGCTGTGTCTCTCTCTGTCCCAAAAATAAATAAACGTTGAAAAAAAAATTAAAAAAAAACAAAATTATTCTTCATTGAACCTATAAGTTGACATAGAAATTCTTTGTAATTACACAGATAAAAATAGTATCTTCATTTCTGTAGATAGCTAAGGTTGTTCTAAGTCTTTTTCTAATGCTAGTTGTGTTAGGCTTGGTACATAAATGATTTGATCAGCTCTAAAAATAAACCTATAACTAAACACAAGAAGATATTTTAGCTGATTAAAACAACTTGAATGTATCACTAACAATCCTTAAGTAATTATATACTAATAATTAATAAGTAATTATATTACTAATAATTGAAAAATGTATAGTAAGAGCATGGATACAAAAGTCTTTAGAGTGTAATTAATTACAATTCCTATTTCACATAGATGCTTAAATGGTCACAGTTTGGCCAGTAGTTACCCTTTTAAGTTGGATCTTGTGTTATTTAGCATCAACACAGAACCCCTGCAATACCCACACAGTAGTATATCCTAGACTTATGCTCCAAAACTTCCTGTCTTCAGAAAAACTCTGGTTTCTTTCAATAGAGAAAATAATTTGAAAGATCAAATTCTGTTCACCAGTGTCCATGTTAGACTCACAGAGCAGGGGCAACGATATTTTTAGGTTACACCATTAGTAAAACTAGAAATTGTACGTTAAAAAAATTACAAATATTATAGTTACATTTTCATTTTAGCTCTAATATTATTTTGCCTTCTAAAAATATGTAACTTTTAAAAAAATTATAATTGAATCTCTTTTTCACTGGTGATTTGTTCCTCTATACAATTTTTTTTGTTGGAAATAATTTCTAAGAGAACTGAAATAATTATTCATTTATGAGTTAACAAAATAATATTAAAGTTGATGCAAAAGGATTCTATTTCTTGAGCTAACGATATAATTTATTGAGTAAATAACACTTACTATAGTCATTTGATGACCATCCTTTGAATATATCTCAGTAATGACGTGCTGCTAATGTCATATGAAATAATGTTTAATTTGTTATTATATAAAATACTTGTCATATTTTTATATTGATTTTTTTAAAAAGTTTATATGATGTGTAATAGTGTTTCAGTGGAAAGTTTTTATTTTGTGGAGGCTTCTAATTGCTGGATTTAGGAGATGTCTGTCTCTTTCTAGTCTACTCAGAGAAAGATGAAAGACATAAGCAGTTTATTTTTAAACCCATGTGGAAGGATTTTATTCATTCACATTCTGGTCCACCAGAAATGATATGATTTTAGTCACAAACATACTTAATTGAATACACCTAATTTATTTTAAACAGATTATTTTAAGATACTATTATTGTTATTATATTCTACATACATTAAAAAGTCACCTTCTAGATGTTTAATTATAAATTTGGAGTACCATAGCCAATTTGTCCCAGGTTTAAGGATTAAGCAAAAATGTAACTGTTCATATGTTGTTAAAATAAAGTTTGGATATATCTGATTTAACTTTTTGTCCTTTCTCATCTCTTCTACATTAGAAACCTTTAAAATAGTCTTTCCTCTTCAGTTACCAGCTTTTTCATTCTCTGTCATATATGATTTCATCATATAATTATCACATCGTATCATGATACATTATTTTTTTCCTAACGTATTTTTAAAAATTTTCTTTGATTTTTTTTTTTTTTTGAGAGAGTGCACACGTGTACACACAGACAAGCAGGGGGGAGGCAGAGGGAGAGGGAGAGGGTGAGAGAGAATCTAAAGTAGTTCCATATCCAATGTGGAGCCTGATGCAGGGCTTGATCCCACAACTGCAAGATCATGACCTCAGTCAAAATCTAAGAGTTGAATGCTTAACTGAATGAGTCACCCAGGCACACCCCACTTTAAAAAAAATTTTTTTTAAGAGAGAGAGGATTTCTTGCTGATTTTATGTAAAGTTATATATGTACATATTATCCTGCCAAATTAAATCTTAATTATATTCTTTAAAGTTTCATGAAGCTTAATTTTTAAATACATTACAATTTCTTTAAAGTAGATATACACTGATAATTGTTATGCTTTCCTAATTAATTGGCCCTTTATCATTGTGAAATGTCCCCTTTATTTTTGTTAAAACTTTTTGTTTTGAGTTCTATTTTACCAGCTATTAAAATATCTACTCCAGCTTTCTTATATTTACTATTTCATTGCATATTTTTTTGCTATTTGTGTTTTTTTCCCCCAACCTACCTGTCTTTATATTTTTAACTGCATCTCTCAAAGGCAGCCTGTATTAGCATCATATATATGTGTATATATATGTATTTTATGTATTTTATATATGTACATATATATATATATACACATGTATATATACACACATATATATATATATATTCTGTCAATCTCTGATTTCTGATATAATTATTGATATGGTTGGATTTAGGTCTGTAACCAATTGTACTATTTATTTTCTGTTCTGTCTGTTCTCTTGTTTCTCTTTTCCCTCTTTCTGTCTTTTGGAATATTTGAATATATTTTAGTATTCCATTTTAAGTTACATATTAGCTTTTGGCTGTGTCTCTTTATATATATATAAGGAATTATTTCTATTTACATATATGACAAATTAAATGTTTAATTTGCAATTTTAAATAATATTCTAGATTTTAAACATATTAAAATTTGAGTATGTAATACTCTCAATAAATTATTTTACCATTTATTATCATTATTATTGTTATTAATAGACCTTAAAAGAAACTGTTGCTTTACAGTCAGATAATGTGAATTGTGTACTGGAATTATGTATTCATATTTATTTTTATTTTAATCTAAGAACTTAAAATAAAATTCATGGTATATACATTTATTTAAATATCCTGGTTAGTGTGATTCCAATGAAAGTCCTTAAATTTCCTGAGACCTCCATTAGGGAAGATAACACTGTGTTTAGATAGCACATATGATTACTAAATAGTAAAATGATGGATATAAACAAATTTTCAGACTTGTGTAAAATTTTTAAACTTTTGTATATTGTTAGTTAGAATTGAAGATATGACTGCCATCTACATACATACTAATGGCTGGATTTAAACTTTTAAATATTTAAACATCTAGAAATATACAATAATTATTATTAGTGTAAGTACTCAAAATTCAATAAAATGCCACAAATATCATTTGACTTCTAAAGAAATTAATTTAAACAAACTACTAATTATTTAGATTACTACTTAATTTAGTTGTAGACACATCTTTAGTAATTTTAGTAATTATTAGTGATGATGACTATAAAACAAAACAAATCAAAACTACTTTGACATCAGAACACTTTCTTTCATTGACTCTTTTGTACAAATATCCAAATTCTTAGAAAAATGAAAATGTTTTTACTGTAATCTCTTTTGTAATCTATAGTAATTCTTCTTTTTTAATGTTTATTTATTTTGAGGGAAAGAGAGAGTATGCAAGCAGGGGAGGGGCAGAGAGAGAGAGAGGGAGAGAGAGAATCTCAAACAGGCTCCCTGCTGTCAGCACAGAGCTCCACCTAGGACTCGATGTCATGAACCACAAGATCATGACCTGAGCTGAAATCAAGAGTCAGATGCTCAACCGACTGAGCCACCTAGGTTCCCCATAACGATACTATTCTTAATTCAGTTTCTTAAAAGGACATTTTTAGATTGGGAGAATTATCTAAATTTTAAATTAAACTTCCTTGATTTTAACATAGAATTTCACCTACTTTAAATTTAAAATTAAAGTTAAAGATTTCTCAACTGGAAATTATTTCTAATTTGTAAGAATAAGTTCCAAAAGAATTACCCTTTAATTAAAGAAAGGTATCCTGGGAAAGAACTTTTCTGGGCCCGAGCAGCCTTCAAACACTCTACAGTGTTTGCACAACTGGCTTTTTCATGACTACTGTTTACTATCGTGTTGTCCCCTTGAAAATCTGAGTTTTTCCACTTGCTTAATTTACAATTCAGAAGGGATACTTAATGTATTTAAACCAAATGAAATGTAAAATTCAAAAATCCATGATTTAAGGTAGGGCTCAATTTAAACCAAAACTAGATCTGAAATTCAAAAGCATTTAAAGTAGAGCCTGATTTAAGCTTAATCCAACAAAGAAAAACAAAGAAACTTTAAATTACTTGCCTAAAAAACTATGCTTTTTATGTTAAATGGGATGAAAGGAAAGGATCAACTGACCTTTTGTCCATGCATGAAACATTGACCTTTTTGTCACTACAGATTCTCCAGTTGACCTGAAGATTTATATGAGGAAGAAAAGAAATAAAAAGGATCAAAAAGAATAAAATTCATTAAGCTTTTGTCTCCACATAAAGTTTTCCGGTAATATCTGCCCAGACCCTTATTCTCTAGCCAACTGAATATGGGTACACTTTCTTTACATCTTTTAATATAAACTTTGAATAACCTAGAAAATTAAGATTCATTATTTAGGTATTGAAATGTTTTTACTGAATTGTCCTCTAGTATTTAATTTTAGTTCTCAAGAGTTACAAATTTAGATTGATGTTCACAGCACATTAAGAGATCTACAACTTGTCAAGGCAAGATTGTGTATACCAAATTATACTAAGATATTTTCCCCCCAAATAAAGTAAAGCTTGATTAGATCTTGGCACTTAAATATGCAAAATGCAAGACAGGGCCTTTCTCTTACATTATTGCAAATTGAATAAAAAACAGAGGATATCTTTTCTCTTGAAAATACATTCATTCTGAGACAGAATGGCTTTTACCAAGTGGCAATAAACTCAATTTCAATTAAACTTCAGTTCATAAGTTGATTCATATAAAAGAAAGAAAAAAAAATACCCACACTTGGAGGGGACATATTTTCCTGTCTATGTTGATCTGACCATATAGAAATGTGTTACATTTTCTTTCCAATAATTTTCAATACTTTTTAAATTTTTTCCTTTATTTTATCTTAGAGATAATTCTTACAAGTTCAGTAACAAAGAGGGAAGCACTCAGGACCACAGTGCTCAGTGGAAAATTGACAGGAATACTCAATTCTATTCTTAAAATTCCCATTGGAGACTTGGAACCTAACCTAGGGGCTGAGGGTTTCACAATGGTTGCTGTCTTGCCAGTTTGCTATTTAAATGACATCAAAACTGGGGCACCTGTCTGCTGACAGCTCAGAACCTGGAGCCTGCTTCGGATTCTGTGTCTCCCTCTTTCTCTGCCCCTCCCTCGCTCATGCTCTGTCTCTCTCTGTCTCAAAAATAAATGTAAATATTAATACAAAATTGAAAAAATAAATGATAGCAAAACTTTGCTGGGGGCATAAATGAAATTCTGTGTTATGTCCATTTTTATAATTGTCAGGAGCTCTTTATGATTTGCTTAGTCTTTTGCAAAAGTGAGATTGATAATGGAAAACAGTCAACACAAAAATGCTCTTGTTGCTTTTTCTGACATTTTGAGGAACAAAAAATGTAAAGGGAAAAACAGATACAAATGTCATTCCCACTTAGGGTATAAATTTATCTGCACATATTTTATTAACTAACACTATCTCCTAAAAAAAGGGTTGTTCTCACACCTAAGAAATTCTGTTAATGATGGAGGTTAGAAGATACATCAAGGATATAGCTGTCACAGGGGCGCCTGGGTGGCGCAGTCGGTTAAGCGTCCGACTTCAGCCAGGTCACGATCTCGCAGTCCGTGAGTTCGAGCCCCGCGTCAGGCTCTGGGCTGATGGCTCAGAGCCTGGAGCCTGTTTCCGATTCTGTGTCTCCCTCTCTCTCTGCCCCTCCCCCGTTCATGCTCTGTCTCTCTCTGTCCCAAAAATAAATAAACGTTGAAAAAAAAAATTAAAAAAAAAAAAAGGATATAGCTGTCATAATAAAATTGGACTCAAGTGTCCTTGGAAAGATATCACAAATGGAAAAAGTCTGATTCATGAAATATAGAGCAGACTATGGTTAAATTTAGTCTTATTAGCACCTTGCTTTAACTTGATAAATCAGCAAATCAAGTTCTTATTTAGTGTCAGTGTCATTATCAAGGAAAGCAAGTCTTTCCAACATACAACCTGCATGGGTCAAGTATCTTTCAGTCCAGGGAGACTACTTCCTCTTTGACAATAGCTTTTATATTTGTTGGGAAAATGGAGACCAACAAAGACACACAAATGTCTTCTTTTATGTTTTGACAATTTTATTCTGTAAAAATTATTATGAAATATTACACATAATAAAAATCAGAATAGCCAAGCAGAACAAAGGATCCCCATAAACCAGCCAAAGTTCTAAATATCACCAAAAAATTAAAGACACTTTTGTAATCACCCTAACACATCTATTTTTGTCCCTCACACACAGGTATCTACTTTCCTATAGTCATAATTTTCATGAATGTCTTCATATTATTTTCATAGATGTTTGTGATAAACTCCAATTAAAATGTTATATATGAGGTCTGTTTCTTTATTGCATGTGTTTCTTGTATGTTGGTCTGCTTACTATTTTTTTGCTGAAGTGTTGGATCGTGCTTTGTATTTAAAATTTTGGGTGGATAAAGAAATATATGCTTTCTTGCCATACCTTAATATTCTTCAGCTTTATTCTATCTTTTGCTATAGTTAATTTGTTACTTAAATTCCATTGACTTTCTCTTATTTGGACTATTTATCTCATATTTGGATAATTATTTTTGTGAAAATTTTTGTTTTTATGGAACTTGTGGTTTACTTACATTAAAAATAAAGTATTCTTGGGGCGACTGGGTGGCGCAGTCGGTTAGGCGTCCGACTTCAGCCAGGTCACGATCTCACAGTCCGTGAGTTCGAGCCCCGCATCAGGCTCTGGGCTGATGGCTCAGAGCCTGGAGCCTGTTTCCGATTCTGTGTCTCCCTCTCTTTCTGCCCCTCCCCCGTTCATGCTCTGTCTCTTTCTGTCCCAAAAATAAATAAACGTTGAAAAAAAAAAAAAAGTATTCTTGACTTTGGTCAGATGGCTATTTTTATTCAACTTCTCACTTATTTGTATTCTTTGTGTCTTATAATACCTTACCTTCAATCTCTTCATCTTCCCTATTTCAAACTGGGCAGGATATTCCCTGTGACTGCCCTTCTGTATTGGGTACACTGTTCCCATTTCCTCTTCCTTGGTTTATTTCTTCTAGAGCCTCAAAAAGCTTCCTAAGCAAAGGTGTGTCTGTAACTTGTTATAGATTCATGTTTTTTCCTCTTTTCTTCCTTCCTTCATTCCTTCCTATATATATATTTTCCTTACATTCTAAACGTAGCTCAGGAAGAGGAGATAAAAGCATATGCTCATTGCAATCCTGGTCCAGAGGTCTCTTTAAATTTTTTTTTGAAAAAAATTTCAGACTCACAGAAAAGTTATAAAAATAGCACAAAGAATTCTCAAATGCCCTTCACTTAGATTCCCCAAATGTTAACATTTTACCACATTTGCATTACTTTTTCTTTTGAAATATTTGAAAGAAAGTTGCAGACAAGATGTCCTTTTTTTTCTCTAAAGACTTCATTGCGCATTGTTTAAAAACAATGGCACTCTCTTATATTAGAACTTTACAATAATCAAAATTAGGAAATTAACCTTGAAATAATTCTTAAACTTATAGGTAAATAAAATTTGTTAAGTGTTCAACTAATGCCCTCTATTATAGAAAGAAGCTTTTTCCTTTATTCAATGTCTAATTCATGACCACACATTACATGTAATTATGATGTCTCTAGTTTACTTTGGAACACTTTATTAACTTCTCTTTATGTTTCATAACTGTGATGCATTTTTTTAAGTTTATTTATTTTGAGAGACACAGAGAGTGCCAGTGGGGGAGAGGCAGGAAGAGAGGAGAGAGAATCCCAGGCAGCTCTGTGCTGCCAGTGCAGGGCCTGATGTGGAGCTTGAAGTCATAAAACCATGAGATTATGACCTGAGCCAAAACCAAGAGGTGGACGTTTAACTGATTGAGCCATCCGGGTGCCCCTGTGATATATTTTTAATACCAGAGGTCAGTTATTTGTAAAATGTACCTCAATTTGGTCTTGTTGAATTTTTTCTCATGATTTGATTCAGATTATGCATTTTTGGTAGGAATACATTAGAAATGTTCTTCTATCCACCTCAGTGCACTATAGAAGAATCCATATGATGTCATTTGTCCTATTAATGGTGATACTAATTTTGATCACATGGTTAAGATTGTTTTGAGTTGTTTTAAAATTTATAAGGGCTTTCACAGAAAGGATAATGAATAATGAATAAAGAGGGTCAGAAGATCAGATAAAGAGCCACTAACCAATCTTCCTGAAACACAGAAACAGGGGGCAAGTTGCAGGACCTTGCAAGGAAATTCAAGACGCGAAGTGTAGACAGTCACCAAGGTAGGAGTCTGAGAGAGAAACGTTGGGAGAGTTCTGTAGGATAATGTTGTGTCTATGTGCTTTATTGCCTCTGTGGATACACAGAAAAGTTCTAGTAGTGAGTCTGGGGTTGTTCTTGTTCTGCAGCATGAGAACTCTGTGGGTAAAATTTTCTTCTTAATTCCAAATTAAAAGAAAAGTCAATTGACAACAATACCATTTATACTTGTATTAAAAATATGAAATTCTTAGGGGTAAATTTAACAAAATATGTGTAAGACTTTGACAACTACAAATCAATGCTAAGATATATTAAAGAAGGCCTAAATAAATAGATATATACCATGCTGATAGATGAGGAAACCCAATAGTATTAAGAAGTTGATTATCCCAAAGTCAATCTATAGTTAAGTGCAAGCCAGATAAAAATCCCATCAGTCTTGGGTGCCTGGGTGGCTCAGTCTATTCCACATCTGACTCTTGATTTTGACTCAGGTCATGATCCCAGGGTTATGGGATCCAGCCCTGCATGGGGCTCTGTGCTGAGTGTGGAACCTGCTTAAGATTCTCTTTCCTTCTGCCCCTAACCCCGGCTCATTCTCTCTCTCTCCAAAGTAAAATAAAAAATTAAAAAAAAAATAAAAATCCCATCCATCTTTTTTTTTCCCTATATAAATTAGCTTTTTTTAAGATTATACAGAAACAAAAAAGGCATGGAATAACCAAAATAACTTGATAAAGAAGAACAAAGGGAATTCAATTACCAGATTTCAAGATTTTTTTTAAAGCTACATTAATCAAGACAAGATTGTACATTAAGGATCAATGGAACAGAATGAAAATTACAAAAATGGACCAAATATATTGCCAGTTGCTTTTCAGCAAAGGTGTCCTGGTAAGTCAATGAGAAAAATGATAGTTTTTTTTTTCCCACAAGAGGTGCTGGAAAAATTGAACATCTATGTGAAACAATATGATCACTTACCTTTATATTATATATATACAAATTGATTTGAAATGGATCAAAGACCTATGTAACCAATAAAACTATAAAATTTTTAGAAGAAAACATAGGAGACAATCTTAGTGAATTTGCAGTATATAAAAATTTCTAAGTAGGACATAAAAAACATGACATTTTAAAAATGATATATTCATTTCAACAAAAAAGGATATTTCTAGAAAGCATTATTCTTGTACCTGAAAAGTTAAGGATTATTTTATGGATCTTTGGCACCTAACTCCAGTAAGGAAAAAAGTTAATCAAATCCTGTAAATTTTCTCTTATTCAGTGTTTAAATGCTAAATTATATATTGTGGGGTGAATATTCTGAGTTGCAAATTGTATCATGAGCATTACCATTTTGAGAAAAATAGCAACACGTTTTTCAAACATAATTTCTGTGTAATTTGAAAGTCTGGGATATAAGATTTCACTCACCTCTTCAAGTTTATTTTCCCCAGTATGTGGCAGAAGGCACAGTAGATAATCTCAACTAGTATTTTGCATGATTGAATTAATAACTTAAAAGCTTAGAAGGACTTGAGATGAATAATCAAGGAAATATAATTGAATATATGGTATTTAAGTACATAATACACAAGGGAGTTTATTTTTTAATTTTAAGTATATGTTTATAGTCAGATGGTAAGAAAATATATTCTTTATATTACTTACAAAAGCATGTTTGTTCTCCTTTGTCTTCTCATGGTAAATATATGTATATATATGTGTGTATATATATATATAATTTTTTTTAATCTTATACTTCTGAAAAATCAGAAGTCTGGGTACAGCATAGCTCAACTGAATCCTCTGCTTAAAGTTTCTCAAAAATAAAATCAAGTTGATGGCAGACCTGTATTCCTTTCTGGAGGCTCTGGGGATGAATTTTCCTTCACACATTTTTAAAATTATTAACTATAGATCCTTTGTATTTCTCAGTGGGTTAAATGAAAAGACAATAATTAAACATGAAATAAGGTAACAGGGATATATGCATATCTAGAATATAAAATAAATGAATTTAACAAATGTTAAAAAATAAAATAGTGTCATGTGTTTAAAACTATGACAAATGATTTTCTGAGGTTTTAACCACATAACAAGTTGATAAAAGACAGTACTTGTTCTTTAAGAATTATAAATAGCGTATGTTTCCCTACTATTTTTAATTTTTCACATTTGGCATTTGCTTTTGTCTGACATTTAAGAAATTTGAATGTGAGAAAAACAACAGCCTTTTAGTGTTTTAGAAAAGGTCAATTAATCTAATTTGATATCTATAAATGACATCTTTCACTTTCAATAATAGGTTTTTGAGATCAGCTTGTTTATTGAGAAGTAAATGAGAGACCTGTTTTAGAAAACACCACCATCATAGGCAGTCAGATGATTCTCTTATTTCCCTTTGAATTAACAAAATAAGGAATAGATAATATCCCTGAGCCTGGAGGGTCTCACTTTCGTTTTGAGTTGTTTGGTTCAGTTTTCGTGGGGAGCATGCAAAAGGCCAGATGAGTTCCATTGGACAGCCAGGAGGGCCTTCTGCAGAGATTGTGAAAGAACAGCCCGGCATGTTGCCCTGAGGAGGGACAAAGGATCTTGGCAAAGGCTTCCCATCAATTTCAAAAACATGTCCAAGCCCTCTGCTGAGTTCTGGAATGCATTATTTAAAGGTTTTATGCTCAGGTAGCTCATAATCTAGCAGAAAGACAGACATGCCAACTTAATTATAATTTAATATGGCAGGGAATATAATAAATCTAGCCAGATATGTACTTGAGATGCAAAAGATACCATTCACTTAGCTTTAGAACCAAAATGTAAGCATGATTAGCTTAGGCCTATCAATTTGTTTCAGACATAGCCTTTATGTAAACACTTACAGGTGAAGTATAATGGAGTGAAGAGGAAATGTACTCATTTGCTCTCAATCAATAGTTTTCCATCTGACTTAGGACAAAATCCAAAATGCTTCCCATGTCTTTCGAAGCAAACATGATCTGATCACTGGTTATGGGTCCAGCTTCACCTTTCTCCACCCTTCCTGTGCTTACTGTGTTTTGTCCACGTCTCTCCTCAGAATGACTTCTCGTTTTCCATGTTATACTTTTCTTCAGAGCACTTAGCATAGTATGTCGTAGACTCTGGGTCTAGAGTTCTCTCTTGTCTAGCAAGAGAGTGGGACGCAGGATTAAAAGTGAGAGATGGCTGTCTGGGAAAAGACAAAAGCCATGAATAAGGGTCCTTGCCCCATTTTTATTAGAATCAGCAGGCTTACAAACATGGTGGTGGACGTGCACAAAGAGACAATAAATCTGTGAACATTAACTCATGGATGTGAGGGAAAGGGGGTCTTGAAGATATTTGGGGTTTAGGGAATCGGGTTAATACAAAACAAAATCCTGACTCTGGGTAGCCAGGTAGAAGGTTGTTTACAAAGAACATGAGACACCACCTCTGTTTCTCTTAGCTAGCCTAGGGGATGAGACAGAAAGGACATGAGAGCTCAGGGTTACCACGGCACCTTTCTTTGGTTAATCATCTCCTGCTCTGGGCTGCTTCACCCACAGAGCAGTGCAGCAGTCTATAGCCCTATTTACCTGTTTACCTAACTTGGTCCTTCCCTCCTGTGAAAGCAGCTTTCTGCTGTAGTACTAAATTGGGGGGCGCTTCTGGCCTGAATACCTAATCTTGGTTATTTCATATACCTATGTCCTATATTGGGGCCTTTGGCCCTCCCTCTCTGTACTGGGGCTTCTGCCCTGCCTTCTGTATACTTATTTACCTAATCTTGTTTACCGAAACTTGGGTGTGAGCATCTTAGGGCTTTGCACTTCTTTATGCCTTGTTAACCCATTGGCGTGAACCCAGGGAATTTCTAAGCTTATTCCCCACAATAGTAGATATATATTTGTGCATGTGTTTGTTTATTACTGACTTCTCCTCTTAAACATAAATTCCTAAGAGCAAGAACTTTTTCTGTTTCATTTAATACTGTGTCCCCAGCATTTGAAACAGAATCTTCATTTTAGTAGAAATGTGTCAAATGTTGAATTAAGTAATTACTGAGATATACCAACTGGTTATCTTTCCTCACGGTTAATCATTAGGAACTTAGAGCTCCTCAAAAGAGAGCCAGGAAGACTCTGATATATCTCTCTATTTTATGCCCCAGATATCTCTTATCTGAGATAGTGATTTAATAGCAGTCTTACAAATGTACAGTTCTGTGTCACATTTCTAACAGGTCCTGCTTTGCTTGGGCTTAATTTCTGGTAACTTACTGCACTTTGTTCTCATATAAAGTATTCGTCATCATCTTATTGTCAAATCTTCCTATAAATTTAGGCCAAAAAAAAAAAAAACCTCTCAAATACTAATTAAAATATAAATTGACGTGAGTGCAAAAGCATGTGGCAAGTGAGAATGCTCAAGCCCAAGAAGGCAACTTATCTCAATTAAGGGCAAAAAAGACAAAGAATAAAAAACACCTGAAGAATACTGCCCAATTAAGAACTAATTGGAAATGAATAGTGCACAAAAAGCGTGTGGAGAAAAGAAGTCAAATTGTACCCAAAATACTATGTTAAAGTGAAGATCCTGAACTGACCATAAAAGCTGACTACAAAATGTTAAATTATTTGCTAATGTCAACAAACTGTAACTGAATTATGCAAAATGACATCCCATTAAAAGCCCAGTTAATACTCCTTGAATCAGTGGCAATAATTTCCCCTCTATTTTTGTGTAAAATAATTAGCAGTGATTATAAAATCTATAACAAGCTTCAGAATAAGGTTGGCTAAAAATGATTTCTCCTTATTTTAAAGTGATATGGGGAGGGTTCATCAACCTAGATGGTTTCATCATACAGGGGACACAGTAAACTGACATGTATTAAAACACTCTTTGGGGGCACCTGGGTGGCTTAGTCAGTTAAATACCTGACTCTTGATTTCAGCTCAGGTCATGATCCCACAATCATGGGATCAGGCCCCATGTCGGGCTCTGGGCTGAGCGTAGAAGAGCCTGCTTGGAATTCTCTCTCCTTCTCTCTCTGTCCCTTCCCCACTTGTGCTCTCTCTCTCCTCTCAAATAAATAATCATTAAAAAAACCCACTGTTTTATAGTTCTACTAGGTTGATAATGGCATTTAAAAGAACCAACTTCAAAGTTAAGAGCTTAGAGCACACCTAGACATATCTCCTACCTTTATAGATATGGTACAATGACTATAAAAGTAGGTTAATTTTGAAATTTGATGAGAAATTATACACTAAAAGCTACTGATAAGTTGCCCAATGTTTAAAGAAACAAACTAGAACTTTACTGTAATAACAAGTTAATGTTCACCAAGAGTTTTAACTGTCAGTATACCAGCTCATGACCTATGCTGGCATCCCTGAGCCAATATAGTATAAAGAATATGATTTGGAGTTAGATAAACCTGAGATCAAATGATCAAATCCTCTTTCTAGCATTTAATGTCAGGGTCTCCCCTTTGGCTAGTAAAATATGTTTTTTCGAACCTTAGTTTTCTTGTTTGTAAAACAGGTAGAGATAATGTGTGTGTGTGTGTGTGTGGGGGGGTGGTCTGAAATTTTTTCCCCCAGTATAGGATGTGGCGAGTGCCTGGCAATGAGCACACTCTCAATTAAAGTTAGCCAATATCACCACCATAATAATATGTCAATATTCTAAAAGAAACCAAAAAGATACTAGAGTTCCCTTCTACTTAGCTAGTTTTCATGTTCCCCTGTGTTTAAAAATAAAAAGGAAACTAAAGTATCACTGGTTCTCATTAGGAGAGGTATTCTTTATTTCATTGCTTTTCAGGTGTTTTTTAAAAATCATCTTTATTGAGATATAGTTACATACAATAAAATTCCCTCATTTTGAGTATATATTTGATGTGTTTTAACAAGTTTATGTATTTCTGTGTAGCTCATTACTGTAACCAAAATACAGCTCAGGTCTGTAACATAAAAAGTACCTGTGTGTATTCTATCCCCATCAATCTTTCCCCATCACCCTAGCTCCAAGAACCAGACAACCACTGATATACTTTGTTTACTTTATTTGATTCATGTTTTTCTAAAATTTTATATAAATTAAATCATACAGTATGTATTCCTTTATGTTTGGCGTCTTCCAGTTAGTGTGATGTTTTTGAGATCTAGCCATGTTGTCATAGGTGCTAATAGCTTATTATTTTGTTATTGCTGAACACTATCCCGTGGAATGGTCATGACACTTGTTGTTTATCTATTTACTTGTTAGTGGACATTTAAGATGTCACCGAGGATAAAGCTTATAGGGACATTCACATAGGAGACTTTGTATGTGTATGTTTTCATTTGTCTTGAGGAAATACCTGGGGGTAGGATTACTGGGTCATAAAGTAAATATGTGCTCAATCTTGTTAGAATTTCCTATACTCTTTTCCAAAGAGACTGCCATTTTGTCTCTCAATAGCAATGTGGGAGTGTTCCAGTTGTCCCACATTCTTGTCAACACTTAGTACAGTGTCTTTAATTTCGGACATTTTGTTGGGTTGGTACATATATGATAGAATCTCATTGTACTTTTACTTTGAATTGCCCTGATAACTAATGATACCAAGCATCCTTTTATGTGTTTGACCTTTAATTAATTTTTGGTGAAGTGCCTTTAATATTTTTATCTTTTTAAACTGAATTGTTTCTTTTTTTATTATTGAGTTATAAGAATTATTTATCGTTTCTGAATACAAGTTATCATATATGTATCTTTCAAATATTTTTTCCAATCTTTGCTTGCCTTTTTAATCTCTCATGAGTATATTTTAGAGGCAAAAATCTCTAATTTTGACCAGGTCTAATTTATTAATTACTTATGTCATGATTGTGTGTGTGTGTGTGTGTGTGTGTGTGTGTCTTTTATGAGAGAAATAACCCAGAGTCACAAACAGTATCTACTGCTTTCTCTTAGAAATTTATGCCTTTAGTTTTTTTCATTTAGATCTATGATCAATTTCAATCAATTTCAAAGAAATTTCAAAATAATATGATGAAGTAAGTGTCGAGATTTATTTTTTTCTACATATGGATATACAAACATTCTAAGACCATTTGTTTAAATAATATCACTTCCCCATTGAATTGTCTTTGCATCTTTGTCAAAAATCATTTGACTATATATATGTGAGTATGTTTATGAACACTTTATTGCAGCTATTGGCAAACTTATTCTGTAAAAGGACAAATAGTAAGAATTTTAGACTTTTCAGACCATTCAGTTTCTGTTACGATTACTTAACTCTGCCACATAGATAATATGTAAACAAATGGACTTTGCTGTGTTCCAATAAAATTTCATTTATAAAAAAGTCAGCATGCCACATTCAGCCCATGAGCCACGGTTTGCTGATCCCTATGTTGTCTTTTGTTGATCTGCATGTCTATCCTTATATCAATACCACACGGTATTAATCACTGTAGCTTTATTATAAACCCTGTAATCAGGCCATGTTTGTTATTCAAGATTTTTTTAGTTTTTACGAACTTGCTAAATCTTATTATTAGTTATATCAACTTTCTGTAAAGGTGATCATGTCATTTGTAAATAATATACTTTTGTTTCCTCCTTTCCACTCTCTATAACTTACAGTTCTTTTTCTTACCTTATTCCACTATCTAGAACTCCCAGTAAGTTGAATTGAAGGGGTAAGAACTAGCCTTTCTTGTTGGTAATTCCAGGGGGAAAAATCCTGTCTTTACCATTAACATTTGGTGTTACTGATAGGTTTTTGTAGATGGCTGTTTTCAGGTTGAGGAAGTTTCCTTCATTTCCCTGTTTTCTGAGAGTGTATTACAAGTGGGTTCTGAATTTTGTTAAGTGCTTTTTCAGCATCTATTGAAATAATAAAATTGATTTTCCCTTCAGACTATTAACATGATGAATTATATTGACTGATTCAAATTCCTAGAGTACTATCAAGCAATGAATGAAAATTCTATCAACATTTGTCTAAGTTGTTTAAAAAAATGTTAGAAAAAAATGTTGTAGCCTAATTTCTAAAGAATTTCTGTGGCTAAACAGTCAGATGAGCACATTTTTATTACTAATCCCTTAATTAACATTGTATTCTACATAGATTCAATTTAGAGAATCCCTGGTTATAGAATAGGCTCCTAAAACTAGAATCAACTATATATATATTTATTTTAACCATAAGTTTTAATAGTCTGTGATTGTTGACTCGCTTCAGATGTAGTTCATGTTTCTAAATCCTGTGGAGTTATGTATTTCTGAATTTAAATAGTAGATTCAAAATAAACAATGATAGTATAGTTATTGTAAAGTCAAGGGAATAAAACTTGAGTCAATTAAATGCCCTCATTCTTCATGATTCTCTATTGTTCTTTAGTGCAACCTTTTTTGGGGACATTGGAAAAAATTTATTCATTCTCCAGAATCTTACTTTATCAGTGGAAAATGCTGCAGAACTCAGGTTTGTATAAAAGTGAAAAGATTTTCCTGATACAATGAAGTCATTACAGAGTAATGGCCCCAAGATAAATATGGACATCATATTTTACAGACATCAATACATTCTTTATAATTATTTAAGTGACAAAAATCATTTTTAAAAGTTATTAATCTGAAAATCTTCTCATTTTCTTCTATTTTGAAAGGAAATTTACTAATTATAGAATCTAGGTTGACAATATTTTTCTTTCAGTAATATAAATAAATTGTGTCATTTTCTCCTGGCCTCCATTGTTTCTGTTGAGACGTCACCTGTCATTTTTGTATCTGTGTTGTAATATGTGACAACGTAATATATCTTTTGTTTTCTGATTGATTTAAAATTTTTCTCTTTATCTTTGGAGTTCATCATTTTGACTATGATGGTCCTAGGTTAATTTATTTCTTCTGCTTAATATTTTACTGAATTTTGATGTATGGTTTGATGTATTTCATCAATTTTGGAAAATCCTTGGCCATTATGTTTTCAAAAGTTTCTTTTGTCTTATTTTTAAACTCTTCTCTTTTTGACTCCAATTATACACTTGACAGTTTATTTGATATTTCCCCACAGATACTGTATATTTTATTATCTTCTTTTTCCTAGTATTCTTTGCTCATTGTATTTCAGCATGGATAACTTCTACTAACCCAGTGTAAATTAACTGATCTTTTTTCTGTAATGTGCCAAACTGCTGATAAACTAATTGAAATATTTCTTCATCTCCGATTTTATATTTTTTAATTTTGTCATTTCCATTGGGCTTTATTACATTGTTTCCATTTCTCTTTGAGAATTTACATTTATTCATTCATATTGTCCACATTTACAATAGATTCTTTAACATATTTATCACTGCAGTTTTAAAGACTCAGTCTGGTGCTGTAATTCTCTTGTTGATTCATTGTATTTTCTTGCTTGGTATGACTCATAATATTTTATTCTCCACCATATATTAAAGATCAGTGGAGACTGAAGTAAATGATATTTATGCTCAGAAGCGAGCATTCCCCTTTTGTCAAGAGTATTAGTGTGGGGAGTTGAGTTAAATTTGTAGCCAAGATGGGGCTGGATTTTCTGGTCACTTTAGATAGATTGTTCACCATTGGATTCAAATAATACGAAGTTAGGATGAGGACCTTCTCTGTGTGGGACTAGAGTGCCTGAGGGTTTTGTTGCCTACTGCTTTACCCTAAGACTTCTACAGACATAATGTCTGTTTCATAGATGGTGTATCTCTCAGCTCATCTGCCTCTCTCTCAGCCAGATGTTTCCTCTCCCTAGTATTGAGTGGGGTTGCTGAAAGATTTTCTCTAATATTTTCCCTGTCCTCAGCTTATAGCAAATTTAAGTTTAAATGCGTATTTCTTTGGATTCTCAGATCTCAAATGGGTTTGAAAAATGAATTTGTAGTTACTCAGCTTGTTCTTGTTGGAGTAGTGACAGTTTTTTTTTCTGCTTTTCATTGCTGAAAATAGACATGGAAATCACAATGTAACTTTTGATGAAAAGAGCACTTTGATTTTAGAGTGGTTCATTTATCAAATTTTTCTTTATAGTTAGGTTATTAGTGTTTTTTGAGAAATCTTTGCCCATTCCAAGGACACAAAGATATTCACCCCTCTTTTCTTCTGAGAGTTTCATTGTTTCTTAAAAATTACTTTAATGAAACTTTAATTTTACTTGAGGTTTGAGGACAATATATCAGCTTGAGGGATGTATATTTTGTGTTTCATTGAGGGTGGTCCTTACCCTTATATATGTTTTTCTTTTCTTATTTTCATTGGGCTTGAGAAAAAGGACAAATAATGCTTTCATTTTGCTCTTTTTAATAAGAGTCTCTTTTATTGCTAAATATTTTTAGATTATAATAATTCTCTAACATCCTTGGAATTACATGAATTCATCTGAACTAATTAAGAGTTTGACAGCACTATTCCAATTTTTAGCAACATAAAAGGAATTTAAAGTGGATTACTTAATCCCAGTATAAATGTCATCAGAAATGAATAGGGTAAAGTTTTGAAAACCTAATATGTCTATATGTATGGCTCAAGGGATTTTATTGATTTTACTTCTCTAATCAGTCAAATTCCAATTACACGGTCCAGCCTGGATTCATATGAAGCAATCCATCTGATTTTTGTATTACTTGCCAAATCTGCTTATTAGAAGAAAAGTAGGTCATTAGGCTATTTAAAATAAAAAAATATTTTAGCCTTAATTTAAGACTAATTTCTTTTAATTTATAGGTTTATTTAAAGCTATGTTTATAGGAGATTAATGTTTTAGAGGGAAAATCTCTGTGGTAATTCATGCTAATCTTTTTTTTTTTTATCATCTGGAAGAAATAATCCTTATAGGTGACATATATTATACATGGTTTTTATACTGCTTAAAGGTGATTTATTTAAATTTTCTTTTCTGTAAATACAAAAGGAAAATTGTAGGAAGATCTACATCCTTATTATCACAAAATAATTCTAAAATCTTTAGAAGTCATTTATCTTCCTTGTTCTCTTGTTCTTTCAACAATGACAATATAATATATACATATAATATATAAAATTATATATAATATATAATATAGCTGAAGTCACACAGTTTTGTTTTTAATTTTTTAATGTTTTCACTCATTTTTGAGAGAGAGAAGGAGACAGACAGAGACAGAGACAGAGTGTGAGAGAGGGAAGGGCAGAGAGAAAAGGAGACACAGAATTCGAAGCAGGTCCAGGCTCCGAGCTGTCAGCATAGAACCTGATGCGGGGCTCGAACTCACAAACTGTGAGATCATGACCTCAACTGAAGCCGGACACTTAAACAACTGAGCCACACAGGTGCCCCAAAGTCACATAGTTTTGTTTTTATGGAAAACATATTGTGTTGCAAAGACCAGGGAATAAAGGCCAGTCTGCTTTTGCATTAGCAAGTTTAATGTAGCATTTTTATATTAAAAAGAAATATGTTTTTCTCTTTACAGAGATATAAGTATCTATCATAGGAGTATATTAGGATTCCATTATCTACATTGTTTATCACTGAGAAATATTTGTTCTTTCAACTAATATTTATTTAGTATACCATTTTTCCTAAGCTCTCTCAGAGATATAGAAGCACATGACAAGGTATCATATTGATGAAAAAACAACCAAACAAACCCAACATGCAATGCCCCACTAGCTCAGTCAGTAGAGCTTGAGACTCAAAAAAAAAAAAACATGAATTTTTTTATGAAGAATTAAAAAAACTGAATCTAGCTCTTAGTGCTTTCAGAGTTCTAAGGGGACAAGATCTGTTAAGATTAGAATTTGGACATTGGGAATTAATCATGAATTCCCTAATTATTTTCATAAACTTTTATAGTAGCTGAGTAGTTGGAAGTAGTTGGAAGTGAAATGACACAGTAGACAGCTTTGACAGATGGTCCTCCGTCATGCCCATTTCCTAGTCGCCACACCCTTCTGCTGAGTGTGAGCCGGGACTAGTGGCTTGCAACTAACATAAGACAAAGTAATGAAATTTTACCGGTTTATTTAGATTACAAAAGACTGACTTTGATCTTGCTGACATTGTCTATTTTTTCTCAGCTTGTGCAGTTGGATTAAAAACAAACAACAACTGCCATTTTAGAGATGCTCATGGTGTCAAAGAACTGAGGGGCATCTGACCAACAAACACTGAAGAGGTTAAGCTGTCAAATCAACAGCCCTGTGAGGAACTGGATACCGTGAACAACCACAGAGAAACCCTGGATGTGAAACCTTACCGGCTTGAGCCTCAAGAGGAGATACAGCTCCAGTAACCCTTAATTGCAGCCTGTAAGATAACCTGAAGCAGTGGACCCAGATAAGCCATGTCTGAATTCTGGAACTTCAGAAACTAACAAGACAATGAATGTTCTTTCAAGCCACCAGGTTTTGGGGTAATAGTTCCTTGTGAAGTGATAGATAACTAACAGAGATAGAAAGAGTTGATCTAGAAGAATGGGCATAAATAGGAATGATCAGGGTGAGGAAGAATATTTTAGATCAACAAACAGCACGAACAAAGACAAGGAAGTGGTAGTTATCTCTGGGCTAAAGTAGAGAAGGAATACCATGGAATTCTGAGGAACACACGCAGGTATAAGTTGTAACAATCTTGCAAGCTAGGACTGGGAAGACACATTTGTAATAATATAGGTAGAAATAATAGCTAACATTTAATTGTGGTTAATGTAGCTGATGTTTAATTTGATTAATATATGTACGACACAATTTGCTATGCATTTTATGAGCATTATTTCATTTGATCCTCACAATTATTCTGTGAGAAAGAGATACTTCTTATTTTGCTTACAGATGTGCAAACGGGGGCTCGGCTTATTTATTATGAGCAGTATTCATGTGGAAAGATCATAAGCATATTGTTTTTTCTACTAGTGTAGTAGAACAAATATCTTGGTTCTATATCTATTCAACTGTTCTATAGATATTTTTCAAATATGTTGATAGAGTTTCATAATCACATAAATATTATTTTGTTACAAAGAACTGTTCAAATGATTAATGCTTTAGGGGAACCTGAGTGGCTTAGTCAGTTGAGCGTCTGACTCTTGATTTAGGCTCAGGTCATGATCCCAGGGTCATGGGATCGAGCCCTGGGTCAGGCTCTGTGCTCAAATGTGGAGCCTGCTTAAGATTCTCCCTCTCTCTCTCTCTGTCTCTCTCCCTCTCCCTCTCCCACTCTTTTCCACTCAAACGTGCTTTCTCTCTAAAAAAATAAAAATAAAATAAAATAATGCTTTAATGATTAGGGCACAAGAACTTATACAGGTTTTAAGCTGAAACTGAATTCAGTTGGCTCAATAGAAACTAAGCAATTTCTCACACTGGTTTTCCATCAAGATGTTTTTTCTATTTCTATGTATGTAACTCTAGGGATAAGTCATGATTTAAGAAGAATAATATATGGGAAACCTCTTATTCATTGTTTATGAGTGGGTCTTTATCTTTCATTTGATCATAGTAATTCACTGACTATTAAAAATTAGTGTGTTTTTTTTTAATTTGATAGAAACGGGTGTTAAAAATCAAATGCGCATGAAGAAAATATAAGAGAGAAGAGCTGAATGTGTCTCTACTCTGCCAACTTGAGAATTCCAGTCTCAATGAGGACAAAGCTTACTTGTGAGAGAGTTGCAGAGATAAAGTTTTATCTGCAAAATGTAAGTTCAGGGTTCAAGATTAGAGATGTGGAACTCTTCTAAGCGATATAGTAAAAATCTGGAGATTAACTCAAATAGCAAGATAAAGCCAATTGTGATTGTTTTGAATAAAAAACTGGGAAATCAAAAGTGAAGTTGCTATTTATTTATTTATTTATTTATTTATTTATATTTAAGCATATAATAAAGCTGCTTTGAAATTATGGCAAAAGTAGGGTATAGAAGAAGATATTTAAAAAAAATCAAATGCTAACAGGGGAGAACCTCTGTTGAATTTCTAGAACAAATCCTTACTATCATCTCATTATCAATTCATATATAATAGTAACTCGATTAAAGAAAGTTGCTCAGCATTTCAGAAATGTAAAAAACCTATTTAGTAACTGTATAAGCTGGAGTTACCTTATTGAGTATTAAGTAAGTGGGAGGGACATTAAAAGGAAAGTAGAATTGTTTTTTTTTATTGTAGAGCTACTGGAAGATAATCTCTTAAGGCTATGAAGATACTGAGAAATTTATCATTTTACTGGGAGGCATGGCAAATTTATTTTTTCTTTGTTATGGAGATACACTTGTATGAGCAAAAAGAAGCTATGGAAAAAATATTGTTTTTATAGAAACTGTCAACATTTTAATCAGCCTTCTCCAACATGAATATTGTATTTATTTCTTGACTGTCTCTCATTACTTTTGTATTCATTTAACTGATCAGTGAAGTGAAATTAAAGAGAGATATTTAAACCTTTGTTCACATGTAAAGAAAACTGAAAGTAGCATAAATATTACATAAGATCGTGCAATTTGGAATAAATAAATAAGTTCCAATTCTAAAAAAATGACAGAGCGGCCCTGATTGTTCTCTGCCATATGAAAAAATAAAACTTCTGCTCCTGAAAGGTGATTTATCTTGTGCAAGGCTCATACAAGTCTAGGGGAACTTTATTTTTGCCCATTTCTGATATGCTTCCTGAGACACTTTTGAACTTTGATGGCTTTTATTAGTGTCGATGTGTTCTATTGGTATTCTCTGAGAAATTTATGTCTACATATATATGCAGCACAGCGTGATGAGGCTTGTACGGAAGAGGAGAGAGTGCTCTTTTAGGTTGTTGACTATGGGTGTATCCTCCCAATGACTATGATTTTTCTCTGGCCATCAGCATTTAATGCTAGGTGGTTTCCTAAGGCCACTGTGGAAGAATTTCTAACACTGTGGCACATGGAGAGAGAGAAGAAAAAGTCGTTGAATTGAAACTTGTTTTTTCTAGGAGCCTCAATTTGTATGTACCATATCTGGCCCCTTAGGCAGGATAAAGTTTGTAGTATGAAAAATATTTATTTTAACTGCGAGTCAGACCCAGCCCAGCATCCAACAAGAGGAGTCCTTTAGCTGCAGCTGCTCTAGCCCTTCTCCTCCCAGCCTGGTTCTAAAGGTGGGGTAGGTACCTTATTGTTTTACATTCCTGCTTCTAGACCACTCTCTCCCTCCTCCCTGAAACTCTCAGCATTGGATTTCTTGTCCTTGAAATTTATCATCCACCATCCCTAACTGTGGCTGTCATTTGCTGGTCCCAGAGTCATTCTCTCTCATTTCCTTACACTTTAATTCCTGGATCACTGTCCTCTCCAATACAATTTCTGTGTTAATTCTGGAAATACCTGGAAATACATGTGGATGATCTTTCAAAAAATCTGGCCTCTTAGTTACTTCAGTGCCTCTTCACTTATTTTTGTTCTTGTCTTATCTTCTGAAGTCATGCACTCCCATGGCCATGTATCATGGACCTTGTCGTTGCCAAGGACTGCATTCCCTCCACTGTCTAAATTTTATCCAGCCCCATCTCACCTCCACTTCCTGAGTTTAAAAGTAACTCCCACAATTATTCTGGATCTGGCAGTCCTTTGGCTCCACCAAGATCTCAATCCTTTGACCACACAGCTTTCTGTTGCTCTGTAAGCCTGTCATGTTCTCTCTTCACAGTGAACATAAATTCCTTAGTAATCTATCTAAATTAGTTCTTTTCATTCACCCCTGAAGTCCATTGTTTCATCACACTCCATTGGCAAAATCATAGCCCTGTCTCCTTTGTACCAGCACTCATGCTGCAGGTGGTGGCTGCTGAAGACCTCACAGACATGTTGGGTATGCCGTGGTGAGACCCAATGGAACTTTCTGCTACCTGACAATCTCCCTAGGCCATGCATTTGTCCCCTCTCCGAGACAGATATTGCATCCCTTCTTGCTCCTCAAACTCTTGACTTTCCTTCCCCGTGTTTTCTTTCAGCCAATTACTTCATTCCCTATTTCACTGAGATTAAAGCAACCAGATGTTAAAGATGCTCCACAGATTGCCACCATCACATCTGTCACCGAATAGCATCTGCAACCACACACTCTATCTTCACAACTGTGATTACAATGAATGGTTTTCTTCCCATTTAAGACCCGACTTTTCAAACTGTGGCTTTCCCCCTCCCCCTCTTTTCGCTCACTTCCTGTTGTTGCTCAACTATCACTTTTGAAATGATGTCTACAGTGGAAGTCCTCTCTAAAATTGCAAAATGCCTTCCCATTCTGATAACTGATCTTCTTACTCGCTCTATGTATTTCCATAGTACTTATCACCTTCTACACGCTATGTGATGTACTCATTTATGGTAGTTATTTTTTATTTCCTGTTCCCCTGCTGGAAACTAAGCTCCTGTGAGGGCAGGGATGTTTATGTTTCAGTCATTGTTGTTTCCTAAATGTTTAGGACTGTGCCTGGATATAGTAGGCACTAAATATTTTCCCCTGAATCTACAAATTATTGCTCAAAAGAATGTAAGTAATTCAAGCTGGGAATTGTTGCTGTACTGAAACACATGCGGCATTTCACTAATTTCTTAAAAGAAAATCCTTCCTATCTTGCAATTTTTTCACCTAGTTTGGAAAATTTGTAAAAATTAGATTTCATGTTTATTTATTACAAATAAAAACATAATTTACACTTAGAAACTTATTTGGACTAAGGATCTCTGCTATGGTACATCTAAAGGATCCTTCAAGAGCACCCATACTTGAAAGCACCTTTCTTTCTCTTCTGTACCCTCACTCCCTCCGCACTTTCTTTCAGGAGAGAAGAGCTGACCTTGAAGGGCACCTATATTTTCCTATAGATAAAAACTGTATAGAGATGATCATATTCTTTGAATGAGCAATGCCTCCTAGATTGTATTTTTATTATTGTTATTTTTTTTAAAGATTTATTTTATTTTTACAGAGAGAGCACGTGAGTGGGGGAGAGGGGCAGAGGGAGAGAGAGACTCTTAAGCAGGCTCCAAGCTCAGCATGGAGCCCAACATGGGGCTTGATCCCATGACCCTGAGATCATGACATGAGCTGCAATCGAGAGTGGGTTGCTCAACCAACTGAGCCACGCAGGTGCCCCTGGATTATATATTTAAAAATACATAGATGTTTTTGCTTTTAAAAGAAGGAATTGTTGACATGCTCTAATTTTAGACATTGGAATGAGATTTAAGTACACATTTTAATTTAACCATAAATTTAGAACGGTTAGCTTATACTGCCAGGGAACTATATTTACATGTCACTACTTTTACTCTGTCTTCATCCACACGTATGTGAAACATTCTGCAAACAATGAATTTTAAAAAGAAAGTCTTTACGATGTTGATTATTACCTAAGAAATAAAAACTTTATTACAATTCAAGGCTATCATCTCTCTTCAAAATATCCCCTTAAGCCTATCATTTCATTAGCTCACATCAATTCAACATACAAACCCCCATGAGTACATTTATTTCATAACTTTTTTTCAAAATGCTATTAATATTTTCTGATTATGCAGCAGAAATCTGAAACGTCCCTGGAGTCACTAAACCTGCCTTAATTGATTTGTGTGTAAGGCAAGCTAAATTCAGACATGCATTCATCACAGCTGAAGTAGTTCCCTTTTTTTTTTGGCTGAAGTGTGCCTGAAGAGTACAAGTGCCACTCCAGCTTACTCACATTTGCGGGCAGACTGCATCTAGAGTATTCTCCAGCACTCACAAGGTCAGGGAACCAGGAGAAGGGATCCAAGCTGTGTGTGCTCAGGTTCGGCCTCTTTCCTGCCCCCATTCTCTCAGTGCTCTTCCCTCTCTTCTGGTCACAGAGTGCCAGAAACCGTCGTACTGACAGCTTCCTCCATTTCTGTGAACTTACCTAAAGTCGCATTTTTTTCTTTGTTCTGTGGATGGCTTTTTCAGTCTGCTGCCTCTGCTTCCTCCCCGCTCACCTCCTCACCAGAAAGATATAAGTGAAGGATGAGAGCATGGTAATAAAATATTCTTTTCTTTCTTTATCAAAGGCAAGTAGTATATTCACAAGGTCAGAGTTCTGAAATTTTTTTTCCTCGAAAGGACTTCAATTCAAAAGTTCCTTGAGGTGTCTGCAGTAGGAGAAGTATCAATTGGAACACTTTATTGCTTTGAAGTTTTACATTCCTTTTTCTCCTAAAGCAGTTTTATTAAGCCAAGCTTGCTATTTACCTCAGACTTGCCATGCTATGGGGTATGAAAAAGGATTAAACTAGACCCAATTAGATGCTAGAAGTTATTACATATTTCATTAATAAAAGGCTTCCTCGGGGCGCCTGGGTGGCGCAGTCGGTTAAGCGTCCGACTTCAGCCAGGTCAGGATCTCGCGGTCCGTGAGTTCGAGCCCCGCGTCGGACTCTGGGCTGATGGCTCAGAGCCTGGAGCCTGTTTCCGATTCTGTGTCTCCCTCTCTCTCTGCCCCTCCCCCGTTCATGCTCTGTCTCTCTCTGTCCCAAAAATAAATAAACGTTGAAAAAAAAAATTTAAAAAATAAAATAAAAGGCTTCCTTCTTGGTAAAAAAAATGGGATATAATATTTGTGAAATAAGCATATTATGGTGCTCTTCACAAACTAGCTCAGTATCATCGCAGCTTTTCAGTGCTTTTATTTCTGGGTAGGAAAGGGGAAATGCATTACAATACTAGGCAACCACCCATATTGATATAATATGAAAAGTAACCAAACTTCTTTGTCTATAAATCTCTCCTTCCCAAGGACTCCTTAAAATTCTAGATTTGCATGATCAAGACAGTAGAGTTAGCTCTTAATATGATGATATTATTTGGGTGCATTTAAAAATCATATTATCAATAATTTAGCTTAAGTGTGCTGATGAGAATAGCACTGAGGGAATAAGACGAAGTGCTACTAATTTTCTGTGGTTAAGCCAACAGTGGAATCAGAAAATGTGAGTTCTATTGGGATTCTGGAGAAAAGGTACCCTGGTAACAAAGAAGCAATATGGTGGCCTTGAATGGTTGTGAGAAGAGAATGCTCAAAATGAGTTAGAGAGGAACTAAATACTAACGTTAAAAAAAATTAATGTCTATTTATTTTTGAGAGAGAGAGTGTGAGCAGGGGAGGGCCTGAGAGAGAGGGAGACACAGAATCTGCAGCAGACTTCAGCACAGAGCCTGATGTGGGGCTCATGCGAGATCATGACCTGAACCTAAGTCGGACACTTAATCGACAGAGCCACCCAGGTGCCCCTCAACTTAGCTATTTTAATGTGCATTTAATAATTATTTTTAGAATTGATTTTATTTTGTCCAACTGTTTTAACAATTGCTGAGAGAAAGGAAGGAAGGATGGATGGAAGGAAGGAGGGAAGGACGGAAGGAATGAAGGAAGCAAGAAGGAGGGAAGGAATTCAAATTCAAAGGGTAGTATTAGTGAGCAGAGTGAAACAGGTGAATTCAGGCAGAGTCAGGAGCCAGATCATGCAAACCTATAATAAAAAAAGACAAGCTATGCCTTTTTCAAATGCAATCTGTTACTAAACAGTCTGACTGGGAAGCTGCAGGGAGGTCTTGGGACCATGGCTTCTTGTGTTCTCCCTCCTGGCTGCTGCGTGCATCCTGAGGCAGCACCAAGGAACCCCAGGACTCTGTGAGATTCAGTTAAAAACCACTGAATAAGTGAAAGTTTTTCTTTTTGTGATTATTTTCAGATCAATATTGTTCTCCTTTAATGTTAGGGCGACATTTTTTTCTGCTTCAAACAGTGTTGTACTCCAGCTTCATTACCGGGTTTCTATCATTTTTTTTTTTTTTTGTAGGTTATATTCCTAGAAGAGGGATTTTGATACCATATAACTCATGTTATTTTGTCTGTAGCTGCTGGTGTACATTTGGTCAACTAAAATCCCAAAGCCTTTTGATATACCTTGCTACCAAGTCAGTTCTCCTCCGGTTGGTATTTGCATAACTGATATATTGATCCTTTCTCTCCTTAAATGGAAGATTTATTACAAACAGAGCTATTGGACAATGTGGCTGGAGTATTTCACAACAATGGCCCTTCCAATAGTTTCCTCCAGAATTAGGCAGAACTTTCCCTCCAGTCAGGCAGTGTGGAAAACCAGGGGAGTTTCTGGTGGCGGTGGGACCACATTAGCTCACTAAAGAGAGCAGGGCTATACACACATTCTCTGCAAGCAGGCAAATTCTGATGCACAATGTGATAGGAAGGGGTCAGGGCCACCCATGCCCTAATTCTTCCTCTGGATTTGACCACTCAGGTAAGTGGCACCCTCTTTCCCATCAGAAGGAGGGAATTAGGTGGCAAGGAGAACCTGGAGTGTAATTCTAATGGAGGTCTATTGGTATAAAGACCAATACTGTGATAAAGGAAGTTTCCATCTTACAGGCTGATCCCTAATTAGTACTTACACATGTGGTTGGAGATGGAGTCAGCCAAAAGGAGGCGTTTGTTACCAGTAAACGGAGAAGCGGTAGTGCACTAACCAATATTAGAGGGCCTATGTGCAGGGTTGCCTGACTCACATGCATATCTCCATAACAATATTCTGTGAGTTGTAGTCCCATGTTTACGTCTCAAATCTGCCTCATTCTGTCTTTTCCTGGATCTTGTTTTCTCAAGTATTGTTTGCCTTGTAGTTATCAGGTATTTAGTGACAGACCTCCTCCTTTGGAAATGCCCTAGGATTATAAATAATAATGTATTCCTGGGTGTTTCTAGGTATCCAGAATTCACAAATCTTATTATTCTATTTTTGCAAATTATGATATGTTACCTCCCCCATAGATTGTTGACATTTCTCTATTTTTCTATTGCCTTCTTAAAGGTTGCTTAAATTATTGCTTCTTGATTCCACACTCTAAATGAATTTGCTACGGAACTGAACACTTGAATGCATTTAAAGCTGAACTTCCATAAAGTTAATTGACTTTATGTGTAATCTGTGTGGACAATATTTACCTGTAATTATTTTAAATCAGAATAATATGGGCACATGGCAAAACACCCATTAGTATAGCATGAGTGGTTTTTGATAAAAAGGACTAGTCTCCTGCCTTATGCTTCCTAATCTCATTCCCACTCCTCAGAGGCAAATATTTTCTACCACTTCTGTTTTCAGTTTTTTGGTGACTACCTTAATAACTCTAGATAATACGTTTATGCCACCATTTCTGAACTTAATCACCTTAAACACTGTCTAATGGTTTCCTATTCTGAAAGATGGGAATTCAGTTCATATCTTCTTGGCTCCACATCCTTCTTCTCTATGTTCTTGATCCTTGTATTTATCATTTTAATTCTTTTCTGGTTTACTTTTATAACTGTAAACATACAATATTTCTGTATTTCTTGCTCCTATCATTTTAATCAAGTGATATCATTTTATATAAGACGATTTTCACATTATTCTTCCCTCCATATTTCATACTCATTTTTCTGACAGCTGTAATTTTACTTCCTTTTCCTTTTTACATTGTCAAGGTTGTCAGCATCTATATTCCATAAATTGTAAGTTAAGTCTTCATGTTGTATTTATATATTGGCGCTGAATGTTAAAAATTAATAAATAGCTCATATCAATTTTTACTATGCAAAATGATGCAGTTCATAGTTTTCATATGTTTGGTTTTGGTTTTCTATATTCCAGAAGATTTTAAAAAGTTTATTGACTATTTATTAGAGAGGTTATTGACTATTTCATTTCATAAGCATATTAAAAAAACTTTTTTTAACGTTTATTAATTTTTGAGAGGCACAGAGGCAGCATGAGCTGAGAAGGGACAGAGAGAGAGGGAGGCACAGAATCTGAAGCAGGCTCCAGGCTTTGAGCTGTCAGCATAGAGCCCAACACGGGACTCAAACCCATGAACCGTGAGATCATGACCTGAGCCAAAGTCAGATCCCTAACTCACTGAGCCACCCAGGTGCCCCACATAAGCATATTTTTCAACTTTTAGTACTTGCTACCTGTTCTCTGCCTATTACTTCTGATAATATTTGATTTTTATGTTATGAATTAAATATCCTCTTACATCTATTGAATACACAGAGTAGAATTTTACTTAAAAGGTTCTCTCTCTTGAATTACCTCTACTTCAGAATTAAAAAAAAACTCTCTAGTTATTTCATTTTTATGGCTTTCCTCCTACGTCTAGCCATCCTTTATTGCTCACACACCTGTTTACACTTGAGTAAACCACATACATTTGTTCTAAGGCCTCTTGTAGTCTCTTCCTGTAGTGTTATTCTTAAATTGCTAGATCAACAGGGTGATCAGGATTATCAAGCCACTGGTTTCTCAAATGCAAGCATCAGGAGGATTTTACACTGCTGTACCGCCCTCCTCACGAGAAATCCTCAGTCTTCCCAGCTTATGTGTTCAATTTATTAGGGATGAGCTGTCTGATGTTTTGCTTGTAGTTAAACTCTGTTGTTCGCACTCAGCATTAGGGGTGAGAAAGAGGAATCAGGTGTTCAGATTACCGATCTTCAAGTAAGCCACCTGTTTCAGGCTTTGCTTTAACTCCAAGCCTCATTTCTAGTCAGTGAGTCCTAGCCTGGAGTATCTTTGTCAGAGGCTACATTAGATGGACTTCTCCTCCAGCCCACAACCCTCCCAGGGCATGTACTCGTCTGTCGCTTGCTTTCTCAGGTGTGTTTCCATCTGGTAAAACTATCCCACCAACCTTCTAGCCTTTGGAGAGTTGTGAAATGGCCTTAATCCTGATGATGCAGACTTTGACTTTCTTCACTCTTTTAATATTATTCCAAATTTATTTTTGTTGTCTCATTTCAGTGAGATTTGTGCTCTTTTTGCCATCTCAAATTGAGAGTTAATTTGCTAATTTGTTATAAATGTAATCTGAATCTGGGAAACGAAACCATTTTAAATGTGTGTTTTTAAATCCTCATTTTATCATGAACGAGTCTAAACATGTTTATTCTTTAAAAAAAGTTTTTATTGATTTATTTGAGGCAGGGAGAGAGAGAGAGAGAGTGAGAGAGAGAGAGAGAGAGAAAATGTGTGCAGAGGGACAGAGAGAGAGAGGAAGACAGAATTCCAAGCAGGCTCTGTGCTGCCAGTGCAAAGTCACAAACCATGAAATCATTAGTTGAGCCATATCAAGAGTCAGATGCTCAACTGACTGAGCCACCCTAAACATGTTTATTCTTGATATGGACTATGGAAATTATTTATAGTTTATTTTACTGATAACTTTTTTGTGCAGAAGGTGAGAGGCAGGTGAAATGTTTACCTGAGAATTACTGTATATGGTTAAGCTTCTAATATGGGGAGAACTTGCTGAAAGCTCCTGGTTCCCAAGTTTTCTAGAAATCCTTCCCTACAATTACCACTCATTGGCTTAGAGATAATTCAAACTAGACCCAATTGAATCTTGATTCAAACTAGACCCAATAACAACCTCCATTTTTGTAAAAGCTGGAAACAGTAGCAAATTTCTGTCTTAGTTGTAGTGAAGCTGCTAATGTGAGTCTGTGAGGTGCAAGGGATCATGTCTATAGCTGTATGGATGAGACAGTGCAGCTGATTTTAGAGAGAAATGCAAACAAGTTATCAGACAAGAGAAGATCCCGCTAGTGTTTGTATTTCTCATTCTGGCGGTTCTAGTCATCTGTAGGTTGTTGAGTCCACTCAGGCTCTTCTTACACTTCAGCACCCTAGCCAAGAACATCTCCTTCTAACTAAAGTGGCATACATTTCTGTCACCGGCAACTAAGAGTTCTGATTGTTTTATTTTATTTTATTATTTATTTAAATTTATTGTCAAGTTAGCTAACATACAGTGTATACAGTGTGCTCTTGGTTTTGGGGGGGTAGGTTCCCGTGATTCATCGCTTACATATAATACCCATTGCTCATCCCGACAAGTGCCCCCTTCAATGCCCATCACCCATTTTCCACCTTCCCCCCATCAACCCTCAGTTTGTTCTCTGCATTCAAGAGTTTCTAAGGGTTTGCCTCCCTCTCTGATTGAAACTATTTTTTTCCCCCTTCCTTTCCCCTTTGGTCTTCTGTTAAGTTTTTCAAGTTCCACATATGAGTGAAAACATATGATATCTGTCTTTCTCTGACTGACTTATTTCGCTTAGCATAATACCCCCAGTTCCATCCTTGTTGTCGCAAATAGAAGGGTTTCATTCTTTCTCATTGCCAAGTAGTATTCCATTGTATGTATAAACCACATCTTCTTTATCCATTCATCAGTTGACAGACATTTGGGCTCTTTCCATAATTTGGCTATTGTTAAAAGTGGTGCTGTAAACATTGGGGGTACATGTGTCCCTATGAATCAGCACTCCTGTATCCTTTGGATAAATTCCTAGTGGTACTATTGTTGGGTTGTAGGGTAGATCTATTCTTAATTTTTTGAGGCACCTCCACACTGTTGTCTAGAGTGGCTGCACCAGTTTGCATTCCCACCAACAGTGCAAGAGGGTTCCCATTCCTCCACATCCTTGCCAGGATGTGCTGTTTCCTGAGTTGTTAATTTTAGCCACTCTGACTTGTGTGAGGTGGTATCTCATCGTGATTTTGATTTATATTTCCCTGATGATGAGTGACGTTGAGCATCTTTTCATGTGTCTGTTGGCCATCTGGATGTCTTCTTTGGAAAAATGTCTCTTCATGTCTTCTGCCCATTTCTTCACTGGATTATTTGTTTTTTGGGTGTTGAGTTTGGTAAGTTCTTTATAGATTTTCATATATTAAGCCTTTATCTGATAGGTCATTTGCAATTATCTTCTCCCATTCCATCGGTTGTCTTTTAGTTTTGATTGTTTCCTTTGCAGTGCAGAAGCTTTTTATCTTGATGAGGTCCCAATAGTTCATTTTTGCTCTTATTTCCCTTGCCTTTGGAGATGTGTTGTGCAAGAAATTGCTGCAGCTGAGATCAAAGAGGTTGTTGCCTGCTTTCTCCTCGAGGGTTTTGATGGTTTCTTGGTCTTTTATCCATTTTGAGTTTATTTTTGTGTATGGTATAAAAAAGTGGTCTAGTTTCATTCTTCTGCATGTTGCTGTCCACTTCTCCCAGCACCATTTATTAAAGAGACTGTCTTTTTCCCATTGGATACTCTTTCCTGCTTTGTCAATTTGGCCATACATTTGTGGGTCCAATTCAGGGTTCTCTGTTATATTCCATTGGTCTATATGTCTGTTCTTGTACCAATACCATACTGTCTCGATTATTACAGCTTTATAATACAGGCTAAAGTCTGGGTATGTGATGCATCTTGCTTGGTTTTCTTTTTCAACATAACTTTGGCTATTTGAGTTATTTTGTGGTTCCATAATTGTGTTGAATGTTTAGGTTGCTTTGGGTAGTATTAACATTTTAACAATATTTGTTCTTGTAATCCATGAGCATGGGATATTTTTCCATTTCTTTGTGTCTTCTTCAATTTCCTGCATAAGTTTTCTATAGTTTTTAGCATACAAATCTTTCATGTCTTTTGCTAGGTTTATTACTAATATTTTATGGTTCTTGGTGCAATTGTAAATGGGATCGATTTCTTGATTTCTTTTTCTGTTGCTTCATTATTGGTGTATAGAAATGCAGCTGATTTTGGTAGATCGTTTTTGTATCCTGCAACTTTGCTGAATTCATGTATCAGTTCTAGCAGCTTTTTTTGTGGAGTCTTTTGGGTTTTCCATGTAGAGTATCATGATATCTGCAAAAAGTGAAAGTTTGACTTCTTCTTTGCCAATTTGGATGCCTTTTATATCATTTTGTTTTTTGATAGCTGAGGCTAGGCCTTCCAACATTATATTAAACAACAGTGGTGTGAGTGGACATCCTTGCTGTTTTCTGATATCAGGGGGAAAGCTCTCAGATTTTCCCCATTGAGGATGATATTATCTGTGGGCTTTTCATATACGGCTTTTATGATGTTGAGGTATGTTCCTTCTATCATGACTTTCTTGAGGTTTTTATTAAAAAAAAGGATGCTGTATTTTGTCAAATGCTTTTTTCTGCATCTATTGACAGGATCATATGGTTCTTTCCCTTTCTTTCTGATTTTAAATTCACAGTGCAGCCATAATTTCAGCCTCTCAGAAACATATGCAAATTGACTCATAAATAATTCCAGCTCTGCCCTCTATATTCACTCCCTCAAGACCCAGGAATTGAAAAGATTTCACAAAATAGCCCACTAGTTCTAATATGATGAGTGACATGCAGACATATAGAAACAGTGGTTCTTCTCTTAGATTCACTTACCTCTTGATGGGACAGTAAAAAATTTTCACTATATTCAAAGTAATTGAGATATGTACTATCATGTGAAGTTTACTAAAGATAGCAATTAGGAAATAATTCAAAACTCTGTTCTTGCATACAATTAATAACTAGTATTTTTTGTGTTTTTTGTGGACTCACGAGAGAAGGTGATTGGTCAATTATTTGAATTTTTCCTCAGAACTGAGCTACTCTGTTAAATCTCTTCTAAAATAATGAAATCAATTATCTGGGTTGTTGAGCAGGTGTTAGCCTGGATTCTCTAAAAATAAATTATGTCAGGCTAATCTGAATTTTTTGATGAAGTAACTAAGTTAATTTATGAAAAGGCATAATTTATCTTGATTTTAGCGATGCTTTTGATAAAGCGTCTCTCAAAAAGCTTGTGAATAAGTCCCAACATACTGGCATTAGCATAGGATTGCTAAAATAGATGACTAACTGGCAAACTAGAGAAGGTAATCATACAAGGACAATAATTCTTTAGGGCAGAGTTGACAAGCAGGTTTCCCATGGGCTCAGAGTTCGGGAATACTTTAAATAAGATTTATGTTGCTAATTTAGCAATAGGTTCACAGTGTGCCAGCAGTGCAATCTGCTGATGACTCATAGATAGTAGTCTATGATTCTGAGGAAGACGGGCAACAGGGATGGGTGAATGAGTAGGTCCCCAAAACAAGATCAGAATCTAAATATGTAGTTTCAACTAAAGAAGCAGCTCAGTAAGTGAACAGTGAAATAACCGAGGTAGAGTCAGGTGGCTACATAGAGTTTAGGTAGCGCTAGATGTCACCATTGTGGACTGGGCTGTGTTCTACAACTGAAAATCTAAAGGCTGGGAATTTTTTGGGATCCTCTATTATTAGTTTAAGCACTCCCATTGGTATATGAAGTTTCTGGGCTTCTAATTCCATCAAGTGTTTGACAGAAGAAAATTCTGGTGTCCTGTCATTTAGCCCTCTAATGGAAGACCAGCACTCCTCACTCTGCTTTGAGATGCCCAGAGGCCTCTTGGTTCTCAAGGGTAACATACAATAAGACGAGGCCAATACTTCTGAAAAACCAGGACTTCCCAAACAACACTATAAGTGTTTTTCCTACTGCTTGATCTCTTTGGTGGCTTCCCATATGTGGTTCTCAGAAACTTTCCTTCATAGGGCTGCTTCTGGCAGCAGTAGCAGCTTCTCTGTTGGCAGTGGCTCCCAAAATTAGCTCTCCATGATGACTTTTCTGTGACAAAGACACAGATCATTCTCTTACTTTCTCACTACCATAATCTCTGGTGGATCCTATCAGATCTACAAGGGTTGATCACAAGCCATTATAGTCCTAAATCCTTTCTTTGGCTGTTGAAAATCTCAATATCAATCTTCATCTTGACTCATCTCTGAGGGTAATTGATAGTAACATCTGAAATTTCCCCTATAATTGTCATTTCATGAGAAATTTCATAGCTTTCTGAAAGAACTACAGTTATACATGAGTGTTTCACATCCTGTTACATAGGGTGTTATTCAGACCTGCAGTATTGACATTATCTGGGATCTTGCAAGAAATGTAGAATCTTGGCCACTTGACACTGAAACAGAATATGCACTCAAAATGATTTCCAGGTGGTATCTATGCACGTTAAAGTTTGGGAAGCATTGGTCTAGAGTTGCTTTAGACACAGACCAAGCGAGAAAACTGAAATTTGGCGTCACATGATTAGAAACTGACAACACATTTTAAACGTAAATTGTATTTTTTTCCCTCTGTACCATACCGCCAAGATTTATATAAAAGAGAACAATCAGATGCTTCAGATGACTATATTCTCTGGCTCCTGAGGCTTAAAAATGCACCCTTCCCCTCCAATGAATATTTAAAAGTAGAAAGATGTGGTTATGCAGCCTAGGACAGACCTGGTAGTGCAGGAGAAACTGCTGGACACAAGACAGCACTATGAAATGTTTTTGTATACTTGCCATGGTATAGGAGTGCCACGGCAAAGGTTGTACACTCTTCCATGTTAGCAAAGAACATGAAGTTGGTAGTCCGTGTAAGTTCAGAGAACCCCTGCCCCCAACCTCACCACTGCTGTGCTTGAGGCACGTAGTGGCAGAACAAAATCGTCCCGTTTCTTCTTGCTGCATTGTGTCTTCAGGGCCACAGCTTGGAGATTTCTAGAGATAGGGAAAGGTAAAGCCTCATTTAAAAATCAGGTTGTTTTGTAGTGAGCTTTGCTCTGAATCAAGGAAAATCATGCATCTGTTTTACAAATCCTCACAAGCATTGCTATATTTGGTTCTAAATATTGAGTGTAATTAAGGAGTTTCAAATTGGTGAATGATACTTAAAATGACGGTAAATTTATTCAAAAATCAGAGTAACTATTTTTTTTTGTGAGGGAGGATTCAAAATGAATACATTTATGTCTGAAAAATACATCTTAAAGCAGGCTGAGGAGATCTGATTGCAGCTGACAATTTTAGATGGATAGTAAATAAATGACTGCATAAAAAGAGAAAAGAATAGCCATCCTGAAAGCCTGAACTGAAGGACAGTACCAGCTTCAGTTGTTTCATTGTGTGATTGGGGTAAAATGTGCTGTCAGCTTCAAAATGTGAACATATAAACTGGAAAAACTCTTGAAATCCATCTAAGTCCACATATAAATTGCTTAAGGGGATATGAATGTGAGAATCGCATTATTGAGTATTTCACAGTGTCAATTTTGTTCTTGATCTATCTACATTCTTTTTAACTCAAATTTTTCTATTTTTTAATGTTTTTTTTTCTCCTAACGTAACTGCTCCACTAGAATCACTTTTCATTGACTGCCGCCTTGTTAAATATCTCTGATCTTCAGTGCATGTTAGAACTCTATCGCCTATTAATTGTTTACATAGGATTAATTCTTTATGATGTATATGAATCTACCTTCTCTTGTTCTTTTTCTATGCCTACTATTTTGATCAGGGTAACAAAGTCTAGCTACTGAGTATGCAAACCTAGGAAATTCAGAAATTCTTAAAAAGGGATCAGAAGGGGCCAGGATATGAACAGTAAAATAATACTTTTAGACCCTGTAACAATGATACTTTACTACAGCTGTTTGTTTGTACTTCCAGTCCCATTGCTGGGCTCTGATTTCCTCAATACAAAGAGCTGGATGAAATGCTTATTTCTGTATTCGCCACAGTCTGGCAAAGTACAGAGTGCATGGTTCATGGAAAGTGATTATAGGATTTCGTTGAATAGATACATTTGGAGACTAGGTTAGCATGCACTAATACAGGATTATGGGCATGCTCAACATCAACTGGCAGTTTTAGCAAAAGATACAAAATGCCATAGACTACAACCTTCCTACCAGAAGTGTGGTCCATGGACCAGCAATCTCAGCTTCACCTTGGGACTTGTTAGAAATGCAGTCTTGAGCCCAATCAAGTCCTACTAAGTTAGAATGAGAAGTTCAGCAAGGTGTCCAGGGGATCATTAAACACATTAAAGTTCGAGAAGTATCACTCTAAACTGGACAAACATAATTTTCTCCTTTGGTCAACAATGTAAAGAATTCCATCACTCATGACATTTCATATTTCTTATAGTGCTTTTGTTACTGCTCCCTAAGATTTTATTGTACAGCATTCACTATAGTATAGAGAAAAATTCCAATTGGACACTGAAAAAAAAACATGAAGGGAAAATCTGTGGACAAGTGAAGCACAAATTTGAGGTACGTAGATTCCTGTGTGAGAACAATATTCCCAATGAGTCTCCTGGGCCTAGCAGTAAACCTGGAATGTAATTAGAGCTCAGTAAACATTTAATAAATATATGAATGAATTTAATAAGTTAATAAGTGGGTTTTAGTGAATTAATGAAGGAATGAGGAAAAACTGTGCAAACTTTTTTTTTTTTTTTTTAAAACGATAACCTCTCATGGGGCGCCTGGGTGGCTCAGTCGGTTAACCATCTGACTTCAGCTCAGGTCATGATCTCACAGTCCGTGAGTTCGAGCCCCGTGCTGGGCTCTGTGCTGACAGCTCAGAGCCTGGAGCCAGCTTCGGATTCTGTGTCTCCCTCTCTCTCAGCCCCTCCCCTGCTCATGCTCTGCTTGTCTCTCTCTCCCTCTCAAAAATAAATAAAGATTAAAAAAAATAAAAATAAATAAAGTGATAACCTCTCATACTGTGTTTTTGTTTTTGTTTTTGTTTATTTTTTTGGCGATCAAGTAGTTTTGGTAGTCTTCTTAAAACTTGCTCATTGGACGGTTGGGAGTCTTCTTTATATCCAGCGTATTTTCATAGCTTCCTCTCTTATGTCTATTCACAGGCTGCATTTGCTCTTGCTTTTTGAATAGAAACTCCTTATTGGATTGAGGTAGCTCTTTAAGGTGTTTACCTGTTCGCTCTTCATTCGAAGAGATCTTTTACATGGAAATGTATTTTGCTTCTGTAAACGTAAAACCATAAAAATTTAGCTTTGTTTTCTAACTTGGCAAAATTACTTAACTTTTTCTGTTTCTCTGAGGTTTTCCCACTACCTTCATTGAAGCTTTGAAGCTAGAATGTGGTTTGGTATTTGGGAACCAGAAATGGTGGGTGGAGAGGCTGCTGTAACACAGGAGGAGGGCTAGAAAGGACTTGCTGTGCATTAATTAATGTCCTGCTGCCAGGAAGTGGAAACTGCTTATAGGAAGGGACCAGACATCTACACAAAGGTATTACAGTTCGGGTTATGCTTAGTTAGTTAACTTGGTTGGGTTCTGGATTTTCTATGCTCAGCACACTTATTAAAATTTTCCCATAATGTGTCCTTCCCTTCTTTCCTTTCTTTCAACCCTTATCATTTGTTTCCTTACACGGGTGTTGTCCAAACTGTCAAGGTGAGAAAGTATCTGATAAAGTTCCCAACTTTAGGTAAACTTCATATTAAGAAGGAAAGTTCATGACAAGATTTTTGTACCTATCCAGGCTTAGCAAAGGCAAATTACCAAGAAAGTTGACATTTTTATTGAGGTAATTTCTTAATAACCCAAAGTCAACTATTGTTAGGGAAGCCAGTGATTAAATATGAGCGATTTGGAAGAAGGGTCAGGCATGAGATAGAATAAGATTTCCCGCTAGAATTTATATTGATACCAGCTGATGGACATCTGGTTGGGTGATGTTACATAAATAAACTAAATAGCCTTTGTTTTCAACCTGACTCCAGTGTGCAAGTATGGAAGAGCAGCATCAGTTCAATGGAGCTTGCTTCTAAATGACTGCTCACTTATAAAACCACATTTAGACAAATTTTATTGCCATTGTTGGGAACTTTCAGATTTTTACATAAACACTTAAAATGCAAGTTAGGAAGTTTTGAAAGCTGCAAGAAAGAAAGATAATTTTAAAATATATTTTTGACCTATAATGCTTTCTTTATGTTTTTTATTGTCTTCTCTTTTTTCCCTAAAACGTATACATTTGAGAGTTTGTGATATTGGTATTATGTTCTTTCTTCAAATTGTTTAAATAGCTTTGAGCTTCTACTCTATTTGGACAATTAAACTAGGAGTTTTGTATCTTTTTTCTCACATTTTTCAAATGTGTCAATTTTTTTAGCGATATGCAGCAAGCCATTTTGATTTTATTAAAGAATTTTTGGATCATATAGGAAGTTTCCTTGATGAATTTTTAGCCCCAAAGAATACTACCCAGCAAGTAATTTGAGATCACAGAAAGGAAATTTCACAGACAATATAAAATTGCTTGAATGGCACTGTTTATTAAATCGTAAAATATCTTCAACTTTTTCACTACTTTAGTACTTTTATAGCAATGAAAAGAATGGAAATTATATAGAAGGTTGAAAATAAAAATTTGAAAAATAAAAGCAAGGACAAAGAAATTGAATAGGTTAACACTTAGGATAGGCTACAAGCCGGTAGAAGCCTGACTCTTGGAGTATGCAGTATTCAGTCTTCTTTCTTTCTCTGCCCTATGTAGCCTTCCTGGCTGATGGTGTGGTTACAGACACCAGAGTGGAAGTTTAAACAATGAGGCCCATGAATGGAAGGTGTCCTGAGCCAGTGACCTAAACTTGCCTGTGAAGGAAAAGCAGAGGCCTCAATGCCAGGCACAACTTAGACTGTTGAATAGCCAAGGGTTTTATTTTTGGGTCTGGTCAAGACATACATGGGGCTAGAACCGGCACCTCCTCGGAATGACCAATCAGAGTTAACAACTGTCAGACTAGAGTTGGCCTGATCATAACTTGGTCTTTTCATTCTTGCCTATTTATATGTAATATTTTTGTTTGTTCCACTATACTTTCTGTTTATGTAGTCTACCTTTAACATGTTTCATAAGTTACTAATTTACGTACATTTAACATGTCTGATAGATTCTTCCTATGGCTCATTACTTACTTGTTTGCTCAGTCTCTTGAATTAGTCTATGAGCTTCACTTAAATTGCATAAGCTGCCAGTTTACTTACTATCTATGCTTACTATTTATCATGAGTGTCTTCTATCCCATTTCTTTTAATTCCACAGCAGAATGCAATTGCCTTAAAAAAACCAGCAAAGGAACAATACCATTTGCATATGGCATTTCATTGCTAATACAATTTTTTTTTTATATTTGAAGGATGTTTACTTAAGAAAATACTATTCAAATTTCACTGTACTATAAATCATGTTAGTAAATAGTGTTAATGTTAACACAATGCTAATATTAACAGTATCGACATTAACATAATATTAGTGTTAACACGGGTTAAACATCTAGAGAGTTAGGATCAAGGGTGGAAATACTGATGTTGAAAGCCCAGCTGATATTGGACACATGCTGAATAGTCACATAATCCACTGAAATCAATTCACCTAGGTTTTTTTTTTTCCCTTTACAATAATAGTCTATTTTTAAAACTTTTTTGTGATATACAGGATTTATTGATGTTGTTGTTGTTTTTGTTTGTTTATTTTGGGTTTTGTTTGTTTTGCTTTGAAGGATTAAAGCAACAGGAACATTTAAGGAATTTCTAGAAACAATCTTTTCTTTAACTTGTCAGTTTGGGTGAACCTGTTGGTGACAAAACGCTTCTTCATGTTCCCTGCTAAAATGTCGCTGTGACACTGGCTGTCTCCTAATTACCTCTTACGCTGCTTTCAAGGAAACATTCAATATGCAGAAACTAATCTGTAAACTTTGAACTCACCAAGTCAAAGACTGTTGCTTAGCTTTCCTGCTCAGTGCCGTGTTATCGTGTTATCGTTGTATGCCAAGATTTTGGAGTCCGGTTTCATCACTTGGAAGCCCAGCTCTTCCATTAACTAGTTGAATCTACTTCACTCCTTCCTGGCTCAGTTTCCATATCCCTATAGCATCTCCCCAGATAAAAATATAGGTTACATAAGAGCAGGATAGTTCCACCTCCAAATATAATTATGAAAGTTAAGTTGAATAATGTCTTATCCATCTTTACCTAAATTTAGTAAATTTCAGAGGTCAGCAAACACTTTTGCTAAAATTCATGGGTTTTTTAAATTCTGTGTTGAGGTTCTCTTGCCTGCTATATTCAATTTTACATGTGTTGTAGATGAAAATGAGAAGGCAAGGGTTTTTTTTTTTTTTTTTCTTTAACATTTACATTTTTAGGACACATCAGCTCCTAATACTTTAATTTTCTTGATTTATTTAGCTAAATGAGAAAAGCTAAGGGATTTTGGTCCATACATTCCAGGTTGCTAGAGGCCTTTTAAAGATAATTTTAAACTTTTTTACTTAATTTTAATTTTTAACACTTGATATTAAAATTTCCTTCTGACCATTCATTTAAATGATATTCCAGTCTATCCTAATCTGTGTAATTATACCCTGCTTAAAGATTTATGTTACATTTTCCTAAGTATCATTTTTATGTTGCTATTAAAATTTTATTAGTATACTACGTCACTATATTTTTCATTTTGTTCTGATTCTATCAAGTTTCATAAAGGGATATTTTTAAGCTATGCTAATTTGCTTAAACAATAAATACGACTAAAAGAAAACTGACTTAGTGATCACAGTAAAACTTAATCATCTTCTAAGAAAACAGTTTGAACCTAGTGTTGCTGTTAGTTAACCTGGTAAAGGGAGGCAAGTAAATACACTGCTACTAAATCTATTACATTTGGCTCTTGGCAAAGAATCAACATGTTTTACTTATCTGTAGCCTTCTCACCTTATTTTTCCCCCAGACTTTCAATCAGAAAACTTAGAAAAATCAATATTGAAAAATTATAGTAGTATTTCAATTGATGATTTGGAATGGATCTTCTTTGTGGTGCCAATTTTGCAAATAATGATAGAATTTGAAATAGAAAATGGACTTACCTGCTCTGGACAATATCAGAAAAATTATTTCGAATGAATTGGTTACTTTCTTTTTTTAATTAAAAATTTTTAAAATGTTTACTTATTTTTGATACAGAGAGAGACAGAGCATGAACAGGGGAGGGTCAGAGAGAGAGGGAAACACAGAATCTGAAGCAGGCTCCAGGCTCTGAGCTGTCAGCACAGAGCCCGTTGCGGGGCTCGAACTCATGGACTGTGAGATCATGACCTGAGCCGAAGTCGGATGCTTAACCGACTGAGCCACCCAGGTGCCCCTGAACTGGTTACTTTCTTGTTGAGTTGACCAGATGTTTTGCCATTATTTAGAGTGATACCTTTTATGCTTTCAGCATAGAAAACTCAATTCATTTTTGGAAACTGACATCTCCAGAAATGGCACCACCTCTTGTGGGGTAATAATATATATATATATATATATATATATATATATATATAAATATATATAAATTTATATATATATTTATATAAATTTATATATATATATATATATATATATATATATATAAATTTTGAAAGGCAAAAACGATTTGCACTAAAAGTGACCAAATTTTTCACTGTTCTCAAGCCTCCCAAATGTTCAATGGTTATAGGAAAAGGATACCCAACTTTGTTTTTTGTGTGTGTGCTTTTTGGGGGCTTTTGTGTTTGTTTGTTTTGTTTTTTTTTTAATTTTTTGTCAACAAGAACATTTTTCACTTGAAGCATATTTCAGAATACATGATCCTAAAAGATATATAAAAAGCATTCCATCCAAGAAATATAGAATACACATTTTCTTCACGTACACACAGAATCCCCTGATTAAATCACATAAAAAGAGATATAACAAACATAAATTTAAGAAGACCAGAATCATATAATACCAAGTATATTTTCCAGCTACAATGGTACAAAACTAAAGATCAACAATGAAACAAAGCTGGAAGTCTACAATGTAAATATTAAATATTTAAGATGAAAATATTAAAGAACACATTACTGCTCAAGCAATGGGCCAAATAAGAAATCAAATACAAATCGAAATATGACTGAAAACAAAAGAAAATGAAAACATAATATTCTAAAACCTATGGGATACAGCAAAAGCAGACATTAGAGTGAAATTTATGCTATAAATGCTTGTATTTAAAAAAAAAATGTTCAGGGCACGTGGGTGGCTCAGTAGGTTAAGCATCTAACTTCAGCTCAGGTCATGATCTCGTGGTTCATGGGTTGGAGTCCTGTGACCGGCTCTGTGCTGACAGTTCAGAGCCTGTAACCTGCTTTGGATTCTATGCTTCCCTCTCTCTCTGCCCTTCCTCAGCTCACACTCTGTCTGTGTCTCTCTGTCAAAAATAAATAAACATAAAAATTTTTTTAAAAACGTTAAACAAACAACATTATACCACAGGGAACTAGAAAAAGTCAAAACTTAGTTGAAATTTAATATAAGAAGAAAATAACAAAGAAAAATCAGAAATAAATAAAATAGAGGCCAGAATAAACAATAGCAAAACATTGAAAATAATGACATTTTTTTTTGTTTTTTTTTAAATTTTATTTTAAATTTTTTAAAATTTACATCCAAATTAGTTAGCATATAGTGCAACAATGATTTCAGGAGTAGATTCCTTAGTGCCCCTTACCCATTTAGCCCATCCCCCTCCCACAACCCCTCTAGTAACCCTCAATATTTATGAGTCTCTTCTGTTTTGTCCCCCTCCCTGTTTTTATGTTTTTTTGTTTCCCTTCCCTTATGTTCATCTGTTTTGTCTCTTAAAGTCCTCATATGAGTGAAGTCATATGATTTTTGTCTTTCTCTAATTTCACTTAGCGTAATACCCTCCAGTTCCATCCATGTTGTTGCAAATGGCAAGATTTCATTCTTTTTGATTGTCGAGTAATACTCCATTGTATATATACACACTACTTCTTCTTTACCCATTCACCCATCAATGGACATTTGGGCTCTTTCCATACTTTGGCTATTATTGATAGTGCTGCTATAAACATGGGGATGCATGTGCCCCTTCAAAACAGCATACCTGTATCCCTTGGATAAATGCCCAATATTGCAATTGCTGGGTCATAGGGTAGTTTTATTTTTAATTTTTTGAGGAACCTCCATACTGTTTTCCAGAGTGGCTGCACCAGCTTGCATTCCCACCAACAATGCAAAAGAGATCCTCTTTCTCTGCATCCTCACCAACATCTCTTGTCTGAGTTGTTAGTGTTAGCCATTCTGACAGGTGTGAGTTGGTATCTCATTGTGGTTTTGATTTGTATTTCCCTGATGATGAGTAATGTTGAGCATTTTTTCATGTATCAGTTGGCCATTTGGATGTCTTCCTTGGAGAAGTGTCTATTCATGTCTTTTGCCCATTTCTTCATTGGATTGTTTGTTTTTTGGGTGTTGATAAATTCTTTATATATTTTGGATACTAACCCTTTATCTGATATATCATTTGCAAATATTTTCTCCCATTCTGTCGGTTGCCTTTTAGTTTTGCTGATGGTTTCCTTCACTGTGCAGAAGCTTTTTATTTTGATGAGGTCCCAGTAGTTCATTTTTGCTTTTCTTTCCCTTGCCTCCAGAGACTTGTTGAGTAAGAAGTTGCTGCAGCCAAGATCAAAGAGGTTTTTGCCTGCTTTCTCCTTGAGGATTCTGATGGCTTCCTGTCTTACATTGAGGCCTTTCAACTATTTTGAGTTTATTTTTGTGTATGGTGTAAGAAAGTGGTCCAGGTTCATTCTTCTGAATGTCCCTGTCCAGTTTTCCCAGCACCACTTGCTGAAGAGACTGTCTTTATTCCATTGGATATTCTTTCCTGCTTTGTCAAAGATTAGTTAGCCATATGTTTCTGGGTCCATTTCTTAGTTCTCTATTCTGTTCCATTGATCTGAGTGTCTGTTCTTGTGCTAGTACCATACTGTGTTGATGATTACAGCTTTGTAGTATAGCTTGAAGTCTGGGATTGTGACGCCTCCTGCTTTGGTTTTCTTTTTCAAGATTGCTTTGGCTATTCGGGGTTTTCCTGGTTCCATACAAATTTTAGGATTATTTGTTCTAGCTCTGTGAAGAATGCTGGTGCTACTTTGATAGGGATTGCATTGAATATGTAGATTGCTTTGGGTAGTATCTACATTTTAACAGTATTTGTTCTTCCTATCCAGAAGCATGGAATCTTTTTCCATTTTTTTTTGTGTCTTCTTCAATTTCTTTCATAAGCTTTCTATAGTTTTCAATGTATAGATTTTTCACCTCTTTGGTTAGATTTATTCCTAGGTATTTTATGGTTTTTGGTGCAACTGTAAATGGGATTGATTCCTTGATTTATCTTTCTGTCGCTTCATTGTTGATGTATAAGAATGCAACCAATTTCTGTGCGTTTATTTCATATCCTGCAACTTTTCTGAATTCATGAATCAATCTAGGCAGTTTTTGGTGGAATATTTTGGGTTTTCCATATAGTGTGTCATGTCATCTGCGAAGAGTGATAGTTTGACCTCCTCCTGGCCAATTTGGATACCTTTTATTTCTTCCTGATTGCAGAGGCTAAGACTTCTAATACTATGTTGAATAACAGTGGCAAGAGTGTACATCCCTGAATAATGACCCAGTTTAAAAAAACAAAAACAAAATTGGCAATGCTTTAACCTCATTAACTTACAAGAAAAAAAGAAAGAAGACTCAAAAACCAAAACAAGAAATGGAAGAGAAAACAATATGACTTATAACCACAGAAATACATAGTATGATAACAGATTATTATAAACAATTATAAATTAACAAATGAGATAACTTAGAGAAAAAGATAATTCTTCCAAAAGTCACAAGTTAGCAAAATTGAATCATGGATCTTGAATCCAAGAAATAGGAAATCTTCTTAGACCAGTAACAAGAATGGAAGTTGAGTTAGGAATCAAAAATCCAACACAGAAAAGCCCAAGACCTCATTGTTTCATTGATGAATTCTATCAAAATTAAAAAAAAAAAGTTAATGACAACTTTTATCAAAATCTTACAAATAATGGAATAGAGGGAACACATTCAAAATCATTCCATAAGGCCAATATTACCCTGGTACCAAAGCAGCATAAAAACAATACAAGAACAAAAAAATCTAGTTTTGTCTGATATAAATATTGCTACCATGACTTTCTTTTGACATCTATTTGCATGACAAATGTTTCTCTGCCCCCTCACTTTCAACCTGCAGGTATCTTTAGGTCTAAAATGAGTCTCTTGTGAGCAGCATATCCAGGATCGTGTTCTTTTGTTTGTTTTTGTTTTTTATCCATTCTGACACTCTATGTCAGAATGTATTTCCATTCTGTATACACTTGTATACATTTGTGTACATTTGTATTTACATTCAAAGTAACTATTGATATGAATTTAATACTATTTTATTACTTCTTTTGTTGTTTCTGGAGATTTTCTCTGATCCTTTCTTTTCTTTGTCACTTTTGATCTCTCCTTTGCACTCAAAGATTCCCCTCTAATATTTCTTTTAGGGCTGAGTTAGTGATCATGAAATCCTTTAGTTTTTGTTTGTCTGGAAAACTTTTTATGTCTCCTTGTATTCTGAATTATAGCCTTGCTGGATAGAGTATTCTTGGCTGCAGGTTTCCCCCATTCAGCACTTTGAATATATCATGCTACTCTCTTCTGGCCTGCCAAGTTTCTGTTGAGAGATCTGCAGGTAGACTGATGGGGCTCCCCTTGTAAGTTAGGGATGTCTTTTGTCTTGTTGCTTTTAGGATTTTTTCTTTATCCCTTTATTTTGCAAATTTAATTATAATATGTCTTTGTGTTGACCGCTTTTGTTGATTTTGATGGGAGTTTTCTGTGTCTCCTGGATCTGGAATATCTGTGTCCTTCCCCAGATTAGGGAAGTTTTCTGCTGTTATTTCTTGAAATATATTTACTGCCCCCTTTCCTCTCTCTTCTTCTTCTGGGCCTCCTATAATATGAATGTTATTACATTTGATGGAGTCACTGAGTTCCCTGAAGCTATTCTCGTGTTGCATAATTTTTCTCTCTCTTTTGTCAGCTTCATTATTTTCCATTATTTTGTCTTCTAGGTCACTAATTTGTTCCTCTGCTTCTTCTACCCTGCTTTTCATTGCATGAAGGCTGCTTCCAATCTTATTTATTGTATACTTCATCTGTTTTACTTTTTTTTTTTAACTCTTATTTCTGTTGTAAGGGTTTCACTGATGTCTTCTATTCTCTCTCAAACCCAGTGAATATCCTTATGATTGTTGCTTTTAATTCTCCATCAGGCATGTTACTTATACCTGTTTCACACAGATCTCTGGTCATGGCCTTATCTTGTTCTTTCATTTGGATACATTCCTCCATCGTGGTATTTTGTCTAAGTCTCTACCTTGTTCTCTGTGTTAGAAAAGACACTTATGTCTTCTGCTCCTGAAAATAATGGCCTTATGAAGAAAAGGTCACGTAGTGCCCAGGGCCTGGCACTTCAGGGAGTGTCTCCAGCGTGTGCTGCATGCGTTGTGCTGTTGTGTGTTGGCTGCTTTTATCTTCAGGCCAGTTGTCTGCAAAGACTCTCCTTGCCTGAAGTGGGCAGTTTTTGGTCCCTGGCTTGAATGTGGAATATTTTAACTAGGTGTGTTTTGGTCTGCTTGTGAAATGAGGCCTGACTCCAACTCTACCAGAACTGAGGCCCTGCAGAACTTTGTGGTCAGGAAAAGTAGTGTGGGCAGGGGCTTGTGCTTGTCTTCTGGGGAAAGGACCTGCCATAGCTGGAAGTGAGGCAAGTTTGACTGAGAAGGGTTGTCTCACCAGAGCACCAGGGCTGGACTTGGTATAAGCACATTTGTCAGCCAGTGTCAGGTCTGAGCTGCCTCCTTCCAGTGGCTCTGTGTTTATGCTGAGGGAAGGGGGAAGGAAATGGCACTGGTCAGCTCCCCTGTTCCCGGAGAGATGTCTCCATGAATACTGCCTTCTGAGGATGTTCTCTGAGATGAGCGAATAATCTCCCCACTGTGTGCCTCAGGCGCTTTTTAGATGTTTCCATACTGTCTTTCTGTGGGGTTATTTGCCTGCCTTCTCTCCAGGAGCAGGCAGCAACCTCTGGGCTCTATACCAGTGAAGACACTGACCTTTAAAACTCCAGGCTTTAAGACCTGCTGGTTGCAAGAACTCAGGAAATTCAGCCCCTCTCACTTTCCAAGTTAACGACTTTGGGGAAACATTTTTCTTGTGCTTTGTGCTTTTTTGTTTATTTGTTCATACATTTATTTATTGGGTACTAATATGCTAAGCTGTTCTGGAATCTTGGTACTGGGATACAAGCATATAATAATACTAACCAACTCCTTGCTTTTATAGATCCTGTATTTTTATTCAGGAAGACAAGAAATTGAAAAAATATGTATATATATATATATATATATATATATATATATATATATATATATAGGCTTAATGCATATTCTGGTACTAGAAAATGCGTCTCTATAGTCTCAAGACTATATTGTCTTGAGAAGTATGGACATTAAAGGCAGTTGTGGTGAGGGCTCAGAAAGAAGAAAGGAGAACAGTAGTGAACGATTTCTAACATGTTAGAGAATACATTTATCATCATGAACAGAATGTTGTGAGAAATATGAATGGTAAATGTGCTTCTGGTGAGGTCTCTGATGGAAACAAGGAACATATTATTGGACACTGGAGGGAAGATGAACTTTGTTATAAAGTCACAGAGGACTTGGGTGAATTATGGTTTGCTTTTGGCAGGAAAATAGAACTTGTAAGCAATGAACTTAGATATTTAACTGAGATTTCTAGGCAAAGTGTAGAAGTTGCAGCCTGATTCCTCCTTGATGCTTAGAGTAAAATGCAAGCAGAAAGAGATAAATTGAAGAAGGAATTATTAAGCAAAAATGAATCAGTACTTGATAATTCAGAAAATTCTCAGCCTATCTAGATAGCATGTTTTAGAAATTGGGCCAAAGCTGTGGCAGACATGTATTTGCTAAAGAGATTAGGAGTTTGACTTACAGGTCTATTCAACCAGAAATCAGGAACAGAGATGTCATTATCCAAGAAGGATCTTGGGAAACACTTGTTTCTAATGGTATGGATCCTTTCACATCAATGGAAGATGGAAAGGATTTTGAGAATTTTATAAGAGAAAAACTGCCAGCCTGGATTGCAAAGGACAGCGATGGGGTAAAAGAAAGGAAGGTTGACTCTGAGGGCAGAGACATGGATACAGAGGCCTGGGCTGACAGGAATTCCTTGGACTGAGAGATTGGAGATGCTGCCCAGTGGGCTGAGGCAGTGGAACTGCTGTCTGTTGGTCCTAGAGAACAGGGCTGCTTTTGGTGTGTGTGTGGGGGCAGAATATCCAACCACAGAGGATTATTGTTAGACCTTGTAATCTAATGGATCATGCCCCACTAAGCCTTGGCTTGTAGGGACCCATGACTCCTTTTTCCCTCCAATTTCTCCCTTTTGGAATATCTATTTATGTTTGTCTCACTATTGTATTTTGGAAGTACATAACTTGTTTTCTAGATTATGCAAATCCACCACTGGAGAGGAATTTTGCCCCAGGATGGATCATACTCAGTCTCACCCATACCTGATTATGATGATTTAGAAGGTGAGATTTAGGACTTCTTGAGTTAATCATATTTAGGTGAGATTTTGGACTTGGAATTAATGCTGAAATAGGTTAAGACTTACAGGGATGTTGGGATGGGTGAATTTATTTTGTTTGTGAGAAGGTCATGGATTTTGAAGGGGTGCGGAGGGCAGGCTGATATTAACTGAATTGTGTCCTGCTAAAAGATGGTATCCCAGAATGTGACCTCATTTGGAAATAGGGTCATTGCAGATTAATAAGTTAAAATGAGATCATATTGGAGTAGGGCACATCCCTAATAAAATATAACTGGTGTCCTTATAAGAAGGATATGTGGATAAAGACATGCACAGAGGGAAGACAATGTGAAGGTATGCAGGAAGAAAATGGCTTTGTTAATACAGAGGCAGAGATGGGAGTGATCCATTTACAAGCCAAGGAATGAACAGATAGCTAAGAAATGCTAGAAGCTAAAATGAGGCAAGGAAGGATACCCCAACCTCCAGAATAGTCAGAGAGATGGCTATACCCAAACCTTGATTTGAACTTATACTGTCCAGAACTGTAAGAGGGTGAGTTTCTGTTGTTTTAAAGCCAACAAATTTATGGTACTTTTTATGGCAGTCCTAGGAAACTCATATACATACTTTAGATTCAAACACACAAATAGGTTGAAAGTAAAGGAATGTTAAAAGATATAGAATGCAAACAACCAGAAATGAACTGGAGTAGTTATACTGATATGAGAGAAAAAATACTTTAACATAAAAATTGTGACTGGAGACAATTTGGTAATTGACAAGTTGATAAATGAAGGAAATTTGATAATGCTGAAGGAATCACTCCATCACAACGATATAAAAATTATTAAAATATATGCACCTAACAATAGAACCCTCCCCCCAAATAATGACTCAGAAACTACAGACTACCAGCTTCTGTGATTATAGACATAGATATCCTTAACAAAATACTGGCAAATGGAATCCAGTGATATATGGAAACTACTATATACTACATAACACTCTACACAGGAACATTCAAAAGAGTATTAATTGTGAAAACAATTGTGGTAAGAATTGATAACAACCTAAATATTCATCAACAGGTGAATGGATAAACTCTGTGGTGTATCTATTCAATAATACTACCTACCAATAAAGATAATCACTGATACATACCACAACATGGATGAGTGTCAAAATAGTTTGATGATTAAAAGGACACCTAAATAGGAAAACATATTTATGATTCCATTTATACAAAATGATAAACTTTAAATATTCTAAAGTGATGGAAAAATATATATCAATGGTTTCCTGGAGATAGGAGTGGAGGAGCAGGGTGGAGGAATTACAAAGTAGCTGGAAGAACTTTTCACGGTGGTAATGTTCATTATCTTGATTGTGTTGATAGTTTTTTTATAGATATGCACATATTCAAAATTTATCAAATTGTACACTTTTAATATATTCTGTGTACTGTTTGTCAATTAAGCTCAATGAGGCTCTTGAGAAAAAGGAAAATACAGTGAAAGAATGAAGGAATATGAGGTCTTAGTTCTCACATAAATATATCACATGCTTGTTTTGAATTTAAATATTCTTACTTGAAATCTTTCTTAATATTGTATTTTAGCTTTAGGCCCACCTAAAAGTATTTTTATTGACTGCAATTAAAAATGTGCAGTGTTTCATCCTTATAGTTAAGTACCCATTGCTGAGTGAATAATTCTATTCACCTATAATTGTATCCACCTGTAATTTTTCATTGGCTTTAATTGTATGCAAATTGTCCAATGTTAATCATTAGGTGTCTCTAAAAACAGAAGCTATAGATGGTGTTACAAATATCAGAAGAAATAAATAAAATGGATCAGAAAATGCTTTCCTTAAGGAGTTTTTGACTTATTCCTGAATATCATTAAATCAGAACAGGTGAAGTTGCCCCACTTGTACCAATGACAGGAGAGAAATAGAAATAACCTAGAAGTAATATATGAGGTCGGCATCTTCTGAAAGAAAGAAAAGTATTCCTATAGCTCAAGCACTTTTTTCAATTCATAAAATTAAGAACTTTGAAAATGAAATTTAATTAGTTCAAGATTGTATTGGTGTAATGAAATGCAGGTCAAAGAACATGCATTCTAAAACACCTGATTTCTACAGAAAAATGAAAACATGACAGATTGAAATTTTAATGGATATTTTCTGGAACCAAAGCATCAAATTTCATGGCTTTTGGGATGTAATAGAAAATACTTGGTAGATGGAATAAGGCTTGATGCTCTAGGAGCATAATTTAACCATAAATATCTTTCTGATGTAATTAAAAATTTTACTTTTCAGTTTGCTCTGTGATTACTAAGTCATTGGTTTGAATTTTTTTATTTATTTTTTTTAAATTTTTTTTTCCACGTTTTTATTTATTTTTGGGACAGAGAGAGACAGAGCATGAACGGGGGAGGGGCAGAGAGAGAGGGAGACACAGAATCGGAAACAGGCTCCAGGCTCTGAGCCATCAGCCCAGAGCCCGACGCGGGGCTCGAACTCATGGACCGCGAGATCGTGACCTGGCTGAAGTCGGACGCTTAACCGACTGCGCCACCCAGGCGCCCCTGGTTTGAATTTATAAAGTCTTTTAATAAACAGTATTAAAAGAAAAAGGGAAATAACTTTTTTGCTACTAATTCATATAAGGAGCAAGTGTAGTGTTTGTGTGATTTACAGTATGCTTATATATAGGTTATAGGTAATCATTTTTAACCAAGATTATAGTCTCCCACTATTTGAATTTTATTTGAGATCTTAAATTAAAAGAAAAAATTATCTTGTACATGGACTGCATTTAGTGTTTCCAAAGCAATATTTTGTATATGGATTAATTTTTTTTTAATTTTTTAAATATTTGTTTACTTTTGAGAGAGAGAGAGAGAGAGCGAGCAAGGGAGGGGCAGAGACAGAGACAGACACAGAATCCGAAGCATCTCCAGGCTCTGAGTTGCCAGCACAGAGCCAGATGTGGGGCTCTAACCCATGAACCGTGAGATAAGGACCTGAGCCTAAGTTGGATACTTAACAGACAGAGCCACCCAGGTGCCCCTGGATTAGTATTTTTAAAGGTTTAAAGATAGTGACTGGTTTATACATGAACTTTTTCATATAAACAACTGCTTAGCAAGAGTTTTCCCAGCCAAGATCCTTTAGCAATGTCTTCCTTCTTCCTTGTTGTTTACTACGTAGAAGTAATTTCTGGTTCCTACAATCAACTGTTTTCCAAAATTTAGCTTTGGTAATAACTGACGGAGAAGGGAATATTCAAAGCAAAGGAAGAAAGTTACACTTCTCTTAGTTATATCTGTCTTTCTATTGTTGCATCTCTTTGCACTCCATTGTCTCCTAAGTAACTTTCCAGTTCTATGGAGCCCAGACTTGTCTCTAATTTCTGTGAGTAGTCTTCAGGGTAACTAGGAAGGCAGGGGCTTACTTCCTGAGTTATCTGGACTAGCTCCTCCTAGTTCTGTTTTCTGGGAAAAACTCCCCTTTTCATTCCCCTCCTTGCCCTTAGGGAAGGCTCTTCCTGTGACTTACTCTTCATGGAAACAGGTGAAAAGGACATTGGTAAGCTTTTCCAGTTCTTTCTCTCTGATAATGTTTAGGGTCCAAGAGATTGTTTTGAAGTTTGGATAGGTACAGGTTTTTCACAACTGTGCTTAGGATTGTTTTTACCCTGCGATTTCCTCAAAAAAACAAAGACAAAAACAAAAACCAGTGAATCTCCGGCCTCTTTATTTCTGGGCACTTCTGTATGGTAGTAACCATGGCAAAGTTCCTCAGAAGACAATTTTTAAGCATGAAGCCTGGTCTTTTACTTATCCTCCCCTTCTCTCATTATCTTTTCCCCTTCCACCACTACTTACTGGTTATGACACACCTGAAACAATGGGTTTCCAAACATTGAGGAGGAAGGGCAATCTACTTTTAAAAAGGGCAAGCAGCTGTCTCATGGCCCCTATTGTCCTGAGCTCTCCTGGATTGCTTTATTTTTAGTCTCAGAACTATTTATTTTGTAGGTTGAATCAGATGAGAGCACTTGAGTGAGAAAATGAGACTGACTCCTAAATACAGCTCAAGAGAATTCTATGGCTGTTTTAATAAATTTCCACAAACATGCCAAGAATACTTGCCAAGACTACTTGCCAACTTATGAGTTATTTTAATGTACTAAAATTTAATGAGATCACCTGTTAGATATTCATTAATTAATATGATCAACATATTTTTCAACTCAATATCTGGTTAATCATCTGAGAAGTATTTTTTGGCCACTTTGGAGTATGATAATCATTCTAGGGAAATAATTTTGGGTGCTGAAATTTTGTATCCTGGGATATTTGGATAATCTGTGAGGACAATCAGCATATATAATAAGATTTTCTATAATATTTTATGCAGCTAATATGAATTTTTTAAAGCAAGGAATTGTTAAAAAGACACTTTATCTCTACTGTAACAAATAGCTTCATTTATATTCTTGGTGAATTATCTGGGCATTTAAACATCAACTCTTAACGAAGTAGACAGGATGTAGGTATGATAGAGCATCCAAGAACCTATATGTTAAGACTTACTAAAAATTATTTTAAGAGGTAAAATCACTAATGTCTTCCAAGACAGTATATTATTGATAAGCATATCAGAGAACATCCATGATAGTTTAATTTGGTGATGATGTAGATGCTAATGAATTGAAATGGGGGCAGGTATCTTAATTTGTAGAACATACATGAGATGAGGCTACTGCTGAATTTTATTCTAATGAAACACTGGCCCTCAGAATGTGTCTGGTACTAACAGCTGAATCATTCCATTAATGAGGAAACATAATACAAGAGAACTGATAGTCATTTACTTCTTTATAAATAATTCTTGAAAATGCATGAGCAGCAGGAAGTCTGCTTTAATTTGTCTTCACTTCCATCACATAAAATTGGTACCTCATCACACTTGTATATTAACTTATCAGTGCTGCAAATTCTAGGCCAAAAGGGTACTTACTGAATGAAATTCAATGATTCTATTTGTCTATTCATTAGTGTTTGAGAGCAGTTAGATGAGCTAGCTGCAGACGTGTGACTGACCTGTAATAGCAGAGTGGTCGAAGTAGTTGGGTCATTACTGAATAAATTGTTGTTTCTGTTCTACAACAACCATGAAGAAGACAGGTCAATTAGGGCCTAATTAATTTTTTCTCACTCTCTGTCAAGCATACAAATCAAACAATCTCCATCTTGTTGATAAGGGCTTTTTTAACCCCAAATCTTTATGGTCCTGATTGTAATTATCAGAGAGACTAATAACAGTCCCACTTCTTTTTTGGGTGTGTGTCTGAGTGGCCTCCAGGGTCCAGAATGAATTTTTCTCTTCACTATAGTAGAGCTTCTTCTTAGAACTTGGCAATAATGGCAGAACATTAAGATAAAATATGTCAGATTTTCAAGGTTGTTAATGAGAAGAGATGATGTGGTTTGATTTTCCTGTTTTTGGAGCAAGATTTTCATCTGATATAACTGGATGCTCTTTGAACTGTTTGACCCCACAGTCCATCAAGTGGATGAATTGATCAAGATGGTCTCCCAGTTGGTGAAGGAAGTTAAGTATCATCAGTCTTAACTTTATATTTCAAGAAAGATCAGGGATAGATGGCTATCATTAATGACTTTTAATCTTTCTTTGAGTGTCTAATAATTTTGGTGATATGTTACATTACATTACAGTTACTAGTAATAAGTGTGTGTAGGAAAAAATAGACCATGTGAAATGTTTATGGAAAAATATATTAGGTAAGGATTTAAATTATTCTGTAGTAAGCCTGGGGTGAGACTCTTGGTTTTAAGAAAGTTCTGGAGGCAAAGAAGGGGAATGGAAAAGTCAATTTATGAAGTGCTTGAAAAAAACTAAAGATACAGTTAAGAAGCTGTTCTGTTTTCTAGAATCGATTACAGGATATGTGCATCTATAATAGACTGTTAGTAATTTTCAAATAATAAGACTTTGCTCTGGAGTGTCTTCTTACTTTTGTTCTCTCACTTTTTCTCCTATAGCATTGGTGGAAGTTTCCTGGCTCTGTTTAGAGCTATAGAATGGCCCATTTTTAGGATTCTCTTTGAAGACTAGCTAGTCAAAACAAAAAACAAGTTTCCTAATTATAATCAATAATTTTTCCTCTACTCTGTGTCAGGCATAATAATAATATTTGATTCTCATGACAATACTGTGGGAAAGACATTATTTATTTTGTGGAAGAAAATAAACTAAAACTTCAGAGGTGTATTTCAAAGCTGGTACAGTTAGATCTAATTGTCAAATTTTTTTTTTCTATCATTTTTCACCACTTCTCACAAAATTCCCTCTAAACATAAAAGAAAAGAAAGCACCTTATCTTTATCTGTCTCTTCACTGATGCTGTGCATATGGCCATTGAATATTATCAGAATAAAAGCAGCTTTTTATCAGGTTTGAAGATTTACCATCATATCATGTTAAGTATGTTTTTAAGCTGTTTGAAAAGTGAGATGGATTTTTTTCTGCCTCATATCTGCATTTTTTTCTCAACAATAATGGGTTTAGCTTGAGTTGTCTTTTAAATACAAAGTTTAGTAATAGTTGCAAAACAATGCAAAACATTCAACTTTGTACCAAATAATGACAACATGATATTAAAAGGGGGAATAATAATTTTTAGCTATAAGAAAACTTTAATAGTGACAGAAATGTAGCACCACCCTGAGTTTCTATATTTTTATATGCAATATCTGGTATTTGATAAAAATAATTTAGGTGGGTCAAAAGATTGAATCTTATGACAAAAATCTAAAACTAAGAGCAAACAACAGAAATGTCCTATAGGTGTACCAGGTATTGAAATGGACAGAAAAATGCTTTGTAATATATATGGCAAGTGTATTAAAAATAGAGGAAAAATATAGAAAATAGGTGAGAAGATAACTTAACCAGGAATTTGGAATCTAGAGAAAATATTATGTAGATATTTTAAAAATAAAAAATACAATAATTGAAACAAGCAACTGCTTAGCATCGTTTTACATGCAGATGATGAAAAAATTAGTAAATTGGAAGAGAGGTTGAATGGAAAAGAAATAGAAACTGGATTTCAGAGAAAAAACAGATTTTAAAACAGAGGAAATGCTAAAGAGATGGGTGGGATAAAATCAAATGTTCAATGTGTATAATAGGGGTTGGAGAGGAGAGAGAGAATGTGAAAGAGGTAATAAATGGAAAGAATAATGGCTGAGAGTATTCCAAAACTGATGAAAGACAACAACATACATATTCAAGAAACTATGTGAACCCCAATCAAGATAAGTTGAAAGAGAGTCATACCAAAACACAGCATAATAAAAGTGCTGGAAAACAAAGACAAAGAGAAAACAGACTTTTCAAAAAAAAAATGATAAAAAGCAGGGGCACCTGTGTGGTTCAGTAGGTTAAGTGCATGACAGGCTCAGGTCATGATCTCATCATTGTGGGTTCAAGCCCTGTGTTGGGCTCTGTGCTGACAGCTCAGAGCCTGGAGCCTTCTTCAGATTCTGTGTCTCCCTCTCTCTCTGCTCTTCTCCTGATCTCTCTCTCTCTCTCTCTCTCTCTCTCTCTCAAAAATAAGTAAACATAAAAAAATTTTGTAAATATGATTAAAACCAGATGATAATGGAATGATGCATTTAAATTGCTAGGCAGCATGGAGTTATCAACCTTGAACTCTACACCTACAGAAAATTTTATTTTTTCAAAAATATAGTCTACTAATCCTCAACAAAGGAGGCAAGCATATGCAATGGGAAAAAGAGTCTCTTTAATTAATTAGTGGTATTGGGAAAATTGAACAGCTACATGCAAAAGAATGAAACTGGACCATTTTCTTACACTGTACACAAAAATATACTCAAAGTACATTAAAGACCTAATTGTGAGACCTAAAATGATAAAAATCCTAGAAGAGAGCACAGGCAATAACTTCTCTGACACTGGCCATAGCAACATTTTTGTAGATATGTCTCCTCAGGCAAGGGAAACAAAAAAATAAACTATTAGGACTACATGAAAATAAAAGGCCTCTGCATAGCAAGAAAAACTATCAATAAAACTAAAAGACAACCTACTGAGTGGGAGAAGGCACTGCAAATGATATATCTGATAAAGGGTTAATGTCCAAAATATCTAAAGAACTTCTACGATTCAGCGACCAAAACCCAAATAATTCAATAAAACATGGGCAGAAGACAGGAATAGACTTTTCTCCAAAGAAGACCTCCAGATGGCCAACAGACACATGAAAAGATGTTCAATATCACTCATCAGGGAATGCAAACCAAAACCACACAGGGATATCATCTTATACCTGTCAGAATGGCTAGAATCAAAAACACAAGAAGCAACAACAGTATTGGTGAGGATGTGGAGAAAAAGGAATCGTCTTGCTCTGTTGGTGGGAGTGCAAGCTGGTGCAGCCACTGGTTACCAGAAGGGAGATGAGTGAGAGGGGATGAATGAAATAGGCAACGGGGGTTAAGAAGACACTTGTCATGATAAGCACTGAGTAATGTAAGAAATTTTTGGGTCACTATATTGTACAACTGAAACTAATATAACAGTGTATGTTAAGTATACTGGAAATAAACAAACAAATAGAAAAGTTTTAGAACAGGAAACAAAAATGAAAATTTTGAGCTAAGAATATAATTGTAGTAGTGCCTGACAGAAAAACATTTTTTTTTTACAGAAGGTGAACTAGAAGCAAAATGAAATAGAAACCCAAATAATCACATTTTGAGAAAAACAGAAAATTACAGAATTTTTTTACCAACTGACTTGAATTAAAATAAATGTTAAAAGGCTTAGGAAAAATGATTCCTAATGAAAAAATTAGGAAATGCATATAGGATGAAGAACAATAGAAATAATATATATGCAGTTAATTATGGATGAATAGTGACTGTTCAAAAATTGCAACAGTAATATCTTATGGAATTTAAAACATATATGACAGTGTAACACAAAAGGTGGGATTGGGGCAAATGGAGTTAAAATCTAAATGTTAAAGATAATTTTCTTTCTACTCTATATTAAGTCAAAGACTTATTAAATCCCAAATCTCTTGGGTAAAGTGATAGTATACAAATGAGTAAGTAGCAATTTGATAAAGCTAATATGCAATTACCAAAACTATGTGATAAATCCAAAAGAAGTTTGGAAAGAAAAAAGAACATAGAATGTGTTTATATTAGTCAGAGTTCTCCAGAGAAACAGAACCAATGGAGTATATGAAATGAGATTTACTGTAAGAAATTAGCTCTCATGATTATGGAGGCTGAGAAGCTCCAGGATCTCCCATCTGGAAGCTGGAAACCCAGTAAAGCTGGTAATGTAAATTCTAGTCCAAGTCCAAAGGGCTGAGAACAAGAAATACCAATGGTGTAAGTACTAGTCAAAGTGCAAGAGAAGAGTGATGTCTCAGCTCCAGCAGTCAGGCAGGGAGATAATTCAAATTGTCCTTCTCTTTTCTCTTCTTTTCAGGTTCTCAGTGGATTGAAGGATGCGCATCCACATTGCAGAGGGCAGTTGGCTTTACCAAGTCCACCAATTCAACTGCTAATTTCTTCCAGAAACACTCTCACAGACACTTAGAAATAATGCTTAACCAGATATCTAGACATCCTGTGACCTAGTGAAGTTGACACATAAAATTAACGTAGTTAACCTTTACAGTATATCAAATTGGAAACAAATAGCAATATCATATATATTATCACAAATATATCAATAGGTATAAAAAATGCAAACACTCTAAAATTCCCCAAGTAGAAGTAGAATATTCCCAGGCTGAATGAATGCTGAACAAAATGCAACTGTATGCTGCTTAACACAGGTATGACTCAAGAACTACCTGGAGGGTTAAGGTAGGCTTCATTGAGAAGTGAGATTGGAGAAAAGACAGGTTGGACTGAGCAAGCACACATCAGGAGGAGGAATGTCTGGGCAGAAGGAACAACTAGGGCAATGGTTCTAAGGAAGGAATTTGTCTGGCCTGGTGAAGGAACAGGGCAGTGGCCAGTGTGGATGGAGGAGAGTGAGAAAGAGAAAATGTAGAGGCAATCAGAGAAGTAGGAAGAGTCAGAGCATATAGAGCTAGTTGGCCAAAGTGAATTTTATTCTAAGTAAACTGGGGAATGATGGTGGGATTTTGATTAGGGAAGAGACATAATCCAACTTAAGTTTTCAACATTAGGAAACTGTTGCCACAATCCAACAATAGTTAATGGTGGTTCAGACCGGGGGTTGGGGGACAAGAAAAGTGTTGACAAGTGACTGGGTTTTGGATATAGATGAAACTCCAATAAACTAGAATCAGAGGGGTGTACCTCCCGCCACTGACTTGAACATGTCCACAAATAATCTGATTTAGGATACCTGAAAGCAGAGATAAGATACAACATTTAGAGGTGAAATTTAGCCTCATAGCTGACTGAGTGATTGTATTAGTGAACATAAAGATATCAGATGTGAGAAATGAAATATTATAGAGTCAGTAAAACAAGGGTCAAAAACATCCCCAAATGAGTAATGGCTATAATTATACTGTATTTGTTGAGCATCTTTCTCTTTAAAGTTAGGTGTTGATATGGGGGTTTTACTGTTGGAAAAAAAACATTTTCAAGGACAAATGCATTATGGGTAAAAGTCCTTTTATAAAGGGAAGAAAGGGAAGAAAAGATTTATCATTTTTCCCCCAAGTTAACAAATTTGTAAATAAATGTTAGTTTCCTTCCTCTCTGCCATATATCTTAGCATCATGGTGAGTTAATGTTTAAATATGTTCTGTCAATAATTAATATTGTTTAATAAATGCTGATCAATGATACATTGGAAAAGAATACTTACAAAACCTAAATTACTCTTTCTTTCCTAGGTACATTTATTATTTTATTTGTTTTAAACACATATTTTTAAAAATTTTTATTTATTTTGAGAGAAAAAGAGTGTGTGAGCAGGGGAGGCACAGAGAGAGAGGTAGAGAGAGAATCCCAAGCAGGCTTAACACCCAGTGAGGAACCCAAAACTGGGCTCGATCTCACAACTGAGAGGGGACCTGGGCTGATATCAAGAGTTTGATGCTTAATCAACTGAGCCACCCAGGTGCCCCTATTTTATTTTATTTTATTTTATTTTATTTTAATTTTGATCATGATAAGTGTACTTTTTACATTTTCAAAAAAATTCTAGTATAGTTAACATGCAGTGTTATATTAGTTTCAAGTGTACAATATAGTGGTTCAACACTTCCATACAACACCCAGTACTCATCACAAGTGCACTCCTTAATCCCCATCACCTATTTTACCCATCCCTCATCTACCTCCCCTCTGGTTACAATCAGTTTGTTTTCTGTAGTTAAGAGTCTGATTTTGGTTTGTCTCTTTTTGCTTTGTTCATTTGTTTCTTAATTCCCACATATGACAGAAATCATATGGTATTTGTCTTTCTCTGACTTTCACTTAGTATTATTATACTCTAAATCCATCCATGTTGTTGTAAATGGCAAGATATCATTCTCTTTTATGGCTGAGTAGTATATATATATATACACATATATATGTATATATATGTATATACACATATATATGTATATATATGTATATAAATACTATATATATACTTCCTATATATATATGTAAGAATATATATCTATATATCTACTTCCTATATCTATATATATCTATATCTACTATATATCTATATATCTACTTCCTATATCTATATATATCTACTATATATCTACTTCCTATGTATATGTATATATATATATATATATATATATATATATATATATATATATATCACATCTTCTTTATCCATTCATCAATTGATGGGCACTTGGGTTGCTTCCATATCTTGACTATTGTAAAAAATGCTGCAATAAACATAGGGATGCATATATCTCTTCAAATTAGTAGTTTTTGTATTCTTTGGGTAAATGCCTAGTAGTAGAATTACTGGATCATACAGTAGTTTTATTTTTAATTTTTGGAGGAACCTCCATACTGTCTTCCACAGTGGTTGCACAAGTTTGCATTCCCACCAACAGAGCGAGAGGATTCCTTTTTCTCCACATTCTCACCAACACCTGTTGTTTCTTGTGTTTTTGATTCTAGCGATTCTGACAGGTGTGAGGTGATCTCTCTGTGTGGTTTTGGTTTGCATTTCCCTATTGATGAGTGATATTGATCATCTTTTCATGTGTCTGTTGGCCATCTGGATGTCTTCTTTGGGGAAATGTCTGTTTATGTCTTGTGCCCAATTTTTAATTGTATGTCCCAGGGGCTGTTTGTTGTGCTCTTTAAGGGTGGGGATTCAGATTCCTCTTGCCCTCCTGGGTCTCTCATATCCAAGCTTGCTACCTTTTAAAATTCCACGTGTTAAGCCTCACTGATGATAAGAACTCATGAAATTAGGCCCCTCTGGTTTCCAAAACCAAATGTTATGGGGATTTGTCTTCCTTTTGTGGGTTCCCTGTGTCTGGGATGCTTGGTGTGGGAGTCTGTTTCTCTCTTCTCTCCATGCCCTCAGTACACCCCTGTCACATTTCTGTTGAGTGCAGACCACATCTCTGCTCTTCCCACCCCTGTTTTTTTTTTATTTTAGAGAGAGAGAGAGTGAGACAGAGAGAGTAGGGGAGAGGGGCAGAGGAAGAAAGGGAGACTCTTAAGCAGGCGCCATGCTCAGCGTGAAGCCAGAGGCAGGACTTGGATCTCACAACTGTGGGATCATGACCTGAGCCAAAATCAAGAATCATACACTCAACTAACTGAGCCACACAGGCACCCTGCCCTTCCAACTCTCTTTGATGTGGCTTCACTTCTGTGAAAAGTCTGTGGAAAGTCTGCCCTTTGGGTCATTTTCTGGGTTATTTACACTGATATTGGTGTTATCTAGATGGATCCGGAGGACGAGGTAAGCTTGAGATCTTCCTATTCTGCCATGTTCCACAGAAGTCTCTAGGTGCATTTGTAACAGAAGATAATTCCTTCTATAATCTATAACATGCATTCTTTTTTTTGGAAAGCAATAATTCATACTTATGTTTTCCTTGTTAAAAAAAAAAAAGAGAATCCTATTGTTATGAGTGTCACCTAGTTAATCCAGGAGGGATAATATTCAATGATGCCAAAAAGATTAATGATCCTGTGATTTCTTCCTTTTTAAAAAATATTTTGGGGCGCCTGGGTGGCGCAGTCGGTTAAGCACCCGACTTCAGCCAGGTCACGATCTCGTGGTCCGTGAGTTCGAGCCCGGCGTCAGGCTCTGGGCTGATGGCTCAGAGTCTGGAGCCTGTTTCCGATTCTGTGTCTCCCTCTCTCTCTGCCCCTCCCCCGTTCGTGCTCTGTCTCTCTCTGTCCCAAAAATAAATAAACGTTGAAAAAAAAATATTTTATTTTTAAGTAATCTCTACACCCAGTGTGGGGGCTCGGATTTACAACCTCGAGACCCATACTCTACAAGCTGAGCCAACCAGGAACCCTGGTCCTGTGACTTCTAAGACAAAAGTATTTTATTTTGTTTAAAAAAATGTTTATTATTTATTTTTGAGAGAGAGAGAGAGAGAGAGAGAGAGAGAGAGAGAGAGAGAGAGAGTAGGAGAGGGGGAGAGAGGGAGAAGGGGAGAGAGGGAGAAAGGGAGAGAGAGAATCTGAAGGTCCAGCATGGAACCTAACATGGGCTCAATCTCACAACTGTGATACCACAACCAATACTTAACTGATTGAGCCACCCAGGCGCCCCAACTAAGATAAGAGTATTTTAAAGCCTTGTTGATTGAATTGATCTCAGCATCTTGTCACGTAACATAAATATCTACTGTAGAACATTCTTCTGCACAGGCAAAGATCTAGGGTTTTGCCTTACATTAATAGACTGATAAGTACTCTTAGGGCCCCCTACCTAATTTGCTTTATGAAAGTCTAATACTCAATTATAAAATATTGGTTTTTGCTCAATTTAGAAATCTAATTTTGTCTTAGGCTAAGCACAATGAAAGAGAGGCAGGCTACTGGGTCTTATTTATTTTGGTATCTAAGACGCTGCACAATGTTCAGCCCATACTTGACACTTCATGAATCTTCACTGAATTCAAGATACACAGTGCTTATCACCTTGACAAAATGCAGGAAACTTTTTCTTTTTCTTGCATCTGTTTAAGGAAGGTCATGAAATACGAGGTTAGAAATGAAAGTACTTCTAGAGGAAAACTAATAATTTTTTATATGTTAGCCATGAAGATGGATATTATATGAAATTAGCAAACCTGGAGCAATACTTGTAATACTTCTCATGTTATTAAGCATTCAGGAAAAATCCACAGAGATAGGAATTTTGCACAAAAACATTAAAAAAATTGTAAGTAAAAATAGTAGTCAGCTGACTAAATGGTGACGTTTTGAGAGGAGAAAGTAATGTAGCAGGATTATTGCACAGAGAGTTGTGACACCAACGCTTTTGTTTCCGGGAAGCAACTTTATTTGTACTGGCATGGCTCAGTTGGGTTCACACCAGAAGAACTGAGCCCTGAACACCACGTGGCATAGTTTTTTTTATACATTTTCTACTTCTTTGTCTCCCATATATGGTAACATACTAACATGCAGTCTGATTAAGTGATATCATATTACAAGGTTGTGAGGAATGTCACCATAGCATAGAGGTTTTTTGTTTTCTTTTCCCATTCCTTAGGGAGGGAACCCTATCACAGTAGAATCCTATTTGTATGGTAAGATTATAATATTTAATGAAGTAAATCCTACCACTTTAAGAGTGAGATCATTTTTACTTAGCTAGTTCCTTCCTAACACTTATGATTAAAAACACAAATGATTTCTTCTTTAGAACATAAATCTAATATAAGAAAGGGTAATAAACATTAAAAATGCTTTTATTAACATCAGGTGCGTAGTGTTGAGAAACCTTGTCTCTAAAATTGCAAATGATTTCAAATTTTGCTATATGAAATCACATTTGGGAGAATGGAACATGTCACTGTTGTCTAAGGGATCTGAGCCACATGGGTCACGATGACACAGAAAAGCAACTTCTATTTTCAGAATAGGTACAGAGCTTCAAATGAGAGTTTTTTTAGCACAATATGCCATGTATATCTTAATTTTGTATTTTCTAAGGAAATATGACCCTGAGTACTCTTGTAGCCCTGGTGATAGTTAGATTATGATGTTCTTAACATAATCCAAAAAGTTCCTAAGAGGATGTGGCCATAGTTACATAAACAATGCTGTCTACAGGCCACACTCTACCTGAAAAGTGACCAGCCATTTCTCTTCTTTTGGGTGATTACTGCTTCTTACCTATGACTTCCTCAGCCTTACTTTGTTCCTCTGTCTCTTGAACAAAGATTACTTAAGACACCCAATTTTTAAACTGTCATTTTATGACAATCTAGCCCCCTATTTCCCAGTCCATTTTTTAAAAATGTTTATTTTGAGAGTGTGCATGTGAGCAGAAGAGGGTCAGAGAGAGAGAGAGATCCTGATGGAGGCTGGATACCACCAACCATGAGATCATGACCTGGGCCAAAATCAAGGGTCAGAGGCTTAATGCCTGAACCACCCAGGTGCCCCTCCATAGTCCTTCTTAAAATCATTCAGCACCACTCATCCCTTTTAAAAGGGCCTCCCCACTCCCCTCTTTCTGAGACATCCCATGATCTCTCTTGTGTATCCTCCCTTCTACAACAAGCCATCACAAAACAGATCTAAATTGTTTCAACCATAATGTGCTCCTTGTAGTTTTTTCTTGTGCTGTTTTATTGTATTAACAACTTTAGTTGTTGCATTAAACCTAAATACATAGTCAAAACCACATTCTTTTCTAGAACATAAACTGAAGAACAGCATCATTTTAACTCTCTTTTTAGATATTTATATAAACATATCACTACAAGCCTGGGGGGGGGGGGGAAGAAGCTAGATAATTTCAAGAGGAATTGTAATTAGTATTGTAATTCTCCAGGGAATGTTTAGAAGATGTGCTTCTAGGACATCTGGGGTGAATTCTTTTTAGCAGCACTAAAGAATGTAGAATGGGTCAAAGTGCAGATATAGGTTGTTGCCTGGATTTTCAGAGAAAAGGAAAAATGAAGTATGTCTCATAAGCAAATCTGGGGAACTTGATATTAACTCTTGTGGGTATGAGGTTTCAGATTAATTGGTATATTTCAGAACATCTACAAAGAAAGCTACACAAACCCTAGATTGTGAGAAAGTATAGTTGAGAATGGATAGATGAATAAAGCAATGAGTTGGTTATTAGAAAATCGCCCGTCACAATTAGGGGGCAACTTTAGTCCTGCTGTGAAACACGTTTGTCTTGAGGTAGCACGCCAGTGTCTCACAGGACTCCCTAGTCCTCTCTTATGGCCACCGTCCGTTTGGGGAACACATGGGGCTGATTTCCAGGCAAGGAAGTACCAGATCCTGAGGCACTGTCATGGGCAGGCATCTTCTTGTGTTCTATGGATGAGAAGGCTGATCTTGAGGCTCATGTTTTCAGATATCAGTGAAAATAAACAAGGGGAATTCTTAACAGAATTGGAAACTGCAAGTCTCAATGTAGAATAAAGGCAACATTATTAAAGCCACAGGTGCTCACTTCATTAGATACACAATGAACAAATGAGGAAGACAAGACAAAAGTTTTAGTGGATGATAGTACTTCTTTGAATATTTCTCAAATATTCCCCATTTTTTTGTGACTGTGTGTGTGTGTGTGTGTATTTTAACTACTTTATGTGAAATAGGGCAATAATAGTCAGACTTAGTGACCCTACCCAGAATTGAGCACAGTAATAAAATGGCAAAAAAAAAAAGAAAAAAGGATTCTAGAGTGAAATAAACACATTTTGAGTTTTTGGCGTTGCTTATTATAATTCAGCCAATCGTGTGCTAACATGAGTCCAACTAATGCCTGTAAGTCCTCTATCACCCTTCTTTTTATCTTTCTTTCCTTTGCAGTCCTTCACTTTCTTTCGCACCATAGTTTTCTTCTTAAGCAATGTTGGTATTTTAAGATTAAAGTTCCCAGATACCTTTCCTCCAGGCAGAAAATATTGTGGAAGGGAATGCAAACTACTTCCAATAAAAGTTGTGTAGGTGTGAAAGTCTTAAGGAGAGAGACATTTCCTACATTCCAACAGGGAAGGTGTTAACTACATTTGACTATTAAGGTGTTGAAAAACACATTCCCTCTAATTCTGTGACTTCTCAAACCAAATTGCCTTGTTCTGGCCTAGTAACAAGCAGCTTGCAGTCTCCACATATAAAGTTGATTGACAGAGGAAAATGCAAAGAAAAAAACAAAACAAAACAAAACAAAAAGGGAAGATAAGAGTAACTATAGTCATTCATTCAGCAAATATTCTATTATATGCCTACTGTGTGACAGCATGGTATTCTACTAAGTTCTGGAGATAAAATCCTAAGCTGCATTCCCTAGACTCACTCAGTTTTAATTGCATGGGGGGGGGGAATTATAATTATGTATTTGTGTATTTATGTATTTATGTATGTATGTATGTATGTATGTATGTATTTTTGTGCTGTGATAGGTACCTATGGTTGTGTAACAGTGGGTTCTAGCTTGAGTAGGAAGGTAGGTCAGGTCAGCCACCTAAAGTAAATTTAGGTGGAGACGATCTAATGGTAAAACTAACCCTACCAATGTTTGAGCTCTTAATAAATCCCCAGCATTGTGCTAAGTATATATTTTGCATAATTTAATTATCTCAAAAATCTAGAGTGAGAAGTAGCACAATTATCCTCCCCCCCCAAAAAAAAAAAATTAAGCCTCATACAGATTAAGTGATTTATCCAAGATCTCAGAGCCCTTTCAGGACAAATTCGAGTTTGAAATTCACGTTACCTTCACTTCTCCATTAACTATTTTATCTTCTCACACATTGAAGGCATATTTAGTAACTCATGAGAAAACATGGTTGATTATGTTTTCCTTCACAACAGTTCTGGTGGCTTTGCTAAAAATATAGATAGCCTCATATAGAAAACTCTAAGGCTTGGGGCCCCTGGGTGGCTCAGTTGGATAAGGGTCTGATTCTTGATTTCGGCTCAGGTTGTGATCTCATGGTTTGTGAGTTCAAGCCCCACATCAGGCTCGCTGGGGCTGCTTGGGACTCTCTCTCTCTCTCATTGCCCCTCTCTAGCTTGTGCTCTCTCTCTCTCTAAAAATAAATAAATAGGCATTAAAAATTATTTTGAAAAGAAAACTCTAAGGCTCATATTGAAAATGTGAAAATATATTTATATATTTTTTATTTAAAAATTTTAAACATTTATTTATTTTTGAGAGACAGCATGAGTGGGGGAGGAGCAGAGAGAGAAGGAGACACAGAATCTGAAGCAGGCTCCAGGCTCTCAGCTGTCAGCACAGAGCCCCACTTGTAGCTTGAACCCACGCATCATGAGATCATGACCTGAGCTGAAGTTGGTTGCTTCACCGACCGAGCCACCCAGGTGCCTCTGAATACAATATTTTAAATAGGCAAGATGTTTATCTTTGATACCTCAACTAGATATCTATGATACCTAACTTAAATACCTCAACTAAGTTACTCTTTGTCAGAACATGTATCAGTATGGAGTGAATGAAACAGATTAAGCCAAAAATTAAAGTTCTGCCGTTCTTCTCATGATGGATACCTTTCTTTACATGGCCCATGGGGGTATAGTGAATGTACCAATCACCTCTCCGAGTGCTGTCCACCTGCCACCAAAGCATCTGTCACTTCAGTCAGCAATAACATTCAAGACTAATATGAGAGAAAAAGGTAAGCCATTTGTTTATAATCACATGCAGAACAACTAGTTTACTGACTCAGTGACTCCCATTAAATTAGTCTTTTTGACATTGTCAGTCTGCTATGGTATACCTTGTGCAGATGTAACACGTTATCCCAGTGCATAGGACTATGTATTCTGGCCTGTAATATTTATTTACCTTAATGTTGATATTTTGTCTCAGATTTTATTCTTTTTTTTATTGCTTTAATTATTACTGCATTGTGAAAGTTCTACTCGAGGCATTTGGCAAGAATTTCTATAGGGAATAACTGGAAGACAGACAGCATCATTTAGGATTTTGAAAACATAGAACTTTAAGAAAACATAGAAGAACAACTCCAAATGGCTTACATAATAAGAAAGAACAGAATCCACATAACAAATTTTAAAGTAGAGTAGCTTAAGGAGTCATTAATTCATTGACTAAATAACATTATTAAGGATGCTGGCTCTTCCCCTCCATCATCCATGGCTTCACTAACTCCTCTCATGGTGATAAGTTGGCTGCAGCAGCTCCCAGCATCATATACAGACTAACTATGCTCAGCAGAAAAGGGGGTCATCTCCTCTTGTGTGACCATTTCTATGAAAAAGGAGATATTCAATAGAAGCTGCCTTACATTTGTCATAAGTGAGTCACAAGGTTACTAGTTCTGGTCTCTTTGCTCTATATCACAGGAGGGCTTGGGCTCTTTAGGCTGTTTCTCAGGCTCCTAGGACAACTGGTTTCCGGCTGGGTTTGACCAAAGGAAGGCATTAGTGGGAGACTGAAGGATGGAAAGATGATAGAAGTGTATTTATTTCTCCTCCTCCCTCTCCCTCAAACTACATCTCCAGTAACTGCTTGTCTCCTCTGTTGCTCCAATATGTGCCAGACTGGCTGGCAGTGGGTTCAGTCTAGATAATCTAGAAAATTCAGGCTGCTGGGCTCTGGCTAAGTTTCCCATTCTCTTTGTTTTTCCAATTTAGGAGTGATTGAGGGTGGGTTGCCTTCCCTTCCCCCTGTTTGGTTTCTCAACTCTTGCATCATTTGTGTGGAAAATTCACTGCACTGAATTTTCTTTGTTTCAAATATTTGCAGTGTTTATGTTTTCTTGCTTAAATCCCAAATGAGACACATGCCCATCTCTAAACTGACTGCTAGCAAGGAGAACAGGGTCTCCAGGATTAAATTAAACTATTCAGAGTTTATTGGAGATGAAAATCTACCATATTTTCTACATTTTTCTTGGTTGTAGATAAGCTCAAAAGAAGGTTTTTCTGTTTGCAAGGATGAAGGTCAGCAGTTTGTGCTCTATAGATTATGGGGTTACTCTTCTACTTTCTAAGATCCTGTGCATGTAATGGAGAGAGAAAATGTCCTTATATTTGTCTAATAGTAAATTGGTATAGAGGTATACAAGGGATTATTGTTGCAGAGTGAGAGGTGATTGAAAAAGGAATTCAAAGGTTTGCATACAGTTCCTATATTAGTCCGTGTGGGTTGCCATAACAAAAAACTATAGTTGAGGGGGCTTAAACAACAGAAATTTATTTTGACGCTTCTGGAAGCTAGAAGTCCAAGATAAAGATGCTAGTGGGGTGATTTCTCGTGAAGGCCCTCTTCCTGGCTTGCAGACAGCCAGCTTGTCACTGTGTCCTCACATGTTCCTTCCTTCATGCATGTGTGTGGGGAGAGAGCATGAGATCTTTGGTGACTTTTTTTTTTTTAATTTTGTCAATGTTTATTTTTGAGAGAAAGAGAGAGAGACAGAGAGAGACGGAGTGCAAGCAGAAGAGGACGAGGGAGAGAGGGAGACACAGAACCCAAAGCAGGTTCCAGTCTCTGAGCTGTCCACACAGAGCCCAACATGTGGCTCACACTTACGAACCATGAGTTCATGACCTGAGCTAAAGTCGGACACTGAACCAACTGAGCCACCCAAGCTCCCCTGGTGCCTTTTCTTATAAGGACATTAATTCCACTGGATCATGGCCCCACCTTTATTATCTCATTCAATCTTAATTACCTCCTTTAGGCTTATCTTCAAATACAGATACACTGGGTTAATTCTTCAACATACAAATTTGAGGGGGATACTATTCAGTCCATAGCAGGCCTAGATTATTTTTGCCACAGAGGATGATGTTTGGCAATTTTCTGTAATCGTATTGCTATTAGTTTTCCGTCCTAAAGTAGGGATGTTAACACATTTGAATCAGGATGAAAGGGGTCATATGTTAGGGAGAAATTGTGTGGCCATTAGGCTTTACAGACACTTTTTTTTTTTTTAAGTTTATTTTTGACAGAGAGAGAGAGAGACAGAGAGAGACAGAGAGACAGAGCATCAGTGGGGGAGGGGCAGAGAGAGAGGGAGACACAGAATCCGAAGCAGGCTCCAGGCTCTGAGCTGTCAGCACAGAGCCCCACGTGGGGCTCGAACTCACGGACCGTGAGGTCATGACCTGAGCCAAAGTCGGACGCCCAACAGACTGAGCCACCCAGGAGCCCCCAGACATTGTTGATAAGATCTTATGTACTGTGTCTCTAAGAAAGAGGTAAATTTATTGCTCTTATTTGGCCTGGTTCTGTTCTGAAGACTATGCAAACAATGTGGATACTCTTCCATCTTGCTCCCCTTGCATTGATTGTATCTGTTACCCCTGGGTTATAAATTGATGCATTTTCAATGATGTATCTACAACTGGTTTAAGATTTGAAATATAGGTGCCAAGTATCCTAATCCCCATGGTAAAGTTAGGGAGGGGGGGAAATGCATTCTTTTTCTGCTTTTTCCTTTGCTAAGTCAAAACATGGATTTGAGATATTTAAATTTCATATTAATTAGTGTGAAGAATTAATCACTTTTTACCATATGCTGTAAATATTATTCTATGTCTTTATTCTGTGCGTCAGACCAAAGGTCCTGATACAAAACCTTTGTCAATGAAAAACAGAGGTCTTGAAACATTGATTTTTGTATAAGTTAACAGTTATTAATAAGAAATCTAGAGATCTGAAGATACGGACTAAATGAGAAGAGGCCCGGCACAGAAATAAAAGTTAAGTATTTAGAAAACAACAAGATTTGATTGAGGGTATAGAATATACATGAGAAGTTGGAAATCAGAGTGTGCTAGTAGGAAGCTGTTGCTGCAGATTTGCCAGGAAGACAGAAAGGGATTTAAAAAGATGGAAAATCAAGTTTGAGAAAACACAAGGGAAAAGTCATGATCTATACTCTCAGCCTTTATTCTCCTGGGCAAATAAAGAAGTTGTATGTGCTGGAATGAGATGAGTTTAAGAAAGGTCCTGAGGAGAGATGCAATAAAGGAGAAAACTCATCTGATCTCAGGTTATTAATGGCACATGCACAGCTATGATCTAGAAACAGGGCTTTGCATGCTTTGGAACTGAGCCAAAGCATGAGAATGGTCTCTAAGGATAGAGGAAGGATTATGAATGGAGTTCATGAACAGAGTTCTGGATGGAACAGAAGCAACTGTAAAAATATAGGAAGTTAATTAATTGTAAATGTGGACAAGGTTAATAATTTGGTATTTCTTCATTACTTACCATTCTGTACACTCTAATTATGTAGCATATTTTTTGGCTGGATTAAAGACTGAGAATATAAAGCCAAAGGGAACTCTTGACTTCTTATCTTTCAAAACAAAACAAAGCAGAAGCTATGAGGTAGATATAATTAGCTCTTTTAAAGATGAGAAAGTCGGGGCGCCTGGGTGGCTCAGTCGGTTAAGCAACTGACTTCGGCTCAGGTCATGATCTCGCGGTCTGTGGGTTCGAGCCCTGCGTCGGTTTCTGTGCTGACAGCTCGAAGCCTGGAGCCTGCTTCGGATTCTGCATCTTCCTCTCTCTGTTCCTCTCCTGCTCGTTCTCTCTCAAAAATAATGTTAAAAAAAAAATTAAAAAAAAAAGATGAGAAAGTTGACACTCAGAGAATTTATGGTTCTCACCCCAAAATATATGAGAACTTCATAAGACTATGATTGAATTCTGCATTTTAGGGCATCTCCCATTTCTTTTCCCTAGTGGCAAAGGAACATCGTAAACAATGTAATAAACCTTTGAATTTAGACACATTACATTGGCACCTACATGTCAGGAAATGCCTTTGTTGTTTCTGCCACAGACTGTGGGGTGGTTTCTTTCTTGATTAATTAAATAAAGATATAGAAAATAAAACCTCTGTCAATGGAGTTTACTATCTATAGAAATGTGGCTATAGTAACAATGTAGAATGGATTGTAATAACATAAACATTTACATTTTGTAGTAGGCTCAAATTTCTCAAGTCATAAATCCCTGATGTGTAAACAAACCCTAATTTTCTAGATGGATTTTGTAGAATCCATCACAAATTCCCATGTAGTCTGCTGCCAGAAATCTTAGAAAAACCATGTGAAGAAGGTCCCCATCTGTCTTCTCTCCATTTCTAGTAGGCATGTTTTTCTGATGTTTTATTTTATTATATTTTATTTTTTATTTTGATAGAAAGAGTGAGAGCAGGGGAGAGGCAGAGAGAGAGGGAGAGGGAGAATCCCAAGCAGGCTCTGCACTGTCTGCACAGAGCCCAATGTGGGACTTGATCTCACGAACTGAGAGATCATGATGACCTGAGCTGGGATCAAGAGTTGGACACTTAATCGACTGAGCCACCCAGGCATCCCAACAGTAGGTATTTTATCTCCCCTGGCTCTTTGATGTGGCCGTCCCTCCATTGGCATTGGCTGAGTCTTCTGTCTTTCCCTGTGTCCTTGGGCTGCACAGTCCATGCTACTTTCCACACTGGCAGGGCCATGAGGCATGTCCCACAGTCTCTATGTCTATTTCTTTCTCTCTCCCTTTTCTCTTCTAATTTTTTCATCTCGCTTGAGGCACAGGGGAGATTTGGCTACCTCTCACATCTTTCTGGGCTGCTACAACATTAATGGGGCAATCAGAAGCCCTCTCCATGATCAATAATCATCTATTTCCTATTGTCCCCGTCCACACTCTGATGATGTGGAAACTTTCTTAGTGTTTCAGTGAAGCTGGGAAAAACTATCTTCTACTTTTGATTTCTCAAATTAACTGAGGACCTTTTCTTACCCCCTTCCCTAATATTAATATTGGGCAATAGAGGGCAGGCTATATGGTGCTTCTGGAGGATTTTATCTAATCTGATGCACAGAGCAGTTGATGGAGTGAAGAAAAATACTGTATTATCCACTTTTAAACTTTAAAATCTAGTGCCTTTGTTTTCACTCTGCAGAATAACTGTTCTCTTTTGGGGCAAGGCCAAGTTCATAAATGGCACTCACACGTAGGAGAATCACAGGGATAAAAAAATATAAGGGCTTCATCTCACTGTAATTATTTTGATTTCATTTTGAACAAAAACTCCATTTTTTCCCGTATTTCACAGCACATAGCTCTTCTGATCTACACATGTCTGTGTAAGTTTGAATTCTTTTGTCAGTGAGGTACAATGTAAGACAATGAGTGGTTGCCATTATGTTACATCTTTGGGAGATTTTTTTTTTCTTTTCTTGTCCAATGATTACCTGCAATAAAAGCATCTGGGATAACAATTGAAAATGAAGCTGCAGGCACATTTTTAGTATCCGGGAATGGGCCTAGGCATCTGCATGTTGACAACTACCAGCCTCCTGCCCACCAACCCAGGGATTAATTTATTTTGAGAAACACTGATGTAGGGTTAGATGAGCGATTAGAGAGGACAGTTCAAATAGGAACATGGCTAAAAGTACGTAATATGTACTCCTCTGATTAGGAAGACTTAACACTTTTCTTTACATCACATATATTTATAAAGATGACTGTATATAGCAATGGAAGTGGAATTTGGTTGGAAAATCCGCTAGACTTGTGTCACTCCAATTACGTTTAAAGAGATGAAATTCTGGTTTCTGATCGTAACTATACAATACATTTGAGGCATATTTTGAAAAAATTATTGGTTATCTGTGCTTATCTTAAACACACACATGAGCACACACACACCCTAAAACACTCTTCTACTTCCTGTACAGAAAAAAAATAATAGTATGAGGTCCCAAATGCTTATTTTATGGCTTACATCCATGCCTTAATTGTTGAGAAGTGAAATAAATCACAAAGTTGGAGACTTAAAACACAGAAATATAGGGGTCGCTGGGTGGCTCATTCAGTTAGGGGATTGACTCTTGATTTCAGCTCTGGTCGTGAGATCACGGTTTGTGATTTTGAGCCCTGCATTGGGCTCTTCCCTGATAGTGTGGAGCCTACTTGGGATTCTGATTCTCCCCGACATGTTCTCTCTCTTTCTCTCTCTCAGAATAAATAAATAAACTTAACAAAACCACAGAAATATATTCTCTCAGAGTTCAGGAGGGCAGAAGTCAATGTCAAGGTATTGGCAGGGCCTTACTTACTCTTCCTTCTCTGATTTGCCTCTTCTACCTTCTGGCGGCTCCAGGCATCCCTCGGCTGTGGCTGCATAGCTCCAATCTTGGCTTCTGTCTTCCTATGCCCGTCTCCTTTTGTCTAGGTCTTGTCGTGTCTCTTCTAAAAACACTTGTCATTGGATTTAGGGACCATTCAGATAATCCAGAATGATCTCATTCTTCATTTATCTATCTGCAAAAATTCTCTTTCCAAATAAGTTCCTGTTCACAGGTTCCTGGGTTAGGATGTGAACATGTCTTTCAAAGCGCTATGATTCAAGCAAAAAAAAAGAGCTATGATTCAATTCACTTCATACATTATGGCCATATTTTATTTTCTGCATTTGTCAATTTTCCCAGAACGGCTATGTATACTGCTCCATGACTCCCCTCCTACCTTGTGACAGAGCGGCTAAGAGGAAATAGTGTCCCAAAGAAGCAGTGGGGAACGGGGGGGATTAGATCATCCAGTCTGCCATCATAAGGGCTAACTTTAATCTTTTCCCTAAATCCTTTCAAAACTTGGCATCAGGGGAATAGGAATCTATTTCTTTAACTTAGACTGTGACACAAACTTAGCTTTGAGCCTGGGGAAATAAATCCTGTTCAGCTTGTAGAAATGATGACTTACGTTTTTAAGTAAATTTTAAGCCTTCTTGCTTAATGAAGGCATCTCGCGTGAGTATCCGCTCCCCTACCAGCCTGCAGGAGCCAACCTAGTGGTGAGTCCTCAGACTACCTGTCACATCATTAACATGAATCATTCTTAGTATTTTAAAAAAAGATGAAAGGAAAAGGAAAACTAATTAATTTAAAGCATAGATGGTATATCCTTTTCAGTAGAGTTTAATTTAAAACGAAAATGTAAAATAGCCTTTAAGCAAACTGCTAGCACAGGAGGGAAAGGAAAGAAATGTGGAAGAAATATAGGTGGAAATAATGAATGTTGGCTGATGGCTCTGAACATTTCTTTATACCTGGGGAGCAATTTTAGTCTTTGCTGTAGGATTGATTGATTTTTTGTAGAAAAAATTTTAATGTTTATTTATTTTTGAGTGAGAGAGAGAGAGCAAGAGAGAGCATGAGAGGCGGAAAGGCAGAGAGAGAAGGAGACACAGAATCCGAAGCAGGCTCCAGGCTCCGAGCTGTCAGCACAGAGCCCGATGTGGGGCTCAAACTCACAGAGTGCAAGATCATGACCTGAGCCAAAGTCAGAGCCTTAACTGACTGAGCCACCCAGGCGCCCCATGGATTGATTGATTTAAAACGGTATTGAATACACAAAAATCCTAAAAATTTGCAAGAACAATTTGTTCATAAGTATATAGTGACAGGAATTGTAACTTAAAATTTTCTTTTAATGTTTACTTATTTTTGAAAGAGAAAGAGAGCACAAGTTGGGGAGGGACAGAGAGAGACACAGAATCCGAAGCAGGCTCCAGGCTTCGAACTGTCAGCACAGAGCCTAACACAGGGCTTAAACTCATGAACTATGAGATCATGACCTGAGCCTAAATTGAACACTTAACTGACTGAGCCACCCAGGCGCCCCAGGAACTGTAACTTTTGAACCGTTGCATGATTCTCAAAGGGCAGTGTTAATTTGCTAGCACAAGGGTCCACAGTGGCTGTAGAAGAAAAAGACCAGGCTGTCTGCAGAGCTACACATGTAGAACCATGAAACAAGACAAGTATTTGCCCTTCTTTCTAGAAAAAATACTCCCAAATTTAAAGGAAGTGGATCATGCATTTTCTTCCTTTTCTAACAGGTGAATTTGAGCTTTGAGGTCTAACTTTTGATACAACTGATTTTAGAGACTATGGTTAAGAAATTCATTAAAATCTGATGTTTCATTTGGGCAAAAGAAATGTAAAACATGTATACAGCAGATCAGATACTGGAGAAAGACATGATCTGAATGTTTTTATATCACATTGAAGGAACTTAGTCAGACCTCAACTTAGAAAGCTTGTTGGCCATTTACATGGGAATATAATGCTAGAACAGTTTTTAAAGATCTTCCGTAGCAAAGAAAAGGAACATTATACATAAGGTTTACAGTTAGAACAATGCCTTAGAGAAGTTATCTTGTGAATATGGTATTGCATTTTAGGTACAAGGTTGAAGTATTTTTTAAACACAAAATATTAATGGCGGAACTCTAAAATATCTCCTGTGCCTCCACAATGCTTTTCTGAAAGTGAAGCGGCATTGTTTGAATTAACACAATATATAACTTATTTCCAAAATTCTCTGTGCATGTAGCTGTTTTGCTTTGGGGAGATGGAATCAACAACATCCTAAGTGATGAGTTAGCATACATTTCTGAATCCTTCTATAATTCATATGACAAAGTTATGAAGTTTAAACGGGCCACCTGAGAAGAAATTTTATGTAACTTATTATCTTTATAGCTTCTGATTGACTAAAAATGTCAACAATCTTCTCTTTCTTTCATCATATTTCAAATCAAAAATAGTAAATTTATATACGATAAAAACTATTCTATAACCATGAGCTAGCTGTCTTTGTCAATTGTCATTGCTGTCTCTTTCAAAACAAACATTTTATACTCCTACAGGGAATATTTGGCCTTGACTATTTATCGCAGAATGTGTTCCTTCAATTATTGAATATTATATATTTATTAGAGCTCTTAATTACAGAAGTATTATACCAAACAATAGATTTCTTTTGTATCCTTTTCATGTATTAAATCTAAAAGACTTTGAATCACTTTATCAGTTTTGAATGATCTCAAAGAAATATTCCAGAGACTTCTAAAATGTAAACTTTTTCAGGGTGCCTGGGTGGCTCAGTTGGTTAACTGTCCAACTCTTGGTTTTGGTTCAGGTCATGATCTCATAGTCCACGAGTTTGAGCTCTGCATCTGACTCTGTACTGACAGCAGAGAGCGTGCTTGGGATTCTCTCTCTCCCCCTCTCTCTCTGCCTCTCCCAGATTGTGTTCTTTCTTCTCTCTCTCTCTCTCTCTCTCTCTCAAAACAAGCAAACAAACAAAAAAACATAAAAAAATAAAATGTAAAGTTTTGCATAAATAGTTTCTCCAGGCAAGCACATAGGGCCAAATCCTTAATGGATGGGAACTCTATCCATTAAAATGTTTTTTGTTTTGTATCCACAGGTTTTTTTTTTTGTTTTTGTTTTTTTTCCCCCTCAATAGAAATGTTACATCTTTGGGCATCAGAACTGAAAGAGTTTCTGCAAAGAAATTTATGTAGGAGAAACAGAGAGGTAGCAAAAAGAAAAAAAAGTCCCTTCTGAAATAATAATATGAAAACTGTTACCAATATTCTAAACACTTCAAAATAAATGACAATATTACTTAGATATTTTAAAAATTAAGTTGGATTGATTGGAATAATCTTTGCTGTAATACTAACTGTTGTTTAACTTGCTTGAATTTTATTTCCATTCTGTTTAATTATCAGTACAACTTTTTCAAGACATTACTGAATGTTTCCAGAACTCTTTAGCTCATGTGCTTTAAATGGTTGTTCTATTCATTAACTCAGAGGTAAGCGAAAATATCCACACACACAAAAAAGTAGAAACTGGAAATATGGAGAGAAAGCTTTGAGTTTAAAGCAAAGTGATGGAGATGATCCATTGAAGAACAATGAGCATTGTAAAATTCCTTTTTCCATTATTTATCTCTTTTGCTTTGTTTTTGAAAAAAAAAATGACAGTAATTTCACATCTATAAATTCAGATATGGCTCCTTATGAATGCAAAAGGGCATGAATAAGTCTTTTATCCTTCCTAGATTTCTCTGTTCCTCTGATTTTGACAATAAGAAAAAGAAACAATAGTGGATTAAGAAGGGATAATTTTATTTGAATTTATAAATGATATCTTCCATATTATTAAACATGTAACTGCAGACTCGATTGTCTAACACAGAAACTATTTGGATTTTTATGTACCAATAGACTTCTCTAAAACAATAGAAAATGTATTTATTACTTCAGGATTTTGTTTACTTAAGATCACTAATACAATGTACAGAAAGGCTATTTCACTGAAATGCTAGTCTCCACAGATGCCACTGTGAGTCCTATCTCAGTATTTTTAGGTTTCATATTGTCAGAGTTAAACACCACTTCTCTCTTCATGTAAGAGTCAACTTGCATTGGGGTTAATTTAAAAGTGCAATTAGTTTGTCCAAGAGATTTCCTATAATTAAAAGTTTCCAAGGCATCTTTGCAGAGTCACCCATAGAACCTGATGTCAAAGTGATTCTGTACTGAAATATTTCATGACCTTGGCTATGACTATTGAACTCTCTGTAGAAGATATCAGCCAGACATGTTGTGTGGACATTTTAAGACTGGGAGAGCAACAATGGCTTGAAAATTGGTCCTTTTGGACAGGATGAAATTTCTGGGAAAGAGGGGGAAATGCTTAGTTGTAAAGGTGCTATAATCACATAAATATCTTAAACATTGTGTGTTGAGCATCAAATTTTTATTTCATCAACATACAAGCAAATCCCAGAGATACCAAAAATCCAAATATTTCTCAGGAAAATGTATATATTTATATGTGCTTCAGAGTCATAAAGGGGAGATTGTATCTGAAGAACTAAGATAAAATAAATATCATCTCTCAAGGAGAACTATGGTCATTCATTGTAATCATGAAAAGCTAATTATATGATGCCTAAGCCCCTTACAAACATTGTGATAAAGATGAGTTGAGGGGGGATTTTATAAAGAAGTTCCAGAAGGGATTTTTTAAGGACTTCTATGTGTTTATCTCTGATACAGGGGGAAGAATGAAGATATCTACCTTTGTTTCAAGCCTAATGAAAGAAGCTTCAATAATATCACTTGTAAAGTGTGACCCGAAGCTGAGAATATAAAATAAACTTGTGTTTGGCTCCTGTCTGAAAAGTATGGTAAGAGAAAAAGCTGATTAGCTTTCCTGTGTAATGAGAACAAAATGTAGGTGTTGCTTTGGGGGTAATTCCATATTCCCAAAGATGGTCAAAGCAAAGGATGCATCAGTGCTTCTTGTGGATAAGATATGGGCTATACATGGGGTACAGTATGTGGGTTATAATAAGTCTTCTTTGACAAAGCCCATGAAGCCACAGCAGATGAAGAACGGAAATGTACTGTTAGATCTCACAAATCTGCAGAAAAGTTAAGCAAGCTACAAACGTTCTTGCCCTGTTGAGGGGAATTTCAAGTGAAAAACGTCTGGTAATGGGGTGGAGCCCCAAACAATCCATGAAAATATTCATAAATGCCTGCCAGCCCATAGCACATGAAGCCATCTTATAAAAACTTTAGTTGAGTGAAAGCTTTCTGGCTCCCGTTCTCCTTCTTCCTCTGCTCCAGTCCTGAGGGGATGAAAACAGATAGCGTGTGTTGGGAAAAGTGAGTGAGAGAGAGCTATGTCCTCTTTCACCATGGTGGGCAATCTGGTAAAAACATGCCTCTCTGGGAGAGGAAATTGTATTTGATTTAGGTTAAAAGCTTTGATTCAAAGTTCCAAATGTCTCCACCACTCCCTCGGGCCTTCCCTTGGATTACACACTAATTTCGGAAATGAGTTTGTGTTTACTAATTTGAAAAGATATAGGAGTAAGAGTTACACAAAAGATCTTGGAACTGTCCACATTTTCAAGATAAGATAGGGGCGCCTGGGTGGCTCAGTCGGTTGAGCGTCCGACTTCGGCTCAGGTCATGATCTCACGTTCTGTGAGTTTGAGCCCCGCGTCGGGCTCTGTGCTGACAGCTCAGAGCCTGGAGCCTGTTTCAGATTCTGTGTCTCCCTCTCTCTGACCCTCCCCCGTTCATGCTCTGTCTCTGTCTCAGAAATGAATAAACGTTAAAAAAAAAAAAATTAAAAAAAAATATGTTAAAGACAAGAGAACTAGTGACAAGAGAAGTACTAGACCTGATGAAAAAGTAATTTAATTAATTAATTAATTGATTAATTAAATTTAATGCAAACACTGGAGAAAATTAAGCTGTTTTCTGATTATATTCCATAAGATATGTTAGCCATTTTTTTCTTTTAACTTTTTTATTGGGATATAATTTTTAGACAGTTGAAAGAAGGAAAAAAACATTCCCTTTACCTAGATTTCCCATATGCATGTGCACATATTTTTTCTGTATATTTGAAAGTTAGGTTGCAGAAAACATGTTCATTTACTCTTCTGTATCTATATCCTAAAATAAGGGCATTCTCTTATAAAATATAAGTACACTTCCAAAACCAGGAAATTAACATTGATACTATACTATTATCTAATCTATAGATCTTATTTAGATTTTCTCACTTGTCCTAATATTGCCCAATATAGCAAAAGAAAATCCTAGATCATGTGTTACATTTAGTGGTCTCATCTTTTTAATCTGTTTTAATATGGGAAAATTGATTAGGCTTTTTTGTGCTTAACAATATTTATAGTTTTGAAGAAAACATGCCAGATATTTTATAGAATTCACTAATTTTGGATTTTTAAAAATATTATTGCATTATTAAATTCAGGCTATAGGTGTGCTAAATACCGCAGAAACTATGTGTTCTTCTCAGTGCATAATACCAGGAGACACATGATGTGTTTTTGCCCCCTTTTTGGTGCTGTTAACTCTGTCACATGGTTAAGGTGGTGTTTGCCAGATTCCTCCATTGTAATTTTATTCTTTTCCTTTGTAAATAATATGTCTGGACAGAAACTTTGAAACTGTGAAAATATTCTACTACTCCTTGAATTTTTGCCTAGGTTTTTAGAATCTGTTTAGTTTAGTGGCCACTGGGGATTCTTTTTGGAACCAATTTTTATTGTCATATTTGACAAATAGTGATTTTTTTATTTTATCATTACTTGCATGTTAATTAGTTGGCTATGAACTTACAGGATCACTTTCCCAGTTCTCCTTTATTTAATTATGTTTGGACTCAAAGATTCTCCTCCTCCTCCTCCTTATTTGTTTATTTATTTATTTATATTTATTTTGAGAGAGAGACAGACAGACAGAGAGAGAGAATGTGCACACGTACACAGGAGAGGGGCAGAGAGAGAGAGAGAGGGAGAGAGAGAATCCCAAGCAGGCTCCATGTCAGTGTGGACCTGACATGGGGCTTGATCCCACAAACCATGAGATCATGACCTGAGCTGAAATCATGATGCTTAAATGACTGAACCACCAAGGTGCCCCTCAAAGATCCTTATTTTATTCAAAGACTTATAATCCATATTTGTCTGCTAGGAACCTCAAGTCCTGAAGCCTCCTTACTTTGTGGCACAATAAGATGTTCCAGATTTACCTCATGTTTTCCTTACTCCATCTCTAGAATTAGGCATTTCTCTAAAGATATTTAGTGGACAAATATATTTAGAAATCAAGGGGTGCCTGGGTGGCTCAGTTGGTTAAGCCTCTGACTCTTGATTTTGGCCCAGGTCATGATCTCATGGTTTGGGGTTTGAGCCCCACATGAGGCTCTGCACTGACAGTGCGGAGCCTGCTTGGGATTCTCTCTCTGCTCCTCCACTGCTCTCTCTCTCTCTCAAAATAAATAAATAAATTTAAAAACAACAACAAAAAAGAAATCAAGATATACTACTAGAGTGTCATGACTCTTAGGCTCACAATCCCCTTGGAGCCTACTGGGTGTAATCTAAAACTGGCCCCTGGGGGCACCCAGCTGGCTCAGTTGATTAAGCTTTTGACTCTTGGTTTCAGCTAAGGTCATGATCTCTCAGTTTCCTGAGTTGAAGCCCCAAGTTGGGCTCTGCACTGACAGCCCATAGCCTGCTTGGGATTCTCTCCCTCTCTTTCTCTCTCTCTCTCTCTCTCTCTCTCTCTCTCTCTCTCTCTCTGCCCCTCCCCCACTCACACTATCTCTCTCTCTTAAAATAAATAAATAAACTTTAAAAAAAAAACATAAAGATAAAACTGGCCCCTGTACTCAGAGGGCAGGAAGAGACTGAGAAAGAGACAGGCCACTCCTAGTTGGTAGGTGGCAATTTTAATAAGCAAAGAGAAATTACATATGAAGCTCATCCTGGGTGGCAGCAAGACAAGTGGATCACCACATCTACCAGCCAAATCTTAAAAGTTTTTCAGAGACCTTAACTGGATTCAGTTATGTATACTGTGTAGGTGTCCTCAACAGCCCACCAGTACCTCAAGGCTATGTCCTTGGAGTAGCCTCTAGTAGCAAGACAGGCAAACAGAACCCACATTCCAAGGATAAGGGAGGGGGTGATGAGTCGCCAATCACCTGGGTATAGCTCATGGGTCAACTGGAGGTCATGTCTTCTCAGTGACCTTCCTCAACACTTTCTTAGTCCAAAGAGCAAACGCATCCAAATGCATCCATATATATCTATACCTATTTCTATATCTATTCATCCATCTCAAAAAACACGGGTTCATATGCATATTTTCTATACATTTAAAAACCAGAGGGTTCTCTACATCCATATTTTCAGCTTACTTCTCCAGTAGTGAGAACTTGCCTCCAATTGTTCAAAATATATTTACCATTTTTTTTTGCAGCCAGAATATACAATCATTTTTTAATTGCTGGCCTATGTGTCTGAAAAATTAGCCTCCTTAACTAGAGCTAACCATTGCTTTGAAATCATATTCTTACTTTATCCTGTGGCTATATTGTCTAAATATATGTTTAAAAGTTGCCAGGATTACTCTTCTTTCACTCCCTCTCCCTACTGCCCCCTTAGCGTGATTATAGTATTAATTTAAAATATGGCTTCAGTTTCTTTGTTTTTGTTTTTTATTTCAGAATTCTTCCTTTCAATTTTATTTCTTTTTCTTTTTGAATATCTGAAACATTGACATAGTTCTGAAAGTAAGAACTATAGAAAAAGCTGTTGTCAGAAACGTGTTATTCTTCACAAATTCCCTCTATTCTTTCCACTCTTTTCCCACCCACTCTGAAAGGTCACCACTACCAGTAGTTTCTGATTCGTCCTCTCTCTAATTGTTTTATGCCCAAGTGAGCAGGTACATATATCTTCTTATTCTCCCTTTCTTCTTACACAAATAATGGCATATAATAGAACTTTTTTGCACATAGCTTTTCTCATTGAGTCATTTATCCTGTAAACTACTCCACGTGAAGTCACAGAGATCTTGATTCTTTTATACGGGTGCATGGTATTCCATTGTGTAGATGTATCATAGTTTCATATTTCTAATATCTTGAAACAATAAACAATGTATTAATAGATTTGTATTTTCATATTGTTGGACATGTACCTTCAGGATGTAGTCACTTTCCTTGACATTATTTGCATTAAAGCAAGAAATGCATGTGATAAAACAACTGAATAGAAGAACAGAATGTTATAAAATAAAAAAGTGTCTCTGCACCTCCCACCCTATTCCTACCATATACTTCTAAGAATTCATCTCTTGTAGCTTGCTTTCTTTTTCTTTTTTTCTCTCTTTCTTTCTTTCTTTCTTTCTTTCTTTCTTTCTTTCTTTCTTTCTTTCTATTTTGAGAGGGATAGAGAGCTCTTTCTTTCTTTCCTTCTCTCTTTTTCTCTTTTGAGAGAGAGAGAGAGAGAGGGGAGGTGCTGAGAGAGAATCCCAAGCAGGCTTTGCATTGCGGAGCCCAACGTGGGTCTTGAACTCATGAACTGTGAGATCATGGCCTAAAGTAAAATCAAGAGTCAGATGCTGCACCACCCAGACACCTTGTCTTTTAGGCATTTCTGATTTTGGTTCTTCTGGTTGTTACATCTCCAAATATTGTAAATCACATGAATTTGGGGGGTTTTAGGGTGATAAAATCATCTCTTATTCCTCTCTTGTTTTTAGAGACATTTGGAAACTTACATATGATAATCAAAGGTTAGTGATCAAAATATCAATTTTACTAATATTCAAGCTAGGTTGAATAATGACTCAGGATGAGTACCAAATTTAGGTTTCTTGGTGCCTCCCTCTCAGTCCAGATTTTAGAACAACCCACTTGAGGAAATATTGGAGACTACAGCAAAAACAAACAAACAAACAAACACCTTATCAATCATCATTCTCACACATACTTATGTATACTTAATAGATATCTTTCAATTCGTTCTGAATTCTGAAATATTTCACTCATAAATGTTTAGGACTTCCAGTAATAAAATATGAGAAATATGTATATAAAACTCTTTTAAAAAGTATCTACTTATAGACACATTATATCCAAGATTTTGATGTACTGTAACAGAGATTTCCGAGATACATGCTTTCAATGAATAAAGAATTGCCCATGTAAATAGTGTGTTATCAATATTGCTAACCCAGCAAGGTTATAAGAAATTTATACATAAACTTAAAGAACAAAATATATATTAAGTAGAAATTGACTGCCATTCATTACAAATACTGTCAGTACTCTACACTTTTCACTAGACTTCATCTTAAATATGTAAGGATATAAATTAAATCATTATGTATTTTTTATTCCTGACCCAATGTAGGTTTAGGCAAGCAAATGGGCAAGGGAATAGTTACAAGACAAATTGCATGTCTTTGCTTTGTTGCAGGCCATTTGTCACTATAATATATTGAAGTTAAAAGAGCCATCCTTGATAGCATTCTTCAACAACAGATTCCATTTTGTCACTATTCTGCACATTGTATTTTCTTTAAAAAAACAGAATTTTTAGGGGATCCACTTTTGATACATTTAAAATGGGCTTCCACAGCATTTGGTCATATGTTGGGAAGAACTTCATAAACTCATAAATAATGGTTCAGTAGATTGCTTTGGCAAGAGATATTATTGGGTTCCCTCCTCCCTTTAAATCTCTTTTTAAGAGGCAAACCTCTTGCATATGTGCAATAATTTAAATCCATGATAATTTGAGGACAGAGACATCAACTAACTAGGAGAATTAAGACATTTCTAGTTGTATGATTTTTCTAAAGGTACAGCTGACTTTCAGGGTGAGAGTATGTAGTCGGTAGCACGTAATATTTGCCCATGGTAAATAGAGATTTATTGGAGGTAAGAAAAAGTAACATCTGGAAAAGCGGGTGGTGTGTACCATTTAAATACCTTGATTTCTTATTCAACATTATTTATGAGAGAAACTTGACATCTTCTGCTCAGAGGCTTAAAGCAACTCTGAACAGCTGCACAGGCACACAGAGTGTGATGCAGTTTACATAAGGAATAAAGGAATATACAAAAGTCTTTAATCACAAAGATAAGCTAAGTGAGATGTTTAAAAAGAACTATGAAAAAAGGAAGTTCTTGCCAGATAACGTGCAAAAGACTTCTTAAAAAATTACTTTTAAAACTCTTGGCTTCGCTTAAAAGGTCACTACATTCTGCCCGGCTGTTGTAGTTGCTACCTGACATGGGTGGCCATTGTTAAATAGGTGGGACCCTGTGAAGGCTGCTTTAACAAATGAAACATGTTCCAACATACACGTGTTGCTGTCTTGGCACCCTTAAGGAATTGATTGTAGATAGTGAAGAGCACTATCCATTACTTCTGAGAATTCACTAATAATGAGGGTCGTTCCTAAAGATTGAAAAAGGGCAAATGGAGAGTCTCTTGAGGAAAAGGGAAGCTAAACAGGGTAAAAGCAGATTTTTGAACTTGACAATATATTACATGTTATGGCAGTGTTTAATCCAAGCTGACAGGTGTTCTGCCAACTTAAACTGGATTTTTTTTTTCCATGTGGAAGTGATTACCCTAGAAAATAAGGGAATAGGAGCAAAACGGACTGTGATTTCATCTTAGTGAGGTTAAAGGTTTTATCTCACAGGATGTTGGTCAAAAAAATTGTAGAAATATGGTTTAGATCAAAGAGCTCTGAGGTTAAAGCAGAAGGGAGTGACAGGAAAACAAAATAGACTATTCTAAATAATTAAAACATAAGGGAGTAGCTGACGTGCAGTAAGCAAGATTGGTGGTTACTGTCTCATTTGGTTACCCACCATTGGTGGTGGTATTGTCTCATTTGTTGTATTAAATAAAGACATAGTTGAGAGAATGTATATTATGTCCATTAAATATAAGAATACTACCAAGTTGGTGACTAATTTGTTGAAATAAAGAGTTATAAATATAATGAATGATGTTGTAAGCAAGAGAATATAGTTGAAAAAATAAATTGAAGAAAAAATAAATTGAGTAAGTATAAGGTCACTATAAAATAGCTTTACAGAAGTGTTACAGAAAGTGAACAAATGTCAAATATGGATAAACAAGATATGGGAACTTATAAATAGCAGTCTAGAAAGTAGGAACCCTTCTACTGAGCATGGATCACCCAACCCCCTCCCCCATTATCAAGCCTTGTGAAAATAACATATCAGAAAGAATTCCGATTAGAAAAAAAATTAATGGAAGACATTTTGCAAGAGGCAGAATGTGTTCATTTTATTAGGTGTTCAATTTTTGCTTGATGATTTATGGGGACTGTGGCAAACTAGGAAAAGGCTCAGAAAAGAGAAATCATAAGAAATAGGAAATGGGTCAATAAGGGAACTTTACTTGGAAGAAAATATGAAATGGGCCTAAACAGAACCAGATGAGGATATAAAGTGAGATATCACTGACATATACATATTTAGCAACTTTTCCCAGTCTCCGATAAGGATAAGTCAGTGTGGTTTTAGAACTAGCAGAAATGGATGTGGGAATTTGTTTGGAATTTATAGACAGATAAGTAGATATGGAATTTTAGTAGAAAATAAATAGATAGCCAGTGTCTTATCAAAACTATTCAGTGTGAAGCATATTTCAACTTGGTACTCTTGATCCTCTATCAAAATACAAGACTACTCCAGGACAGAAAATGAAATTAATCCATGTTTCTCAGGGAATGAACTGGAAAGTCAATAATCTAGACTCCTCTTCATTTCCTCCAGAATACAAAATCTTTCCCTTTTCATGCACACGTCTTGGCTTCTCTCTTTGCTTCATTCTCTCTCACTCTTACAAGCTTTCTTGATCCCTTCTTTCCACAGCTGGTAGGGATGGATGGCTCCTCCCTGGCCCTTCCCTTGGCATCCTAATGTTTCAGGTGTAGGTCTCTCCACTCACGTTTACAGTCTCTGGTTCTCCTAATTACATTTCTTAAGATAGAAAATGTGATTAAAACAGAATCAGCTCAAACTGGCTGTCCCTGGATAGATTTCCTTTCTAATTTTAGTCAGTAATTGCAGAGTTGAAAGGTATGGTTGAATACTTGGCCTGTCTTTTGCAGATACTGCAGTCAACAATCTCTGGTTAAAAGACAAAGGAGCAGTCTACATGGGGAAAGTAGTGAGCAATGACATCAGTGAGAGCTCATTTATTTCTTAAAAAATAATATTGCACTCATATAATTTTAAGCCATTGAATCAAACACTGGGTATAAGGTGGTAGACAAGAAAGACATTGTTCTGTCCAATGGGACCCATCAATCAAAGATTTTGAAAAAGAAAGACCCATCCTACAGGGCTGGTGCTAACATTCTAGAATAATAGTCCTTGAGAAATTTTGAGAGATGGAAACTTTGTAAGTATTTTATTACAATAACATACCAATTACAAAACACATGTCATTGAATTTCCATTCTTTTAGTATATTAATTTTAATACGTTGTGCTCAGCATGCTTAAAAGAATGATGTTTCTTGCTCTGGGGTTTTGGATAGGTGCTTAAACCAAGAGGAATGTGATGAAGATTCTTAGAAAATGACATGGACTATTTGGATTGCAGCCATTTTTGGCTTAAAGGCTGCAACTACATACCAGAAAATTTTAAGAAGTTATAATGTAAGCTTTTGGACACTGAACACTGTACCTAATTATAGACATTTAACACCAAGTTCCATTCATTATATATGTGAGTTTGTGAAGGTGATTTTTTTCATTCATAGAAAGCTTCTTATGATAACAATAACAATGGGGAAATAATAACAACAACAATAAATGACACTTTTTGAGCTTTTAATATATCCCAAAGACTGTTGTGGGTGCTTCACATGAATTGATTCATTTAATTTCACAGCAGTTCCATGACTTAGGTTCTCTTACTCTCATAATCATTTAAACATTAACTATGAGGGAACTGAAGCAGAGAGTAAGTAATTTGCCACAGATCACGCAGCTTTTATGTGGTGGAGCTGGGGTCTCCACTCAGCAGTTTGACCATAGATCCACCACTTTTTATTAGTACACAGAATACAAGTTGCTATACATTCCTAAATTATTTATATCCAAGACCACAATTAATCACTTGAAATTCCTATTATCTATGTTCAGGGTAATAACTTATTAAATATGACACACAGTAAGAGTAAAACGTGATAGTTTCTACTAACACTCTGTAATGAAGACAGTGCTTTCTGTAGACATGATTTGTTGAAGATCTTTAAAATAGCCTGTAAGTATGTGAAATTGGTAATAATATTTATTATCTGAAACTTTGATTATAGAAATGACTACCTGAAAATATAGACTTGATATTAAACACAATGGTAAGTTAAAGCATTCTACAAAATAATGGTTTTCTTGATTTTCAGAAGACTCTTTTTAAGTTTTTTAAATTTAACTAATTAATTTATTTATTTGCTTATTTATTTATTTATTTATTTATTTATTTATTTTTGTTTGTTTTTGTTTTTGTTTTGACCAAAATGAAATTGTGGGACATTGTGGTTTTTTAAACTCCTACAATTTGTTAAATGTAATACTCACTAGTCAATACTTGTTTTTAGAAAATCTATCTTTTTAAGGAGTCTCTTGGTATAAAATTGTTATTTTTTAAGATTTTAAATTTATTTATTTATTTTTAAAGAGACAGAGACAGCGCAAGTGGGGAAGGAGCAGGGAGAGAGGGAGAGAGAGTCCTAAGCAGGCCCCACGCTGCCAGCACAGAGCCCCATGTGGGGTTGAAACCCACGAAGTCATGAGATGATGACTTGAGCAGAAACCAAGATTCAGATGCATAACTGACTGAGCCACCCAGATGCCCCTATTATTATTATTTTTAAAATGTAATTTGTTGTCAAGTTAGCTAACATATAGTATATATAGTGTGCTCTTGGCTTCGAGGGTAGATTCCCGTGATTCATCGCTTACATACAACACCCAGTGCTCATCCCAACAAGGGCTCTCCTCAATGCCTATCCCCCATTTTCCCCTCTCCCCTGCCCCCCATCTACCCTCAGTTTGTTCTCTGTATTTAAGAGTCTCTTATGGTTTGCCTCCCTCTCTGAAACTATTTTTTCCCCTTCTGTTCCCCTATTGCCTTCTGTCAAGTCTCAGGTTCTGCATATGAATGAAAACAAAGGATACAGGAGTGCTGATTCATAGGGGCACATGTACCCCAATGTTTATAGCAAAACTTTCAACAATAGCCAAATTATGGATAGCCCAAATGTCCATTAACTGATGAATGGATAAAGAAGATGTAGTTTATATAGACAATGGTATAAAATTGTTATTATTGGAAATCAAACCTTGTCTAATTAATTAGTCATAAAATTAATTACTAGCTCAGTTTCTCAGATCTTAAGAGAATTAAGAATGAAATCTAGAAAGAAACCCACGAGATTGGCAATTATTGTCTCCATTGATATGGGGAAGTAGAGGCCAAGATTGAGTGATGAGGTGACAGCAATATATATATATATAAAATATATATTATAATATACAATATAATATATATATAATAATACATTCATATATTACATGTACATTTAAAAGCTAATTTTAGGGGCACCTGAGTGGCTCAGTTGGCTAAGCATCTGACTCTTGATCTCAGCTCAGGTCTTGATCTCAGGGTCATGAGTCCAAGCCTCGTGTTGGGCTCTGTCTGTACTGGGTGTGGAGCCCACTTAAAAAATAAATAAAAATAAAATATAATTTAAAACAGGTAGATTCTTTTCATTGGTAAGATGATAAGGTTGGAAGAGAAAAAGCTATTTCATCCCAAAAAGTCAAATGCAGTGATAAAAGTAGTTAATTTGGGATCCCAAATTTTGAATATGTGTCAATATTTACAAAAGGTGTGATTTAGTGATGTATGGATTTTTAGATCTGGAGAAGACCTTAGAAATCATTAGTTATTTTATTTTATTTATTTTTTTGTCCTTTAGTCTATGTGATTCCATTACAAGCTCAGGCATGTAACTTAGGTCCTACCAATAAAAAGTCATGAAGACAAGAAGGGGCCAAGCTTGGGAGAACTACTCCTCTGACAAATGTGGTAGCAGATACATTTCATTGGAAATGCCAGGGGTAGAGATTCTTGTGGTTAGGTTCATTGTCGTAGACGCTGGGCCATGGAGACAGGTGAGGGTTCACCAGAACGGTCCCCTTGGAGTGATTGTGCATCGTCTCTGCTTCAGAGCATCTGAGTCTGGCTCACTTGTGTCAAGAGCCAAGTGATTTCATTTAGTAAATTTCTCTTCTGTATCAGCTACACAGACTGCCTTTGTCTTTAAGCTCTTTTATTAAAAACCATGAGTGATACAGTTAGCTTTTTTATTTCTAGCTTACCCACCTATGTGATATGTGATATTCTTCTCATTGGAAAAAGTTATTATAGTTTTTTTTTCCATCTCATATTTTCTGTGGAAGGATTTATTAAAAATTAACTCATAGTTGAAATAGCTTAAATGTCCCATAGATCATTTGTAAGATAAGTGATAACTTTTGTAAAATGGGTATAATTCAGGTTTTATAGGAAGGATCTGAGGGTTTATAGAAAGCCATAGAATCTAAAGCAGCTTTAGTTTCTTTGTTGGTCCTGTAATTTATCTTGATAGAAGACTTCAGGCATAAAACAGAGGCCTAAAATTGAAAACTCTATTTCTAAAATAAGAATGTAGGAAGTGTTGAAAGAAAGTGAGAACAAATGTGTCTAAATTCATATAAACCTTTTTATAAGCAACAAAACATGAAATAAAAACAAAAAAAACAAAAACAAAAAAACTGAAAAACAAAACAAAACCCTTAGGCCCAAAGTAATTAATACTTGTGACACAATTAAGTACTGTCATAGTTAAATCTAAGGCCTTCTGGTGCATGCTTATGTTCCAGTGCTCTATTTTACATAATTAAGACATCATGAGAATACTCATCACGAGAATACTTCCCTGCATTGCTTCTGCCGCATCCTCTGAAGGTCAAATTTGGGAAACTCCAGGTTCAGGTTTCCTGCATAACTTTAACTGCCTCAATCACTACTGTTGAGAATCTAGCCTCTTAGATGACTTCATTTCCCTTTCTCTCTCCAGGCTCCACTATCGGGAGAAAGATAACAACAGTTTCCCTAATTGAGCTACAGGACATTCCCAAGGTATGTCCATCTAAGACATTGATTTATTTCAAAACCTCTCATGACTTGATCTCTCTCTCTGTTGGGCCATTATCACCCAAAGTCCTTCTCCTGAGTGGGAAAAATCTGTTATTATTCATTTTACCCATTACTAACCTTAGCTCAGCCTCTCCTAATTACTGAAGAAACAGAACCTTTCTGCTTGAGCTCTCAGTTCCTTGTCCATTTTAAAGAAAATATCCTTTCTATAGTGATTCATTCATTCATTCACTCATTCATTCATTCATTCATGTACTAAAGGTGCCTATTATGAGCTTGGCAGTGCTCTAGGCTCTGTGATATATCCATATACAAAATGTATTTTTGTTTAAAAAAGTGCTGTCCTTGTGGAGCTCAGATCTATTAGGGAAGACAAAAGATATGCCCACTCAGTAACTACATTATATAACAAGTTAGAAGGAGCTAAGTGCTGGGTCAAATATTAAGCAAGGCAACAGATGGATCTGAGGCTTGGGTAAGGATCATGATCTCACATAGCATTGGAGAATCATCATTAGGAGAGTGACATTTGAGCAAAGATCTGAAGATTGAAGATGGTGAGGATATACTGAGATTTTAGCATGGGAAGGTATAAAGTTGTCTAGCTGCATGGAAAGTGAAATGACTTGAGACATGTGCTAGAATTTCTGGGCCCTATTAAGGGCCCATTTGAATTTGCTCAAAGTACCTTTATATTTAGACAACTCAGAATGCTTGTGGGAAGTGTGTGTGTTTGTGTGCACACACGTGCACCCATGTGTGTGTGTTTTCATCCCCATTCAGTTGCACAGGTGCAAAATGCATGCAGTGGTCAGAAAGTTGGATTTAACAAGAGTTGTGGGTATAATGAAGCCATGAAGTGTCAACAAAATTGAGAATGTGATTCTACTGATTGCCCATAAAATTTATATTGGGTAAAAAGGGAAGAAAGAGTTATGGAGATGAAGATAGTTGGAAGGTGGGAGAATAATTGATAGTATGTCCTGGTAAAGTCAAAGGATTATTGGAAGCTTTCATAGTAATACTGATAGCCACATCAATATTTACTAAGAATTTGATATATTCTGGACTGGTTCAAAGTGCTTTAGGTGGATTATCCCTTTTAGGCTACACTATAGGGTATATACCATACTATAATCAGCCTCCTTTTGCAGATGAGGAAATTGAAGGTGAAGTTAAATTGAGGATGAGCCTCTCTAATTCTCTGGATCAGTCACATTAAGATAAGGTATAATTATTTTGTTTGAATCCCTAAGCTTCTATACAGATATAGCTATTCTTCAATGGATAGAAAACTTGAACCTATACAGCATGAATTTAATTAAATGGCTAAAGAAAGCAATGGTGACAAGTCTTCAGTATCCTCAAACATAAGCCTAAAAATATCCTGTGGGTTTAGAGCTGTGTTTTTATTTCCAAGCTCAGTAATATGATCTTCTTACTTATCAAAGGAAGCACTGGGTATGCATACAAGGAAAATTAAGCTATTAAGATAGGATGTTTTAATTTCTAGGATCTTACTGATGTTTTTTAAAAAGATAATAGATCTTGATATTTTATTGCATGGACTGTAAAATACAAACCAACTTATAACTACGATTTCTCTGTATTTATGTCCAATTTCAGAAGAAAGCATGATGTATTTTTCATATGAATGTAAAATGGCAGAATATGTATTTGTTAGCAAGTACAGAAAGCCCAGTATAATTATCAAAGGCCAACGTAAGTTAAATAGTTTCCTTAGATAAGACTCTGAAAGGAAGAAATTAAAACTCATCCAATAGGTTCATAAAGTTGTATTATAAACTGATAAAGAACTGCCTCTACCTCGGACAGCCTTTCTACCATCATTTGTAATCTATCTCTTTGACTTAAGAAAAATGACTCAGACTCCACATGCAGTACATTTTGTTGAGAAGCCATTACTAGAGAATGAATCATTTAAGAGTTGCCTCTGGGTTCAAAGCCCTGGGGCCCCAGATATCCCAGGTGTGATTACAAGGGCTATGGTGACCAGAGCCTCACTTCCCTGATAGTTATTTTCTCCCATCTTCCTTACTTTGAGTTAGTGGACACTGTATAGTCACTAGTTTGAGTAACTTCTCTTAATTACTCATTTAATTGGCAGCTTTATAAAGGAGTTTTTGAAATAACTGGATAGGCCAGTCAAACTAACCTCTATCCATGACTATTTAAAAGATGACAGTAGACAAATGAGAAGGGCTTTGTTCTGTGATCTTGCATGCCATGTTAAATCATGGCAAAAAAGCAGAAGGTATCATTTAAAGCATCTAATCCATTCCCAGAGTAATGAAGAACCATCAGTTATACTTTATTTCTCATTGTTTTTTTCCAACAGAGGCTGTCACTTTTAATTGAAGCAAGTGATAGAGACTTTCTGAACTCTGCTGGGAGTCAGTTCTGGGCTAATATACCTCACAGTTTTTGTTTTTTTTTTCTCAACCTCATTTCTTCCCAATTGTGCTTAGGAAGACAACAACTTTATCTTTTAATTATTTATTTATTTCCCCTAATAAATCTCTCTAGAATCTCTATGCAACTCTCTGGAAGATTTGATTTTAAGCTCTCTAAGGTCATTCTCTCTATGGAGAGAGAAAATATATACTAGTATAAGAGGGACTCTTAACTCTGAAGATTTCGTATGCCATATAAGTCTGATGTCCTTTAGGAATACTCTGGCTGTATCCTGTCCCTTTTTTCATTTCTTTGCCCCAGTGGCTTTGTCTTGCTTCCACATTCCACCAAATAGCAAACAAGAATCTCAGTGGGAAAATGGGCAGATGTTATGAACTGGCAATTTTCAGAAGAGGAATCTTAACAATTCATTACTAATCACAGAAATACAGGTTAAAATCACTGCGAGTTATCAAGTGACATCTTATTAGACAACTTAGATGATTTCAAGGTTTAGAAGGGATGTGTTAACGTAGGCTTCTCATCTGCTACTTATGGGAATGGAGAAAGTTCCACCCATCCTGTAGAGCAAGCTGGAGCAATTTTTGTTAATTGTCTACATTCCGTAAGACACAGCGAATCATCTCCTGGACATGTATCCTAAACAATTACTTTCCAGGTCCATAAAAGAACTTGCAAGAGAGTGATCATCACAGCAAATTTGTTGGCTAGTTGACTGGGTTAAATCTGGTGGATTCCCACCACAAAGTACTCTGTAGCAGTCATAAGCATCCAACTAGATAACACCATAACAACATGAATGGATCCCCAAACCAAATTGTTGAATGAGAAAAGTTAACAGTGAGATAGAGAACACCATTTAAATAAATTGAATCTATACTGTTACAAAATAAAATCATACATTTCACAGAAACACATAAAAACAAAACAATACCTATTATGCACTTTATTTTTTTAATTTTTAAATGTTTATTTGTTTTTGAGAGAAAGAGACAGCACACATGCACACACACAGTGCAAGCCCAACACGGGGATCGATTCCGTGAACGATGGTATCATGACCTGAGCCAAAATCAAGAGTCAGAGCTTAACCAACTGAGCCAACCAGGCTCCCCTATATTAAGCACTTTACAATGGTAACCTATAGAGAGGGGAAGTAATGCATATGGAGAATAGGAATAATAGGGAATATATAATGTACAGATAAACAAATAAACAGGATTGTTTTTGGGCAGTTTTGTCCACTCTCTCTGAGATATAAAAATAAAACTATCCTACCAACCTAGTCAGCTTTTCTGCTCAGCCACCTCTTTTTGCAAGGACGCTGAATTTTCTTTCATGCCAATTAAGCTAAAAAATTCATTTGCTTTATTATTATTATTATTATTATTATTGACCCGACATCCAGATATTCTTTGGGATTTTTTTATCCCTCCCATGTTAGTGCCTTGAGTTGCGCCTGATCCTTATCTGATTATGCCCTTTTGACTGAGGAAAAGGAGGTTTTGAGTTTCCTATCCAGAAACTTCATTTTCTATTTTCAAGGTCACAGAAAGGGAAAGTTGTCCTTGAGGCAGGGCTAGACAATGCATCTGCCTTTGCTTTGGCATTTTGATGTCTTGGGGAAGACGGCCTTGAGAAGTCCTCCATGATTCCTTTAATCCCTTTCTAAAGTTGTGATGTCTCAAAATCATATTTTCAGCACAGAAGAGCTTAATCGAAGGCCAGCTCACACTTCCATGCCTGAGTATCCCTACTGCATCCATATCATCATTTTTCTTCTCCACCTTGTGTTCCTCTAGTCCTACCTGTCTTCTTTCCCCTTCTTTTACTGAGGTATTATTGACATATAACATGTGTAAATTTAAGCCTAACTTTATTTTTAGCATAGCCCCTTATTACCTCACCTTATTTCTGATTCCTGCTCAGTCCACCTGCCCATCAGTGCCTCAGAATCATAATTCATCTCTTGACAGAATCTTCCCTGAGTTCTCTCCTACAACATGGGCTGGATTCTATCAGTGGTTCCTAATTTGGAGTTCCTCAATGATGAAAGCAAACAAAGCTTAAGTGAATTTTAATAGGATTAATTAATCTCTCTAAAATATTGATGCACTTTTAAAGTTTTGGCAGAATTTGTTTAACTCAGTGTCTGGAGTCCTTAGCAAAGACAGAAAAGGACCCACATAGGTAGAAAGGCCATGTGGAGATGGAGGCAAAGACTGGAACTGTGCCATACAAGTCAGAAAGCACTTGGTGCATCTGTAAGCTGAAGGAGGCAGGGGAAGGGGTCTTCCTGGGCCTTCAGAGGGAGTATGACCATGCTGACACTTTGATTTTGGACTTCTGGCCTCCAGACTGAGAATACATTTTTGTTATTTCAAGTCACCTAAGTTTCAGTATTTTTTTTTGCAGCGTCCCTAGGACAGTAATATACTCAGTATAGCACATGGTTCATTATTTCATGACAAAGTCTAGGATTGATTATACACACACACACACACACACACACACACATGATTATATGTACATATATAGATTATGTATATAATGGTTATATAATTAACTAGTTGTATATACATAATTATATATAGTTATGTATAACCAGTATCAGTGAAAGTATATTAATGAGAATATATTTATTCATTAATAAAAGTGAGAAATATTTCCTATTCTGTTGTTATATATGGTCCTTGATAATTTGAGTTCTAGTAGGACAGAAGTACAGTGTATCCTAGTGGTTAAGGGATCAGTGTCTTGAGTTGTGTGTCATAGTAGTTAAGAGCCAGCCTGTGTGGGTTCAAATTATAGCTCTGGTAGTTACTAGCACTGCAAAATGGGCAAGTTGTTTTCCTCTGTGCCTCTGTTTTCTCACCTTTAATGGATAAGGATATCATCTACCTCATAGTGGTATTGTAAAGATTAAAAACTGGTTAAAATATTTTAACCACTTGGAACTATGTCTAGGGCATAGTGATGTTTGAGTAAATGTTTGCCAACATTATTTCATGAAGATACTTGTCTTGAATGCTTCATTTCCTTTTTATTAGATCTATATGTAAATTGGGTAATAGATATTATATACAGAGTGTGCAGATAATATGAGACAGTGGGAAAAGACCATCCTTCCCCAGATAATTTTCTTTCAATATGATATGCAAAAATATAGACTAAGATTTACAATTGCATTCAATATATAGATAAAATATTTTTTATTGATCCTGAAATATTTATGTTATTATTTGAAAATTCTATGGCACTGTTAAATTTTCCATGATTTTCTCGAACTGCAGATAACAGTCCTCAAATAAAATTTTTCTGATTCATTTTGTATCTCACTGTAATGTGCAATGAGACTGATTTTGGAGAGACTTTGCAAAACCTACTTTTCCTTTCCTTCTATCTAGTTCTTATTAATGTGTCTCACATAATTAAACTTCTTGAGATCTTTACTATCCAGAATCTATGTGAGATAACATTAGAAAGCTTGTACTTCAGTGCTTGGAAACTATACACTATAGTTAATAACCTATTGAGCACCTACCATATTTAGCACATCGTTAGTTCCTTTACATGTGTTATTGGTAATTGTGATGATTAATTTTATGTGCCAACTTGAATGAGCCATGGGATAACACTGGTCAAATTGGTCAAACATTATTCCGGTGTGTACCTGTGAGGGTATTTCTGAATGAGATTAATATTTAAATCTGTAGAGTGAATAAAGCAGATTGCTCTCACTAATGGATAGGTGTCACCCAATCAATTGAACACCTGAATAGAACAAAAGGGCTGAGTAAGAGAGAACTTTGTCCGTCTGACTGCTGATCTTGGACATGGGTTTTCTGCCCTTGAAACCAGATTGGAATCAATACCATTGGTTTTCTGGTTTTCAGGTCTTTGGACTCCAACTGGAACTAAACCAATGGCTCTCTTGGGTCTCCAGCTGGCCAACTGCAGATCTTGGAACTTCTTAACCTCTATAATTGTGTGAGATAATTCCTGATAATAGTTTATATGTGTGTGTGTATATGTGTATATATACACACCATATATATAAATATGTACACACGTATATGCATATATATGTATATGTGTGTGTATATGTATACACACACACACACACACACTGCTGGCTTTGTTTCTCTAGAGAACCCTGATAATATAGTAAAACAGTAGTTTTGCAAGTTTGATAATATAATCTCTATCTTACTGATTAGAAATATGAAGACTCTTCAGAGCAGACATAATCCTAAATTCACACAACAAATGGGGGGGGGGATCTAGAATTTCAACCCAGGCCTGCATAATTTCAAAGCTCATGCCATGTCATGTTGTGACTTCAACACTTGCTGCTCAAATGGGAGGAGGAAAACATGCAAGAAGTACTGAATTCACTCCAAGATATATCAGGTTAGAAAATATTTCCCTACAGATTGATTGCTTTTGGGAACTGACACATCTCTACTCACACTGCACTATCCTATTTCC